>NC_082674.1:4565000-4930000 GCF_025265405.1 Mesoplodon densirostris
AGCCTCCAGCAAATTGGAAGAGGCCCACCACACAATGGAAGGCAATGTTTTGTTTAGTCTACAAATTCAAATGTTAATCTCATTGAGAAACAACTTCACAGACACACTCAAAATAATATTTAACCAAAAATCTGGGCACCCCATTACCCAGTCAAGCTGACACATAAAGTTAACAGTTACAATCATTCTTCATAAGAAGAGACCAGTGAAAAAAGGCTTGATGCCCGCAGTGATAGGCATTTACAGATAACAAAAACTGGGACACAGAGAAACTGGTTAAAAAAACAAAAACGATGCGCTAAATGTGGATGTGAAAACCGGAGCTCAGAAACAACTCTTCATATAGTGACGCACCATGGAAGATTTCCTTTATGTTTATTGTATACATTGCTGGTAATTTTTTTACTACATTGTATTATGATAAATTAGATAAATATTTGCCCCTGACACTATTCTATAAACTCTTTGAGGGTAAGTAATATGCTCATAAAATCTGATATCCCAAATTCTAACAGTACTGGGAATGCTGACAAGGGTGAATCTATTTAATCAGGCTACAGGTTATTGAATTTCTCTGGGCACAATATATTCTAGGGAAACAAAATTATATTTTAAATTAACTAAGAAAGACAGCACCCAAATAACCCTACCAAGGGGCAAAACACAAACAAATAATTGTAATGTAGACATCACAGAATGTAGACCAGGAGTCTACCTGGGGATCTTACAGCATGAGCTGGGGAGCATCAGAATAAATACTTGTACCCAAACATCTCTCACTGGCCTGTTGGTATCCACTCTCTGGGTCATGAGAAAGCACCTTTGATGTCTGGGGACACTCTAGTGATGGGCCCTTTGTACAGATGATCCCCTTTCCCAGAGCATGGCCTGTGGGATGAAGGAACAGTACTAATGACTTAGAGACCAATCAGAGCTCTAAGGAATGTGTGAGCTCAAGATGTGTCATGCCCTCACTTCACAGACAGGGGGACCAATTCTCTGTAAAGTTACATCACATTTACAAGTTCAGGCTCTGAAGGCTGGGCCTTCTGGCTTAATGTCAACTCCCCTCCCACTAAATGTCTGACTACGGAGAAGGCAATAGAAGGGACAATGGAGACATCTTTGCTATCTTAGTGTCTACTCTTTTTGAAGAGACAATATGGAAAATAATAACTGGGGGCCTGACAGCATCCACTGTAACATCTGAGGGCTCCAGAGTATGAATACAAGGATATGGGTTGGAAACAAAGAGATGCAGTTTAGTTACAAATTGTGTGACCTCAGGTGAGTAATTTAACTTCCCTGAGCCTTAGTTTCTTCATCTATTAAATAAAGTTAGGAAATCATATTACAGGATAGTTAGAAATATATATATATATATATATATATATATATATATATATATATATATATGTATATGTATAGACATATATATATATATGTATATGTATATACATATATATATATATATATATATATATATATATATATATATATATATAGAGTATGAGCTACAACCATTTGTATTTCGTTTTCTATAAATGCGAGCCATTATCATTATGCAACAAATATGCCATTTAGTCATTCAAAGAGAAACACCTGACTCACCTCCGTATGCTGACCCTTATCCATTTCCTTGCTATGCTGGAGAAGAGTTTGGGTTATAAAACTCTGCACTGAGATTATGATTTCTCCTTGAAGTTGATTTAAATACTCTGATTATTTCCCAGAAACACAAGTCAACATGCTCTCTCCAGGAAATCTTGGTAACTCCTTGAAATTCAGCCTCAATTTTCCAGGAAATGAGAGGTTTATTTGAATAAGTTGTTTTGCTGTATAAGCTATATCATATACTAGGGATAACATGTCACAATTTCATGAATATTTGAGATCTGTTGTAACAAGGTAGGAAGGATTTCAGAACATCACTGCCAAAAGTGAAAGGCAAATAAAAAGACAGCTGCATATATTTTCTAAACTTCCAAAGATCACGCTTCATGGTCACAAATGGATGGTTACACACTCTTTATCTGCAGCCTGATCAAAAATGGTAAGAACAATGAGGAATAAATTCCGTGCTAGTTGTTAGCTTCTGCTAAAGGACAATGAGTTATTCAAGCACAGAAACAACTTCATTCATTTTTTCACCTCTACAGAATGCTTGGCCCACATGGATAGGCAACAAGTTTAAGCAAATAAAGCCTTACTTTGAAGGATTCTCTTTTTTCTCAATTTTTCAGCAAAACCCCAAATTATATGGTATTACTACAAATACCCCTATGTGTTCTGTTTTATTTTTGAAGTTTTAATGTGTTTGAGGTTGCATAAATACTGAACAGGTGTATTGGCCTTAGGAGTAATAATCACCCTATTTCCCACTTTCTCATTTACTTAATGATTAAAGTCATTTCATTTCCCCATGTGTATTAGTCAGGGTTGTCCAGAGAAACAGAACCTTTAGGGTATATATAGATATAGATATACATATAGATATAGATATAGATACAGAGGATGCCGATAAAATAAGGTATTGACTCATGCAGTTATGGGGGCTAAGAAGGCCCATGATCTGCCCCCTGCAACTGGATACCCAAGGAAGCTGATGCTGTAGTTCAGGAACCTGAGAGCAGGAGGGCTGATGGTGTAGATTTAAGTGCACTTCTGAAGGCCTGAGACAGGACTACAAGGCAGGAGAACGTGTCTCTCAGCTGAGCAGTCAGGCAGAGAAAGAACTCAAACGTCCTAAGCCCTTTTTGTTCTATTCAGAGCCTCAAGGGATTGGATGACATCTACCTGCACCGGGGAGGGTGACAACTTTACCCAGTTCACCAATTCAGATGCTCATCTCTTCTGGAAACATCCTGACAGACACACTCAGAAATCATGCTTAAACAGGTATCTGGGCATGCCACGATCCAGTCAAGTTGACATATAAAAATAAATGTCACACCATGCATAGAAGAGATTTAGAATAAAAGTGTTTCATGCTCGCTCACACTAACATGTAGATGACTGATGTAAGCTCTTAACTTGATACGAAGAGGAAATAAGAGAGAAATGAAAGGTATAAGAAAGCAAAAGAACCATGTGTAATATAAAGAAAAACACATACAAGAACAGCTGACGGCTGCTGAGACAAACATAAATCACTTAATGTTTATCTTTGAGACAATCTTGGGCATGTTGTTTCAGAAAAGACAAAAATCCTAAAGGAAAAGCAAGATGTGACAGTTGACATACTTTTCACTGCAATACACCCTTAACAGTTATTTTTCCTACAACTGCTTTGAACTTTTCATCCTCATTTACCAAAAAAAAAAAAAAAAATTACTTGTTTAAATTTCAAGTCTTCAAATATATAATTTACTCTGTGATAACATAATAATAGGAATACAGCACAGACATGGTAAAGTGAAAAAAATAAAATGTAAAAGTAGAAAAACTTTTAAAGGAATATCAAAACTATCCAATAGAACATTCTATTATTATGGGAATATCCTTGGCTACATTGTCCAATACAGCATCCTCCAGACACATAAAACTATTTTTTTAATTAATTAATTAATTAATTATTTTATTTTATTTTATTAGTTTCTGCTTTATAACAAAGTGAATCAGTCATACATATACATCTGTTCCCACATCCCTTCCCTCATGCATCTCCCTCCCTCCCACCCTCCCCATCCCACCCCTCCAGGCGGTCACAAAGCACCGAGCTAATCTCCCTGTGCTCTGCGGCTGCTTCCCACTATCTATCTACCTTATGTTTGGTAGTGTATATATGTCCATGCCTCTCTTTCGCTTTGTCACAGCTTACCCTTCCCCCTCCCCATATCCTCAAGTCCATTCTCAAGTAGGTCTGTGTCTTTATTCCCGTTTTACCCCTAGGTTCTTCATGACATGTTTTTTCTTATATTCCATATATATGTGTTAGCATATGGTATTTGTCTTTCTCTTTCTGACTTACTTCACTCTGTATGACAGACTCTAGGTCTATCCACCTCATTACAAATAGCTCAGTTTCGTTTCTTTTTATGGCTGAGTAATATTCCATTGTATATATGTGCCACATCTTCTTTATCCATTCATCCGATGATGGACACCTAGGTTGTTTCCAGCTCCGGGCTATTGTGAATAGAGCTGCAATGAACATTTTGGTACATGTCTCTTTTTGAATTATGGTTTTCTCAGGGTATATGCCTAGTAGTGGGATTCCTGGGTCATACGGTAGTTCTATTTTTAGTTTTTTAAGGAACCTCCATACTGTTCTCCATAGTGGCTGTACCAATTCACATTCCCACCAGCAGTGCAAGAGGGTTCCCTTTTCTCCACACCCTCTCCAGCATTTATTGTTTCTAGATTTCTTGATCATGGCCATTCTGACAGGTGTGAGATGATATCTCACTGTAGTTTTGATTTGCATTTCTCTAATGATTAATGATGTTGAGCATTCTTTCATGTGTTTGTTGGCAGTCTGTATATCTTCTTTGGAGAAATGCCTATTTAAGTCTTCTGCCCATTTTTGGATTGGGTTGCTTGTTTTTTTGCTATTGAGCTGCATGAGCTGTTTATAAATTTTGGAGATTAATCCTTTGTCAGTTGCTTCATTTGCAAATATTTTCTCCCATTCTGAGGGTTGTCTTTTGGTCTTGTTTATGGTTTCCTTTGCTGTGCAAAAGCTTTGAAGTTTCATTAGGTCCCATGTGTTTATCTTTGTTTTTATTTCCATTTCTCTAGGAGGTGGGTCCAAAAGGATCTTGCTGTGATTTATCTCATAGAGTGTTCTACCTATATTTTCCTCTAAGACTTTGATAGTTTCTGGCCTTACATTTAGGTCTTTAATCCATTTTGAGCTTACTTTTGTGTATGGTGTTAGGGAATGATCTAATCTCAACCTTTTACATGTCCCTGTCCAGTTTTCCTAGCACAACTTATTGAAGAGGCTGTCCTTTCTCCACTGTACATTCCTGCCTCCTTTATCAAAGATAAGTTGGCCATATGTGCGTGGGTTTATCTCTGGGCTTTCTATCCTGATCCACTGATCTATCTTTCTGTTTTTATGCCAGTACCAGACTGTCTTGATTACTGTAGCTTTGTAGTATAGTCTGAAGTCAGGGAGCCTGATTCCTCCAGCTCCGTTTTTCATTCTCAAGATTGCTTTGGCTATTCGGGGTCTTTTGTTTTTCCAAACAAATTTTTAAATTTTTTGTTCCAGTTCTGTGAAAAATGCCAGTAGTAGTTTGATAGGGATTGCATTGAATCTGTAGATTGCTTTGGGTAGTAGAGTCATTTTCACAATATTGATTCTTCCAATCCAGGAGCATGGTATATCTCTCCATCTATTTGTATCATCTTTAATTTCTTTCATCAGTGTCTTATAATTTTCTGCATACAGGTCTTTTGTCTCCTTAGGTAGGTTTATTCCTAGATATTTTATTCTTTTTGTTGCGATGGTAAATGGGAGTGTTTTCTTGATTTCATTTTCAGATTTTTCATCATTAGTGTACAGGAATGCCAGAGATTTCTGTACATTAATTTTGTATCCTGCTACTTTACCAAATTCATTGATTAGCTCGAGTAGTTTTTCGGTAGCATCTTTAGGATTCTCTATGTATAGTATCATGTCATCTGCAAACAGTGACAGCTTTACTTCTTCTTTTCCAATTTGGATTCCTTTTATTTCCTTTTCTTCTCTGATTGCTGTGGCTAAAACTTCCAAAACTAAGTTCAATAAGAGTGGTGAGAGTGGGCAGCCTTGTCTTGTTCCTGATTTTAGTGGAAATGGTTTCAGATTTTCACCATTGAGGACAATGTTGGCTGTGGGTTTGTCATATATGGCCTTTATTACGTTGAGGAAAGATCCCTCTATGCCTATTTTCTGCAGGGTTTTTATCATAAATGGGTGTTGAATTTTGTCAAAAGCTTTCTCTGCATCTATTGAGATGATCATATGGTTTTTCTCCTTCAACTTGTTAATATGGTGTATCACATTGATTGATTTGCGTATATTGAAGAATCCTTGCATTCCTGGAATAAATCCCACTTGATCATGGTGTATGATCCTTTTAATGTGCTGTTGGATTCTGTTTGCTAGTATTTTGTTGAGGATTTTTGCATCTATGTTCATCAGTGATATTGGCCTGTAGTTTTCTTTCTTTGTGACATCCTTGCCTGGTTTTGGTATCAAGGTGATGGTGGCCTCGTAGAATGAGTTTGGGAGTGTTCCTTCCTCTGATATTGTTTGGAAGAGTTTGAGAAGGATGGGTGTTAGCTCTTCTCTAAATGTTTGATAGAATTCGCCTGTGAAGCCATCTGGTCCTGGGCTTTTGTTTGATGGAAGATTTTTAATCACAGTTTCAATTTCAGTGCTTGTGATTGGTCTATTCATATTTTCTATTTCTTCCTGAGTCAGTCTTGGCAGGTTGTGCATTTCTAAGACTTTGTCCATTTCTTCCAGGTTGTCCATTTTATTGGCATAGAGTTGCTTATAGTAATCTCTCATGATCTTTTGTATTTCTGCAGTGTCCGTTGTTACTTCTCCTTTTTCATTTCTAATTCTATTGATTTGAGTCTGCTCCCTTTTTTTCTTGATGAGTCTGGCTAATGGTTTATCAATTTTGTTTATCTTCTCAAAGAACCAGCTTTTAGTTTTATTGATCTTTGCTATCGTTTCCTTCATTTCTTTTTCATTTATTTCTGATCTGATTTTTATGATTTCTTTCCTTCTGCTAACTTTGGGATGTTTTTGTTCTTTCTCTAATTGCTTTAGCTGCAAGGTTAGGTTGTTTATTCGAGATATTCCTGTTTCTTAAGGTGGGATTGTATTGCTATAAACTTCCCCCTTAGAACTGCTTTTGCTGCGTCCCATAGGTTTTGGGTCGTCGTGTCTCCATTGTCATTTGTTTCTAGGTATTTTTTAACTTCCTCTTTGATTTCTTCAGTGATCACTTCGTTATTGAGTAGTGTATTGTTTAGCCTCCATGTGTTTGTATTTTTTACAGATCTTTTCCTGTAATTGATGTCTAGTCTCATAGCACTGTGGTCGGAAAAGATACTTGATACAATTTCAATTTTCTTAAATTTACCAAGGCTTGATTTGTGACCCAAGATATGATCTATCCTGGAGAATGTTCCATGAGCACTTGAGAAAAATATGTATTCTGTTGTTTTTGGATGGAATGTCCTATAAATATCAACTAAGTCCATCTTGTTTAATGTATCATTTAAAGCTTGTGTTTCCTTATTTATTTTCATTTTGGATGATCTGTCCATTGGTGAAAGTGGGTGTTAAAGTCCCCTACTATGATTGTCTTACTGTCGATTTCCCCTTTTATGGCTGTTAGTATTTGCCTTATGTATTGAGGTGCTCCTATGTTTGGTGCATAAATATTTACAATTGTTATATCTTCTTCTTGGATTGATCCCTTTATCGTTATGTAGTGTCCTTCTTTGTCTATTCTAATAGTCTTTATTTTAAAGTCTATTTTGTCTGATATAAGAATTGCTACTCCAGCTTTCTTTTGATTTCCATTTGCATGGAATATCTTTTTCCATCCCCTTACTTTCAATCTGTATGTGTCTCTAGGTCTGAAGTGGGTCTCTTGTAGACAGCATATATATGGGTCTTGTTTTTGTATCCATTCAGCCACTCTGTGTCTCTTGGTGGGAGCATTTAGTCCATTTACATTTAAGGTAATTATTGATATGTATGTTCCTATTCCCATTTCCTTAATTGCTTTGGGTTTGTTATTGTAGGTATATTCCTTCTGTTGTGTTTCTTGCCTACAGAAGTTCCTTTAGCATTTGTTGTAAAGCTGGTTTGGTGGTACTGAAGTCTCTCAGCTTTTGCTTGTCTGTAAAGGTTTTAATTTCTCCATCAAATCTGAATGAGATCCTTGCTGGGTAGAGTAATCTTGGTTGCAGGTTTTTCTCCTTCATCACTTTAAGTATGTCCTGCCACTCCCTTCTGGCTTGTAGAGTTTCTGCTGAGAGATCAGCTGTTAACCTGATGGGGATTCCCTTGTGTGTTATTTGTTGTTTTTGCCTTGCTGCTTTTAATATGATTTCTTTGTGTTTAATTTTTGACAGTTTGATTAATATGTGTCTTGGTGTATTTCTCCTTGGATTTATTCTGTATGGGACTCTCTGTGCCTCCTCGACTTGATTAACTATTTCCTTTCCCATATTAGGGAAGTTTTCAACTATAATCTCTTCAAATATTTTCTCAGTCCCTTTCTTTTTCTCTTCTTCTTCTGGAACCCCTATAATTCAAATGTTGGTGTATTTAATGTTGTCCCAGAGGTCTCTGAGACTGTCCTCAATTCTTTTCATTCTTTTTTCTTTATTTTGCTCTGCAGCAGTTATTTCCATTATTTTATCTTCCACCTCACTTATCCGTTCTTCTGCCTCGGTTATTCTGCTATTGATCCCATCTAGAGTATTTTTTATTTCATGTGTTGTGTTTTTAATCAATGCTTGATTCATCTTTAGTTCTTCTAGGTCCTTGTTAACTGTTTCTTGCATTTTGTCTATTCTATTTCCAAGATTATGGATCTTGGAAATAGAATCTTGGATCAGCTTTACTATCATTATTCTGAATTCTTTTTCAGGTAGACTGCCTATTACCTCTTCATTTGTTAGGTCTGGTAGGTTTTTATCTTGCTCCTTCACCTGCTGTGTGTTTTTCTGTCTTCTCATTTTGCTTATGTTACTGTGTTTGGGTTCTCCTTTTTGCAGGCTGCAGATTCGTAGTTCCCGTTGTTTTTGGTGTCTGACCCCAGTGGCTAAGGTTGTTTCAGTAGGTTGTGTAGGCTTCCTGATGGGGGTGACTAATGCCTGTGTTCTGGTGGTTGAGTCTCGATCTTGTCTTTCTGGTGGACAGGTCCACGTCTGGTGGTGTGTTTTTGGGTGCCTATGGCCTTATTATGTTTTTAGGTAGCCTCTCTGCTAATGGGTAGGGTTGTGTTCCTGCCTTGCTAGTTGCTTGGCATAGGGTGACCAGCGCTGTAGCTTGCTGGACGTTGACTGAAGCTGGGTGCTGGTGTTGGGATGGAGATCTCTGGGAGATTTTCACTGCTTGATATTATGTGGAGCTGGGAGGTCTCTTGTGGATCCGTGTCCTGAAGTTGGCTCTCCCACTTCAGAGGCACAGCACTGGCTCCTGGCTGCAGCACCAAGAGCCTTTCATCCACCCGGCTCAGAATAACAGGGAGAAAAATTAGAAAGAAAGAATTAGTAGAAGAAAGAAAGAGAGAGCGAAAGAAAGGAAGAAGGGAAGAAAGGAAGGAAGGAAGGAAGAAAGAAAGAAAGGAGGGGGGGAGGAAGGATGGAAAGAAAGAAGGAAAGAAAGGAGGGAGGGAGGGAGGAAGGAAAGAAAGAAAGAAAGACAGGAGGGAGGGAGGGAGGAAGGAAAGAAAAAGAAATTGGAAAGAAGAAGGGTGGGAGGGAGGGAGGGAGGAAAGAAAAAGAAAGAAGGAAAGGAGGAGCGGAGGGAGGGAGGAAGGAAAGGTAGGAAAAAAAGAAAGAGCAGGTAAAGTAAAATAGAATAAAGTATGAAATATAGTAGCGTTATTAAAATTAGAAAGTAATTATTGAAAAAAAAAAGGACCGATAGAACACTGGGATATATGGTGGAAGCAAAGCTATACAGAGAGAATCTTACACAGAAGATTACACATACACATTCACAAAAAGAGAGCAGGGGGGAAAATCAAAAATCTTGCTCTCCAAGTCCACCTCCTCAATTTGGGATAATACGTTGTAAAAAGAGGAAAAGGGCGAGAAGTCTGAAATCTTGCTCTCTAAGTCCACCTCCTTAATTTGTAATAATTCGTTGTAAAAAGAGGAAAAGGGGGGAAAGTCTTAAATCTTGTCCTCAAAGTCCACTTCCTCAATTTGGGATGATTCGCTGTCCATTCATGCACTCCACAGACGCAGGGCACATCAAATGGACCTTGGAGCTTTAATCCGCTGCCTCCGAGGCTGCACAGAGAGATTTCCCTGTCTCTGCTCTCACAGCTCCCGGGTCTCAGCCTTGGACCTGGCCCCGCCTCTGCGCGTGGGTCGCCGGAGGGCGTCTGTTCTTCGCTCAGAAAGGATGGGTTTAAAGGAGCCGCTGATTTGGGGGCTCTGGCTCACTCAGGCAGAGGGGAGGGAGGGGCGCACAATGTGGGGCGGGCCTGCGGTGGCAGAGGCCGGCGTGACGTTGCAGCAGCCCGTGGCCCTCTGTCCGCTTTCCTGGGAAAGCCGTCCCCGGGTCTCGGGACCCCGGCAGTGGCGGGGTGCACAGGCCCCCCGGAAGGTGGGGCGGACAGTGACCCGCGCTCGCACACAGGCCCTGCGGCGGCGGCGGTGGTGGCGGGCAGCGGCGGCGGCAGGACGCGGCGGCGGCGGGCGGCGGGCCGCGGCGTCGGCGTCGGCGTCGGCAGCGGCGTCGGCGGGCGGCGGCGGCGGGCGGCGGTGGCGGGTGGCGGCAGCAGGGGCGGCCCACGCCCGTCTCCGAGGTCCGTGCCTTACACGCGGCTTGCGCCTGTCTCCGGCGCTTCCCCAAGCAGCACTCTTAATGCCCTCTCCTCGCGCACCAGGAAACAAAAGGGAAAAATTCTCTTGCCTCTTCAGCAGCTCCAGACCCTTTCCCCGGACTCCCTCCGGGCTAGCCGTGGTGCACTAACCCCTTCAGGCTCTCTTCCTGCCGCCAGCCCCAGTCCTCTCCCTGCGCTCTGACTGAAAGCCTATACCCGAGCCTCAGCTCCCAGCCCCACCCGCCACAGCGGCTGAGCAGACAAGCCTCTCGGGCTGGTGTGTGCCTGAGGGCACCGGTCCTCTGTGCCAGAATCTCTCTACTTTGCCCTCCACACCCCTGTTGCTGTGCTCTCCTCCTCTACTCCGAAACTTTTCCCCTCCACCACCTGCAGTCTCCACCCGTGAAGGGGCTTGTAGTGTGTAGAAACCTTCCCTCCTTCACGGCTCCCTCCCACTGGTGCAGGACCTGTCCCTATCCTATTGTCTCTGTTTCTTCTTTTTTTCTTTTGCCCTACCCAGGTATGTGGGGAGTTTCTTGCCTTTTGGGGGGTCTGAGGCTTTCTGTCAGCGTTCAGTAGGTGTTCTGTAGGAGTTGTTCCACGTGTAGATGAATTTCTGATGTATCTGTGGGGAGGAAGGTGATCTCCGCGTCTTACTCTTCCGCCATCTTCCACATAAAACTATTGATCACTTGAAAAATATATAGTTAAATAGAAGAACTGAATTTTTAATTTTAGTTAATATACAATTAAATTTAAATAGCCATATGTAGAACAACTCCTACAGAACACCTACTGAACGCTGGCAGAAGACCCCAGACCTCCCAAAAGGCAAGAAACTCCCCACATACCTGGGTAGGGCAAAGCGGAGAGATTCCCGCACAGAGGAGCGGTGCCGAGCGGCACTCACCAGCCCGAGAGGCTTGTCTGCTCCCCCGCTGGGGTGGGCGGCACTGGAGCTGAGGCTCGGGCTTCGGTCAGAGCGCAGCGAGAGGACTGGGGCTGGCGGCGAGAACTCAGCCTGAAGGGGGCTAATGTGCCACAGCTAGCCGGGAGGGAGTCCGGGAAAACTCTGGAGCTGCCGAAGAGGCAGGAGACTTTTTCTTCCCTCTTGGTTTCCTGGTGTGCAAGGAGAGGGGATTAAGAGCGCCGCGTAAAGGAGCTCCAGAGATGGGCGCGAGTCGCGGCTGAAAGCGCGGAGCCCAGAGACGGGCGTGGGACGCTGGGGCTGCTACTGTCGCCGCCAAGAAGCCTGTGTGCGAGTGCAGGTCACTGTCCACACCACCCTTCTGGGAGCCTGTGCAGCCTGCCACTGCCGGGGTCCCGGGATCCAGGGGCGGCTTCCCTGGGAGAACGCACGGCGCGCCTCGGGCTGGTGCAATGTCACGCCGACCTCTGCCGCTGCAGGCTCGCCCCGCACTCCGTGCCCCTCCCACCCGCCCGGCCTGAGTGAGCCAGAGCCCCCGAAGAGGCTGCTCCTTTAACCCTGTCCTGTCTGAGCGAAGAACAGACGCCCTCCGGCGACCTACACGCAGAGGCGGGGCCAAATCCAAAGCTGAGACCCAGGAGCTGTGAGAACAAAGAAGAGAAAGGGAAACCTCTCCCAGCAGCCTCAGAAGCAGCGGATTAAAGCTCCACAATCAACTTGATGTACCCTGCATCTGTGGAATACATGAATAGACAACAAATCATCCCAAATTGAGGAGCCAGGAGTCAGTGCTGTGCCTCTGAGGTGGGAGAGCCAACTTCAGGACACTGGTCCACAAGAGACCTCCCAGCTCCACATAATATCAAATGGCGAAAATCTTCCAGAGATCTCCATCTCAACACCAGCACCCAGCTTCACTCAACGACCAGCAAGCTACAGTGCTGGACACCCTATGCCAAACAACTAGCAAGACAGGAACACAATGCCACCCATTAGCAGAGAGGTGGCCTAAAATCATAAAAAGTCCGCAGACACCCCAAAACACATCACCAGACGTGGACCTGCCCACCAGAAAGACAAGATCCAGCCTCATCCACAAGAACACAGGCAGTAGTCCCCTCCACCAAGAAGCCTACACAACCCACTAAACCAACCTTAGCCCTGGGGACAGACACCCAAAACAACGGGAACTACGAACCCGCAGCCTGCAAAAAGGAGACCCCAAACACAGTAACATAAGCAAAATGAGAAGACAGAAAAAAACACAGCAGGAGAAGGAGCAAGATAAAAACACACCAGACCTAACAAATGAAGAGGTAATAGGCAGTCTACCTGAAAAAAAATTCAGAATAATGATGGTAAAGTTGATCCAAAATCTTGGAAATAGAATAGACAAAATGCAAGAAACAGTTAACAAGGACCTAGAAGAACTAAAGATGAATCAAGCATCGATTAAAAACACAATACATGAAATAAAAAATACTCTAGATGGGATCAATAGCAGAATAACTGAGGCAGAAGAACGGATAAGTGAGGTGGAAGATAAAATAGTGGAAATAACTGCTGCAGAGCAAAATAAAGAAAAAAGAATGAAAAGAACAGAGGACAGTCTCAGAGACCTCTGGGACAACATTAAACGCACCAACATTCGAATTATCGGGGTTCCAGAAGAAGAAGAGAAAAAGAAAGGGACTGAGAAAATATTTGAAGAGATTATAGTTGAAAACTTCCCTAATATGGGAAAGGAAATAGTTAATCAAGTCGAGGAGGCACAGAGAGTCCCATACAGAATAAATCCAAGGAGAAATACACCAAGACACATATTAATCAAACTGTCAAAAATTAAACACAAAGAAATCATATTAAAAGCAGCAAGGCAAAAACAACAAATAACACACAAGGGAATCCCCATCAGGATAACAGCTGATCTCTCAGCAGAAACTCTACAAGCCAGAAGGGAGTGGCAGGACATAATTAAAGTGATGAAGGAGAGAAACCTGCAGCCAAGATTACTCTACCCAACAAGGATCTCATTCAGATTTGATGGAGAAATTAAAACGTTTACAGACAAGCAAAAGCTGAGAGAGTTCAGCACCACCAAACCAGCTTTACAACAAATGCTAAAGGAACTTCTCTAGGCAAGAAACACAACAGAAGGAAAAGAACTACAATAACGAACCCAAAACAATTAAGAAAATGGGAATAGGAACATACATATCAATAATTACCTTAAATGTAAATGGACTAAATGCTCCCACCAAAAGACACAGACTGGCTGAATGGATACAAAAACAAGACCCATATATATGCTGTCTACAAGAGACCCACTTCAGACCTAGAGACACATACAGACTGAAAGTAAGGGGATGGAAAAAGATATTCCATGCAAATGGAAACCAAAAGAAAGCTGGAGTAGCAATTCTCATATCAGACAAAATAGACTTTAAAATAAAGACTACTAGAAGAGACAAAGAAGGACACTACATAATGATCAAGGGATCGAACCAAAAAGAAGATATAACAATTGTAAATATTTATGCACCAAACATAGGAGCACCCCAATACATAAGGGAAATATTAACAGCCATAAAAGGAGAAATCAACAGTAACACAATCATAGTAGGGGACTTTAACACCCCACTTTCACCAATGGACAGATCATCCAAAATGAAAATAAATAAGGAAACACAAGCTTTAAATGATACATTAAACAAGATGGACTTAGTTGATATTTATAGGACATTCCATCCAAAAACAACAGAATACATATTTTTCTCAAGTGCTCATGGAACATTCTCCAGGATAGATCATATCTTGGGTCACAAATCAAGCCTTGGTAAATTTAAGAAAATTGAAATTGTATCAAGTATCTTTTCCGACCACAGTGCTATGAGACTAGACATCAATTACAGGAAAAGATCTGTAAAAAATACAAACACATGGAGGCTAAACAATACACTACTCAATAACGAAGTGATCACTGAAGAAATCAAAGAGGAAGTTAAAAAATACCTAGAAACAAATGACAATGGAGACACGACGACCCAAAACCTATGGGACGCAGCAAAAGCAGTTCTAAGGGGGAAGTTTATAGCAATACAATCCCACCTTAAGAAACAGGAATATCTCGAATAAACAACCTAACCTTGCAGCTAAAGCAATTAGAGAAAGAACAAAAACATCCCAAAGTTAGCAGAAGGAAAGAAATCATAAAAATCAGATCAGAAATAAATGAAAAAGAAATGAAGGAAACGATAGCAAAGATCAATAAAACTAAAAGCTGGTTCTTTGAGAAGATAAACAAAATTGATAAACCATTAGTCAGACTCATCAAGAAAAAAAGGGAGCAGACTCAAATCAATAGAATTAGAAATGAAAAAGGAGAAGTAACAACGGACACTGCAGAAATACAAAAGATCATGAGAGATTACTATAAGCAACTCTATGCCAATAAAATGGACAACCTGGAAGAAATGGACAAATTCTTAGAAATGCACAACCTGCCAAGACTGAATCAGGAAGAAATAGAAAATATGAATAGACCAATCACAAGCACTGAAATTGAAACTTTGATAAAAAATCTTCCGACAAACAAAAGCCCAGGACCAGATGGCTTCACAGGCGAATTCTATCAAGCATTTAGAGAAGAGCTAATACCTATCCTTCTCAAACTCTTCCAAAATATAGCAGAGGGAGGAACACTCCCAAACTCATTCTATGAGGCCACCATCACCTTGATACCAAAACCAGACAAGGATGTCACAAAGAAAGAAAACTACAGGCCAATATCACTGATGAACATAGATGCAAAAATCCTCAACAAAATACTAACAAACAGAATCCAACAGCACATTAAAAGGATCATACACCATGATCAAGTGGGGTTTATTCCAGGAATGCAAGGATTCTTCAATATACACAAATCAATCAATGTGATACACCATATTAACAAACTGAAGGAGAAAAAAACCATATGATCATCTCAATAGATGCAGAGAAAGCTTTTGACAAAATTCAACACCCATTTATGATAAAAACCCTGCAGAAAGTAGGCATAGAGGGAACTTTCCTCAACATAATAAAGGCCATATATGACAAACCCACAGCCAGCATCGTCCTCAATGGTGAAAAACTGAAACCATTTCCACTAAAATCAGGAACAAGACAAGGTTGCCCACTCTCACCACTCTCATTCAACATAGTTTTGGAAGTTTTAGCCACAGCAATCAGAGAAGAAAAGGAAATAAAAGGAATCCAAATTGGAAAAGAAGAAGTAAAGCTGTCACTGTTTGCAGATGTCATGATACTATACATAGAGAATCCTAAAGATGCTACCAGAAAACTACTAGAGCTAATCAATGAATTTGGTAAAGTTGCAGGATACAAAATTAATGCACAGAAATCTCTGGCATTCTTATATAATAATGATGAAAAATCTGAAAGTGAAATCAAGGAAACACTCCCATTTACTATTGCAACAAAAAGAATAAAATATCTAGGAATAAACCTACCTAAGGAGACAAAAGACCTGTATGCAGAAAATTATAAGACACTGATGAAAGAAATTAAAGATGATACAAATAGATGGAGAAATGTACCATGTTCTTGGATTGGAAGAATCAACATTGTGAAAATGACTCTACTACCCAAAGCAATCTACAGATTCAATGCAATCCCTATCAAACTACCACTGGCATTTTTCACAGAACTAGAACAAAAAATTTCACAATTTGTATGGAAACACAAAAGACCCCGAATAGCCAAAGCAATCTTGAGAACGAAAAATGGAGCTGGAGGAATCAGGCTCCCTGACTTCAGACTATACTACAAAGCTACAGTAATCAAGACAGTATGGTACTGGCACAAAAACAGAAAGATAGATCAATGGAACAGGATAGAAAGCCCAGAGATAAACCCACGGACATATGGTCACCTTATCTATGATAAAGGAGGCAGGAATGTACAGTGGAGAAAGGACAGTCTCTTCAATAAGTGGTGCTGGGAAAACTGGACAGGGACATGTAAAAGTATGAGATTAGATCACTCCCTAACACCATACACAAAAATAAGCTCAAAATGGATTAAAGACCTAAATGTAAGGCCAGACACTATCAAACTCCTAGAGGAAAACATAGGCAGAACACTCTATGACATAAATCACAGCAAGATCCTTTTTGACCCACCTCCTAGAGAAATGGAAATAAAGACAAAAATAAACACATGGGACCTAATGAAACTTCAAAGCTTTTGCACAGCAAAGGAAACCATAAACAAGACCAAAAGACAACCCTCAGAATGGGAGAAAATATTTGCAAATGAAGCAACTGACAAAGGATTAATCTCCAAAATTTATAAGCAGTTCATGCAGCTCAATAACAAAAAAAAACAAACAACCCAATCCAAAAATGGGCAGAAGACCTAAATAGACATTTCTCCACAGAAGATATACAGACTGCCAACAAACACATGAAAGGATGCTCAACATCTTTACTCATTAGAGAAATGCAAATCAAAACTACAATGAGATATCATCTCACACCAGTCAGAATGGCCATCATCAAAAAATCTAGAAACAATAAATGCTGGAGAGGGTGTGGAAAAAAGGGAACACTCTTGCACTGCTGGTGGGAATGTGAATTGGTACAGCCACTATGGAGAACGGTATGGAGGTTCCTTAAAAAACTACAAATAGAACTACCATATGACCCAGCAATCCCACTACTGGGCATATACCCTGAGAAAACCATAATTCAAAAAGAGACATGTACCAAAATGTTCATAGCAGCCCTATTTACAATAGCTCGGAGATGGAAACAACTTAAGTGTCCATCATCGGATGAATGGGTAAAGAAGATGTGGCACATATATACAATGGAATATTACTCAGCCATAAAAAGAAATGAAATTGAGCTATTTGTAATGAGGTGGATGGACCTAGAGTCTGTCTTACAGAGTGAAGTAAGTCAGAAAGAGAAAGACAAATACTGTATGCTGACACATATATATGGAATTTAAGAAAGAAAAATGTCATGAAGAACATAGGGGTAAGACAGGAATAAAGACACAGACCTACTAGAGCATGGACTTGAGGATATGGGGAGGGGGAAGGGTAAGCTGTGACAAAGTGAAAGAGCGGCATGGACTTATATACACTACCAAACGTAAGGTAGATAGCTAGTGGGAAGCAGCCACATAGCACAGGGAGATCAGCTCAGTTCTTTGTGACCGCCTGGAGGGGTGGGATAGGGAGGGTGGGAGGGAGACGCAAAAAAGAGGGGATATGGGAACATATGTATATGTATAACTGATTAAATTTGTAAAATAAAAATAAATAAATAAATAAATAAATAAATAAATAAATAAATAAATAGCCATATGTAGGGAACCCTCTTGCACTGTTGGTGGAATGTAAACTGATAGAGCCACTATGGAGAACAATATGGAAGTTCCTTAGGTTCCTTAAAAAAACTAAAAATAGAATTACCATGTGACCCAACTATCCCACTACTGGGCATATACCCAGAGAAAACCATAATTCAAAAAGACAGATTCACCCCAGTGTTCATTGCAGCACTATTTACAATAGTCAGGACCGAGAAGCAACCTAAATGCCCATCAACAGACGAATGGATAAAGAAGATGTGGTACATATATACAGTGGAATATTGCTCAGCCATAGAAAGGAATGAAATTGGGTCATTTGTAGAGGCATGGATGGACCTAGAGACTGTCATACAGAGTGAAGTAAGTCAGAAAGACAAAAACAAATATCAAGTATTAACACATATATGTGGAATCTAGAAAAATATTACAGATGAACTCACTTGCAAGGCAGAAATAGAGACACAGATGTAGAGAACAAACATATGGACACCAAGGGGGTAAAGCAGGGGGTGGGGGGACTGGTGGTGGTGGGATGAATTTGGAGATTGGGATTGACATGTATACACTAATACGTATAAAATAGATAAGTAATAAGAACCTGCTGTACAAAAAAAATAAAATAAAATTCAAAATACATAAATAAATAGCCATATGTGGCTTGTTGCTACTGTATCTAGGGGTTACATGATTTGAGAGAAAACAGAAATTTTAGAAGACAAGGTATGCACAATGATAGCCTCTGAAGCAGGAAGGTGTTAATGAAACAACTTTTTGAAATAAAAGAAAAAGACAGTGTTTTTTATTGAGAAGACACATTGTATCTTCAAGAACCTTGAAGCAAACCAAGCTGAAATGTAAGCTAGTAAAGTTACTAGAAACCAAAATTAAGGTTCCTTCAAGTATTCTGGAAAAATAGCAAATCACTTATAAAAGAAAGTTAACATCAAACTGTCTTCTCTGCTACAACTCTAAATGCTAAAAGGTAGTGCAGAAATAAGAAAAAAAATAATTTAAGGAAATAATATGTTATCCAATAAAATTTTCTCAGTTATATTCTCATTCAATTAAAATGTGACAAACTACCTTACACATAAGAACTCAGAGATATTGCTCCTACCACTAGAGAAAGACTTCAACTAATAAAGAGTTAATTAGGAAAAAAAAAACTGGCTCTGACTATTAAATATGTAACTATAGGAATAAGAATTAAAAAAATGTAGAAATTATGGTTATATAACACAGAGAATATTTTACATTCCTTGACAATGTTAAAGCTGAGAAAGAATTCATCGAATTTTTAAAGACAGTATGAAATAATATTGTGACAGAATTAAAACCATTTGTATCAGCTGCGGCAATAAGTATATAGGTATTAAGAAGCTAAGCTAACATTAAAATCAAACAAGCAAAATAAAACCAACTTCAAATTGGATCACTAAGCAAAACTCAACTTTAGTCTGTATTTGTTAAACACTACTAAAGCAATTAATTATACATATTTGAAAATATAGAAATTATATAAGGAAAAATTCAAATAAAAATAAATATTTTAATGTTAATAGCACATGACTTTAAATAAAAATAAAAAATCATATAATATATAAATCATATGATATGAGGAAATATTTTCTTTATCAAAGTTATAGCACTAACAAATTTAGCATTAATATTCATTCTGTAAAATACAGATGAGAAAAAGGGAAATAGAAGCACAATAGAAAATGGAGACTTTCATTCATATCTTTTTTGTCAAACAAAAAAAGATAAAAAATATGGAAGGTCTAAATAAAAAAATCTAACAGATATATCAAAACCTATAGTATAAAAGAGAAGAGATATTTATATCAAGTAACATAGAACATTCACAAAAATTGACACTAATACATCACACACAAACAGACTCACTCATACTTTTCAAAGAGTTGAAATATGTTTCAGCCTTGAATACTCTAATTACCATGTGATAAGTCCAGTAATTGATTACAGAGCCAAAACTCAACAATATGCTTAACTCTTGATATGGGAAAATACTTCTAAGATGGAAAGAAAATCCATCTGAATTTGTAAAATATCTGGAATAGAACAATATTAAACACCATGTATTTCAATACCTCTGGGCCACAGATAAAGCAATGTCCAGTTGAAAATGTGTAATCTTAAGGCAAACATCCACAAAAATTATAGGAAAAATAAATCAATTAATTACATTTCCAATTCAAGAAGAAAGATGTTAATATTCCTCCCCTCTCATAAAATAAGGGATGCAACAGAAAGAGATTATAAAAACACATGAAAAGATGCTCAACATCACTAATTTTCAGAGAAATGCAAATCAAAACTACAATGAGGTATCACCTCACAACGGTCAGAATGTCCATCATTAAAAATTCTACAGGGCCTCCCTGGTGGCGCAAGTGGTTGAGAGTCCGCCTGCCGATGCAGGGGATACGGGTTCGTGCCCCGGTCTGGGAGGATCCCATATGCCGCGGAGCGGCTGGGCCCGTGAGCCATGGCCGCTGAGCCTGCGCGTCCGGAGCCTGCGCGTCCGGAGCCTGTGCTCCGCAACGGGGGAGGCCACAACAGTGAGAGGCCCGCATACCGCAAAAAAAAAAAAAAAAAAAAAAAAAAAAAAAAAAAAAAAAAATTCTACAAACAATAAATGCTGGAGACGGTGTAGAGAAAAGGGAACCCTCCTACTGTTGGTGGGAATGTAAATCAGTGCAACCACTATGGAGAACAGTATGGAGATTCCTTAAAAAAATAAAAATAGAACTACCATATGATTCAGCAATCCCATTCCTGGGCATATAACAGAGAAAACCATAATCCAAAAAGATGCATGCACCTCAGTGTTCATTGCAGCACTATTTATGATAGCCAGGACATGGAAGCAACCTAAATGCCTATCAACAGAGGAATGGGTAAAGAAGATGTGGTATATTATTCAGCCGTACAAAAGAATGAAACAATGTCTTTTGCAGCAACATGGATGACCTAGAGATTATCATACTAAGTGAAGTAAGTCAGGCTGAGAAAGACAAATACCATATGATATCACTCATATGTGGAATCTAATTTTAAACAAATGAACTTATTTACAAAACAGAAACAGATGTTGAAAAACTTATGGCTGCCAAAGGGGAAACTTGGGGGGTGCGGTGGGAGATTTGGGAGCTGATTAGGTTTATATGAGGTTTTGAGGAGCAGCCCTCTTGATATTAGTGCCTTTACAAGATGAGGAAGACACCAGAGCTAGCTCCCATCATGTGGAGATACAGCAAGAAGGCTGCTGTCTCTGAACCAGGAAGTTTCCTCATCAGAAACCAAGTCGCCACCATCTCTATCTTGGACTTCCAACCTCTAGAACTGTAAGAAATATCTGTTGTTTAAAATGACAGTCTATGGTATTTTATTACAGTAGCCAAGTAAACAAAGACATACTCCTCTCAGATATCAAAACATGTCATAAAATTATGTTAAATTATACATTATTTTAGTGGCACTTGAGTTGGAAAAATCAATATAAAAGAGTAGAAATTTCAGGAATAAATCCAAAAAAATAAAGGGATTTAGTATATGACAAAGATGTCACATCAAATTATTGGGGAAAGATAAATACTTTAAAACATTCTATTTTTTTAATAATATATTATTTAAGAAAGAACATAACTGTTTTAAATCAGTAAGATAGTAATCTAGGAAAAAATAAAATTAACTGGATTTCTACTCCACAACTTACAACAGAATAAACTACAAAATTATCTAAGATTTAAACACAAAAATTCAAACTATACATCTACTTAGAAGAAACCACTGCAGATTTATTTCATAATACTTAGTACAATGAGACCTTATACATGTGAAACAAAACCCAGAAGTTATAAAAGACTAATAGTTGCATAAAACTTAAACTTTCTAAATGGAAAAAATATAAGCAAAATTTTAAAATACAGGAAAATAATGAAAAGAATAGTACAATAAAATATTAATGTCCCTAATACATACAGAACTTCTAAGAAAAATGCTAACAAATCAATAGGAATATGGCAAAAAAAAATTACCAGATAGCTCAAAAGAAAGGAAAAACAAATTGATTTAAACATATAAAGGAATGTTTCAATTCTCATAATAAAAGAAATCCAATTAAAATGACTCAAATGTCAAGTTTATCTCCTAGATTGGCAAAGAACATAAATTGAATGCAGTGCATTCCCTAGGGTGCGGGGAAAGGCTGCAATCTCACAGTTGCTCAGTGGGAAGGCAGTTGGCATAACCTTTATAGAGAGTGATTTGATGATTTCTATATATTAAAATATAATTTATCTGAGCAGTTCCACTTTTGGAAATTTATTCCTCTGCATGTATATAAAATGACACATGTGGGAGGTTATTTGCTACATCATTTTTCTAATAGCAAAATATTGTAAACAAGTTAAATACCAACAATATGTACTTGTAAAATAGATTATGGTAAATCTATAATATGGAAAAATATGAAGCCATCAAAAAGGACCAAAGAAACGATTTATGTTTTCATTTGAATGAACTCCAAGGTGTATTACTAAGTGAACTAAGCATAGCCCCAAATAATATGTCTATTATTCTATTGTTTGTATAAAACTGGGCAAAATACATGTGTTTGTTTGTCCATATATACATATCATAGCTCAAGGGACACACAAGACTTGGGGAAGTAGATGGTTTGCAGGAAGGGGCACTGGGTGACTGCAAAGGGAGAGGGAGCAGAGACAGAAATCTTAATTACTGACAATTTTGTATTTTTGGAATTTTAAACCATGTAAACCTATAATGCATTTTATAAATAAATACATAGGTTAATTAACATTACAGGGTTAAAAAGGATTTATTAGACAATTATGCTTGTAAAACTAAGTTTTTCACACCTAAAATAAGTGAATCCTTCCATCTATGTAGACAATAACAATAGCAAAGATAACAATTTTCAAGTATAAATTCGAGTCTGTTACAGAAATCCAGTGCAACAGAAAACATGAACAATTATAAAGCAGAAAAGCCTGGGTTTAGTTTCAGTCCCACTACTAATTACCATACTATTTGATCTTTCGCAAATGGTTTAGTCTTCCTTCAGGATAGTCTGGTGGTTATATCCATGGGTTCTGAGTTCAGAGTTCTGAGTTCAAATCCAGAGCTGCAACTTACCAGCTGTTTACCAAGCCATTTCCTCATCAAGAAGTTGGACTGGATGTGATAAGAACAGTACCTGGTACATGGTTCTGTTATGATAAATAAGGGAGCTAACCACGTCATCATGTCCTCATCACAGAGTCAGGAATAAAATTTCTCTTAATTTGCCCTCTCTCCCCTCACCTTCACATTATGAGCCGGGGTAGGATCTCACCTGTCTCATCAGGTGTCCTCCAACCTGAACCCTCTCCAGGCTCCAAAAACAGTCCCCTGTTCTTCAGAGGCACTCACACAATTGTGGACCTAAAATCAAATTAACATTATTGGATAAAAAACTGTTACAAAGCAGATTACAGCAAGGGAGATCTCCAGAAAGCTACAGACAAATTCTTGATCTGCCAACCAGGAGGCTCCCACAAGACACCTGTCTTCCCACCTCCTGCTATGGAGATGCATGCTTGTGTTGAATGGCCTTGCCAAATGGCAGAATTTACTCCTCTTGATGAAAATGACATTCTCTATTAGTGACTGTACCACACACACAGGTGGAGGGCAGACAGGATTCTGAGTGGCCTAAATGCACACTACAAGGAAACTAAAATTGGAGCAATTTGCTGTAATTTAGAAAGAAGAATGAGTGAATGAATGCATGCTCTGTGGAAAATTATATTTTATTTGAAGGTAAGATTGCACATCTCTAATCAAGGCTTAAAATCTGAATTAGGATAAATTGTGCCGTAATTATTTTCTTAGAAGAGAACAAATAAGTTTTTAAAGCACCTAATATCCCCCTTTGAAGCTTTCAAAATGAAGATGCTCACTGTGTGGCAAATGCATGGCTTTATTTGCTTCCGTCCCATAAAGACCTCAAGTTCATTTAGCCAGATTCTGAGCCTTTGACATAAAAAGCACTGTCGAGCATTTAGTCTTCCCGGCACATTTGTTGAGTTTGTTTTCGGTCCTCCTGACTTTCAAGCCTTTAATTAAGAAAAAAATTAGCTTACTGGTGATAATGACTTTCTTGAATCTAAGAGTTCTTCATTATTGTGTATGTTTGAGGCTCACATGAACTCGTGTGTGTGTGTGTGTGTGTGTGTGTGTGAGAGAGAGAGAGAGAGAGAGAGGGAGAGAGAGAGAGAGAGAGAGTTGGGGCGGAGGTGGAGGTGGGCACAGAAAAACTAAAGAGAGTGCAGTTTGCTTGTTTTCTGCTTTGATATTCAAGATTTTCTTTTGACCATTTTGATCTTTATTCTCAGGAAAACAAGTGATTTTTACACCTGTGGATAACTATTCAAATTTCTTTCTCCACTTTAGTAGAAAATATTACTCTTTCCCCGCCCTTTATTCAAAATCTTTCCAAAATTTTATATCTAACCTCATCAATGTATTGTGCTGTTGCACTCACGGACTGCAGTTCCGCTTCTATAAAACATATGGTATCAAAGCAACGCCGTCCTGTCTTACAGCTCCTCCCACCGGGCAGGAGCTTAGGTTTTTCGGACTCTCTTGTCTTAAAAGAGTCACAGGCTGGCATTCACCTGTTACTTTTTTTTTTTTTTGGTGGGGGTAGGAGTTTAGTAATTTATTTATTTATTTTTGCTGTGTTGGGTCTTTGTTTCTGTGCGAGGGCTTTTTCAAGTTGTGGTGAGCGGGCACCACTCTTCATTGCAGTGTGCGGGCCTCTGACTATCGCGGCCTCTCTTGTTGCACAGCACAGGCTCCAGACGCATAGGCTCAGTAGTTGTGGCTCGTGGGCCTAGTTACTCTGCGGCATGTGGGATCCTCCCAGACCAGGGCTCGAACCCGTGTCCCCTGCATTGGAAGGCAGATTCTCAACCACTGTGCCACCAGGGAAGCCCTCACCTCTTACTTAAATAAATTTTAAAAAACAAACACACATCAAAGGGAAACTTAATGATTTGTAGCATCCTGTTACAGCAAACAGCCTTCTCTTCTATTAGAGAGTTCTATCTTATTCTCCCTCATGACCCAATTTCACTCTCTTCTTTTATCCATCCTTAGGAAGCAGAAGAACAGTTAGTGTCCATCTCCTTCACACCTGAACATCACTGAGCACAGAGTGATGGAAGGACCATGGGCTCCATGAGGTCAGAGCTCAAATCCTGACACCAGTCCACACAAGCTGAGTGGAGTTCAGCATAACCCCCTGACTCAGTTACTACAGAGTGATGGTAATTAGGGCTGATGTTTGCATGGAGCCATGTGCGAAGCAACCTTGCTAACTGTGCATCAGCTCCTGGGATCCTCACAGCCCACTGGGGCATGATTCTGACCCTCACGTCACAGATGGAGACACCAGGAGCCTTGGGAACTTGCTCACAATCTCACTGCTGCCAAGCGGTGGAGTACAGGTGTTTAAATATTACACTGCCCTGAGACCATCCTTATAAAATGCTATGCTACCACACATAGCAGGATAAACAAGATCAAACACAAAGTACCAAGAACATTTATGATGGAGAAAAGTTTGAACCTGTAAAGTTCCCTTTGCCATCCTGTTCTCCAAATTGGGTTAGTACACTGGGCTGGATCCTTAGCCCTTTCAAGCTCAGATCCATGTGGCTGCATGTACTTCCCAGAGCAGACTGCGCTCTTATGACTCCTTCCTTTTGCACTGCTGTCCTTCCTCCAGAAATGCTTTTTCCACCTTGGGAACTCTTATTTAGCTCAATATTTAATTTATCCTATTTCCCGTGGGACAACATTCTTAATTAGTTCACCTAACAATCATCTTTTTTCCTTTGTTATTTTATTTTAATCCAATTTAATTTTATTTGTGTGTTGTTCTCTTCACTGTGCCCACAGGCCATGAGGCATACATATTTACATTCCTCTGTCTCCTACTAGACTCTTAACTTCCCAAGTAGCAGGGGCCTTGGCTTAATCTGTGATTCTCTAGAAGCTAAAATGTAAACTACAAGAAGGTGTTCAGTGAATGTCTGTGGAATGAATGAATAAATATCACACATACACACACACAAACACACACACACACCAGGATATGTTTAGGGATTTACAGTGAATACTTAATTAATCAAAACTGGGCTGCTGAAATTTCTGGCTGAAAAAGGGCAAATTTCAGGCATCCCTTGGTTTCACTTTTTTCTCATAGATTCTCATTTCTCTTTTTACCATAGCTTTACTTCTTTACTGGCTACTATTTTATTCATCATAAGGCAAATTACTACCTTAATGGAGATATACCATTTATTGATATGAATATTAAAAAAGAATAGTAAACATCTTAAAGGTTATTAACCAAGTGATAACTTGGTTATTACTCCAGTTTCAATATAAATATAAAATAAAAATTTTAAAATATTCCTAAATGATATATCTAACTTTATTTTTTCAACCTCCCTTTCCCCAAGTTACAGATGCTGAGCTGACACTGGATGGAGCCGGTCAGGTGATCCTCAGGGAGCAGCCCCACAAACAAGAAACATCACCTGGCCTCTTTCTTTGTTAATAACACTATTTGCAATGAATGTCTTTCAGGAATGAATTGGGGCCGGATCAGGTGGCCCGTCTCCGCTTTAACACATATTCCAAATCCATATTTATTCCATGCCTTTTTGTAAGAGTCAGAGTTTAACCTATTACACCAAGTTTATGAGATAATCAAATTTTGATTGTGAAGAATAATATTTGTAGGTAAACATATAAACATAACACATACATGCACAAACAGGTATGTGTGTGTGCTTCAGCTTCCCAAGAGCTACCCTTTCTTAAATAAAGTTAGCACTTTAAAACAACACATTTGGGAAAAAAATTAAAAAATTAAAAAATTAAATAAAACAACAACAAATGTGATTTCTCTTACAATGTATAATGCTTACTTAGATGATATTTTCATCTCTGTATCTGAGAGCTTCATAGGAAACAGACTCATCTCTGTGACACCAGTGTTAGCAGACAGCTTAGAAATAATGGTCCCAAAGTAAATACTTTTTGAGTTAAAATACTTTAATTTATTTTACTAGATAATTACATTTACTTATTCAAATTCAGATACAATAAAGTACTAACTCTAAGAACCAGACATAAACACTGCTAATATTTTGCTATACTTCTTTTCCATCATTTTCTTCTGCCATCTCATTACTCATCACCAGCAAACAATTTTGATTTCTAACTTCTTAAAATGTAATACTTTATGTTTATTCACACTTCTATATTAGTAAAAATTTCATGTAATATATTTTAATGCTCCAAATAAATACATCATGATTTATGGAACCATTTCAAATATTTCACCATGATAAATAAGCCTGTGATGAAGCTATGTTTGTGGTGTCTAATTAAGAGTGGGAAAAAAATGAGCTCAGAGGATGGAGCATCGGTGGTCAGGTTTGAATGGTGGTTTATTTCGGGGGTGACAAGATTCACGGTGTGAAGAGGACTGAGCACAAATAAAGTGGACTCACTGGAGAAGAGGAGTTTGAAGGCAACGGAATGTTGACAGGGTTGTCCCTGTGGCTTAGGAAGCCACCTAGAAATATGGCAGAAAGGGGATGGAGAGTCATACCACTGGAGGTGCTGTGGTCTCCAGCAAGCAGGGAGAGATGGAGAGACCAGAGAACAGCCACATAAGCACAGAGCACAGGCTTCAAAAAGAGATGGTTTTTGAAGAAGAAAGGAAAAGTTATTGCAAAGTATAATGGAAGCAAGCAGGAGTTTTATGTCTCTTCTAGGCATTAAGGCACATGGGATGCAAGAGAAAAATTAGCCTCTGCTTTAGAGAAAACTGCAGGAAAAGCCATAAAAGACTAAACACATACCAGGAGCTCAGTGCAAGAATTCTTTCTCATAGGCCCCCAGAGCCAATCCCAGTCCTATCATATCTGTTACTCAGCACTTATGCCATGAATCTGTCTTCATGTCAACATGCTTCATTCATTAGAGCCCTTGGTTCATTAATTTTTCACTGTCGCCTCTTAAAGGTGAAACCACTCCCTAGCTGAGAGTTATGGCTTCCTAAACATTCACCATCTTTCCTGTAGGGCATATTTTTTTTTCAGAGCTTTAGACTCATGAGTTGATCCTATCTTTTTTTTGCACAACAATTTCTCCTGGCTTTTCCAGACAAGATGATATAAGAGCATACAGAGATAGCATGCTCAAAAGTGGCTTCCATAAAAATACACTTGGTAATTGCAGCTGCACTTTATGAGGCTATGATGAAAAAGACATAAAATGTAGCTGTGAAAAACTATGTTCACAAACCTGAGAAAAGTTGACTGTGAATAGCTACTCTGTGAATTACAGTGACAGATTATGACATAAACTACAACACTGGAATTGGAAACATCCTTGGATATTAAAAAGGAAATACACACACAGACACACAGAGAGACACACATATAAACACACACGTACCACTTGGTGGGAAATATCCCGAGGATGAAAAATCCTTAGACAATCATTAATTTGATTCTATTTGATTTTCACTGTCAATTGAAATATTTGTCTCTTTTTTTAATAATCTTTTCTATCTTGTTTTTAAAAATGAGATTTAATTTTTGGCCACCCCAAACTTCACATCCAACCAGAACCTCAGAATGTGACCTCATTTGGAAGTAGAGTCCTTGTGGAGGTAGAGTGGACCTTAAATGACTGAGAAGTCCATGTAGAGACACAGACACACAGAGGGGAGAAGCCATGTGATGACAGAAAGTTGAGTGATAAGTCTACAAACCAAGGAGTTAAAAACAAAGCACCAAGGAGTTAAAAACAAAGCACCAAGGGTTGCCCACAACCACTGGAAGCTAGGAAGAGCCAAGGAATGATTTTTTTTTTTCCTAGAGTCTTTGGTGAAGACAAGTCCTTCCTGATACCATGACTTCAGACTGTCAGCTTCCAGAACTGTGAGGGAATACATTTCCGTTCTTCTAAGCCACCCAGTTTGTGATGATTTGTTATGGCAGCCCTAGTAACTACCATACAAATAATTTAATGCTTATGAATTACAAAAAAATATAATTCCCTAGTACAGGGTAAGTATGTTTGATTTTCATGTATTTTGTTTTTAACTCCAAGAAGCCAAGCTTAATCAAAATTTTCATGTGGCAATGCCTCAGTTTATAGACCTAAGAATCACTAGGGATTGCATTTAACACTGGAGCAACCTCCAGTTTTCCATTTCAACTATCCTTCACAAGGAAAGCAGAGCCAGTCTTCTCAAACATAAACCGTAGTTGTTTCCCTTTTCAGATTATGACCGTTTTCTGTGTCTCAAAATGAGAGTCATACTTTTGGCATTTAACTAAGTCAAGTCAGTGGCCCTGATCTGTCCATTCAGCCTCGTTTGTCACCATGGTGCTCGGCTGTAAGTGCACACATAGATACGTTCACACTCTCTCACACATGCACCTGTAGTCTGCGGCCCTTAGAACCACATGCACTCCGGGAATAGGCTGTTTGTGCACGCGCTCCACACCTCCCTCCAGAGACCACACAGCCTGGGCCTGCCGTCCTTTCCTCAGGGCCACTCCTCTGTGTCCTCAGGATTCAGATCAACAGTCACTTCTGTAGGAAGCCATCCCCAACCCATGTGCCCCCTCCCCACTCCCTGCTGACAGGTCTCTGTGTAAATAAACTCACATCAAAGACACGTCAGAATACCTGCTCAGAGCAGAGGCTGTGAAATCATCTGGGTGATTAAAAGCCAGTTTCATCATTGACTAGCTTAAAAAACAACAACAAAAAAAAAACTCTCCAATCAGTTTCTCTATCGGCAAATGGGAAGTACAGTAACTCAACAATACTGGGATTACAAGTATTCATTCAAAAAATTCATTAACCCAGGTACATTAAGTGAATGTTCACTATACTGTTTATATTATCTTATATTAATTATAATGCAGAGGCAATGAGTTGGGAGCATGGTTGATACTTTTCAGGAACTGCGGGAAGTCACTGTGAAGTAGAACAAATTGACAGAAGAGGATGGTGGAAGGGAATGGAGGACTCGTGCATCAGTGGCACAAGTAATGGGGACTTGCAGGCCTTTCGGTTTTACTCTGAGTGCAAATTTACATGTAGTGAAGCCATAGGAGGTCTTTGAGCAAAGAGCTAGAGTGATCAGATGCATATCTTAAAAGGATTCCTTTGTGTTTGTGTTGATGAGAGACTTTATAGGATCCAGGGCAGAGAAGAGAGAGACCAGTTAAGAATTAAATCCAGAACTGAGATGGACTCAAGCATGGGTGATGGACACAAGGAGATGGTGAGAAGGTTGAAGGTAGACAAGTATTTGCTGATAGATCGGATGTAGGTGTACAGACATAAATGAGCAGCTGTGACCCCTATACTTTTAGTCGGAGCAACTGGAACGCAGTGTTGATATTTACTGAGATGCAGATGAATGTGGGAGAAACGATATTTTTGTTTTGTTTTGTTTTTGTTTGGGGAATGGGAGGGGGGGATATTGCTGTGGCTGTTGGTTAGTGCAAAGCGAATTGAGATGCTCAAAACTAAACTCTGAAATTTCTACTATATACTAGACATCAAGTAGAATGCTGAGAAGACAGTCAGAGGTATGAGTCTGGACTTCAGGGGCTACAGATATAAACACATGTTTTGTCAACTTATAGATAATATTTTAAGAGACAAATTAAGATCTCCTTGACATTCAGTGCAGATAAAAAGGAGGTCAGAACATGAGCCTTGCCATATTCTAATATTTCGAGGCTAGAGACATGAGACACACTACAGAAGAAAGGGGGAAAGAACAGTCAGGAAGTTAAAAGAAAAATGAAAATATACAATTTTATGTGTCAATTACTTTTTCGAATTTTCCAGATTGAAAAAAAATCTGGAAAAAAATTAAAATAAAAGAAAACAAAGAAAGGGTAGTCTTGGACAAAGGGAAAAATAATTTTAAGGAAGATGTACTCAAACCATGTCAAAATACATTTAAGATGAGGACTGAGAATTGATTCTTTGGTTTAGTGCCGATGTCATTGGGAGTCTTGAAGAGGGAAGACTGTTTTGAGGGAATAGTTGAGATGAAGCCCTAATTTGAATAGGTCCAAGAAAAGAAGAGAAGAGGGCAGAAGATTATACATAGACAACTCGAACTTTGATTGTTTCTGAAAAGGGGAAAGAGTGCAGAAGAGGCTGCTTTTGTTGTTCTGTTCTGTTTTATTTAGATGTGAGCTATAAATGCATGTCTGTAGGCTTTGGAAATAGAAGTTGATGATACAAGAAAGAGAGGGGAGAGCTGCTGAAAGGACCACATTGAGGAGGAGAGAGAAATGGGATGAAACATGCAGAGCCAAGAGCTGGACTTAGGAGCTCGGACACACACAGCACCAGGCGAGAAGGAAAGCGTATGAACATTGATGCAGTGGGAATGTTGTGCTGGGATGAGGGGAGCATGTGGGATTTCGATCCTGCTGACTTGTACTTTTTCACTGGTAAAGGAAATAAAGTCATCAGCTGAACATGACAATGATGACAAAGTTTTAAAGGTTTGTGAAGGGACAGGCTGGAACTAGACATTTAGGAGAGTGGAAAAGAGGGTGGGTCAGGGAAATGCAGCAACAGTCGGTGGTGGCCCTAGGAGTTCACTTAAATTAGGGGCAGCTAAAGTGAGATCAGTCTCCTCTTTTGTCCTTCTCTCCATCACTCAGCTGTACAGTGTAAGCTGGGGGTACTTGTGAGGGGGGACTAAGCCACGGTTTGAGCTTTGCTAGGAAAATTAGAACGAAAGGAGAGTTGTGCAAGGAAGAGATTTTAATGGTGGACTCTAGAATCTAAGCTGGGTAACCAACAAATAAAGAACAGAAGAAAGTGAGAGAGTGTGAAAACATGGCAACGTGGCAGGCTCAATGGTTGGTCAGGTCCAGGTATGGAGAAAAATTGTTTGATTGTGGGTCGTTGGGAAGAAGATAGTGCTTTGAGAGTAAAATGCTTTATTAAATACAACAGGTACATATTGAACATTTTAGGGAGATTGAGCTATTTGGGATATTGTAAATTTCAGTCTATGTGCCCCTACATAAAAATTCTCAATGTCATTTACACAACAGTCACAGAATAAGAGAAGACAAGATAGCATTGCTACTATAAGCTGATAACAGAAATAATCAAATGCCCGTCCTCCGTGAGGTATCATTCAACAGCTGCTCATTTCGGGGGAATGTTATTGTTTTTGTCAATGTTTTGTGTTCAATAACAGAATCAAATAATGTATAAAATGGCATTAAACAAATTTGAGAATGAAACTACCTTTCATGAAGTATTCAAATATAGTAAACACTCTGGAGGATTTTACAGACAATTTGTAAAGGTCATTTGGCTTGAAAAGAATTTGTATCTCAGCTTGTGCTTAGCTGGCAAGTTTACCACTTAGGAGAAATATGTATTGTGCATTGATAGCTCATTAATGTTTTGTGATATTCCACATTATGAGGTTATTAATTTTAAATCAGTTTATGAATAGAATCCCAACTGGAAACACTACAGAGGATATTGCTTCACTTTTCAGTCTCCAAATCCTAAATAATAGTAATCAGAAGAGGTCAATCCTGGAAAAGGTCAATTCTGAAAAAATATTGGTTTATAAACTTTTTCCTATTCTACTTCCATGCCCTCTTTGAAGCTTTTAAAAGATGTTTAAAATCAGGTCTAAAAAAACTGTGGAGATATATGCAATGGGGAAAGACAAATCCTCTCACCCCTTGGAAGAGAGCTAGGAAGATGTCCTGAACCAAAGCCATGACAAGTCTCCTGTAGCTTATCTTTTGAAAGGATATCATGAAAATTCATTCAGAGCTTTTATAACCCTGCTCTACTGTCTTCTAGCATTTTCCCTTTCCTAATTTCTGGAGACATGACTAAAACTGATCTGGTTCTATAAGTATAATTTTTTTTTTTCCTTTAGCAATGTATATAGTTTTATTTTTGTGTTCAGGGAAAACAAATGGCTCAAGGACATAACTTGATTAAGTCAGTTTTCACATATTTTATTGTGCATATGATGGACCCTTCAATCCAGAAGCACTTTTCATTCTAGTAAACTGTCTTTTATTATTTCTTTGATTATTTCAATGATGGCTTCCTCTCCTATATTTCCTTTCTTCTCTCTTACAAGAATTCTGTAGAGCTTCCCTGGTGGCGCAGTGGTTGAGAGTCCGCCTGCCGATACAGGGGACTCAGGTTCGTGCCCCAGTCAAGGAAGATCCCACATGCTATGGAGCGGCTAGACCCGTGAGCCATGGCTGCTGAGCCTGCGCGTCTGGAGACTGTGCTCAACAGTGGGAGAGGCTGCGGGGGTGAGAGGCCCACGTACCGCAAAAAAAAAAAAAAGAAAAAAAAAGAAAAATTATAAAAAACTGTATAGAAGGAAAACATAGAATTATTCATTAATGCCCCAAAAATAGACCCCCTAAATTTCTTTGATTTGTAAAAGCTGAAGGAAATCCCCAGATTCTTAACTGCATCCCCACAAATCTCCCCAATATTCTAAAGTCAGCCTTGCTGTCCATCTCTGACCGCTTCCGTAAAGTTTTCCCATTTACCCTTCTTGTTCATGACTTACAACACCTAAAACAAACCCTCTTGTTTCCTATGTTCCCTCAGCCCTTCATCCATACCACCTACATGGTGCTACATGTCAAGAGCTTCATCTTCTTTCTTAAAACTTGGTGTCTTACTGGATAAACTCCTGGAAGGAAGGGACTCCTATTCTCTCCTAACCTCTTTATCCACAGCACATAACCTGAAAAACAGTCTCATTTTTCACAAATATTAATAAAGTACTTGAATGTTTTCCTTTCAAATATTGCCAAAATGACAAATATAAACTGCCGTCATATGGTTTAAATAAATTCAGGATAACTGACTCAAAATGGCTTAGCAGAACAGGCAGATGGTTGATGTTAGCTCGTGGTTCTAAGAATGAGGTTCACTTTATGATCTTACTTGGTATAGAAAACTCTGTTACTGTTGACCAATATCTGGTTTCTCCATGCTTTTGAACCTAGCTATAGCCATGTGACTTGTGCTTGAAAATTGTGGATTAATGATTTTTTCATGTCAGCAGTTTTAAGAGTTAGGTTTTCTCAGCTTTAAAACTATCCTTCTATATCCTATTGTGGTACAGGGGCTGGAACTCTGCAGACTGTTTCACTTCTCCAGTGCACTTCGCTTTGGTGATGCCATTATGGAACAAGAGAGAGACCAGAGGGCATGAGACAGGACAAGAGATTTGCTTCTCTCTCTTTGCTTATCCTTCCTGTAAACACAGTCTACACAAAAGTTCCTTACCCACAAAGCAGCAAGTGTTCCAATAGCAGTTGGTTCCAGTCTCCAGAATTTTCACACACTTGCGGAAACTACTGGATAGCACCCACGCACAAAAGTCTGAATCTCAGCTCTGTCAGGCACTGCCCTGAGGGTCTAGGTTCTGATGACCTCCAGCCCTGACTGCCAGAGTTGCTCCCTGCAGTTTCTCTCTCATTGTTACTATCTCATTGAATTCAACCTGACTCTGATGGAAAAAGAGCCAGTACCTTGGCCCTAAGCTCTTTCTAATATCATCAGCCACTTTCAGAATAGGTGCTGACCCATCCTTCAGGTCCCAGAGAAGGATGACAACATCCCAATGAGATGACAGTTGGAAGGTGACATCTGGGTACCAAATGGTAAGTGGGGAGGGGTAAGAGCAAGGCAATGACAGCAATTGCTGCATCATTTTACACAAGGTGATTATCTCCATTTCATTTTAGCTCATTTTCTCTGGTTTCAGGTCTTAGCAGCACCTATGTCATCCTTTGGTACTCTTATAAATCTGTATAATAGGTACAATTGATCTGTTTATCAATTTACCTAGTAAGTGGTTATTTATAAGAATCATTAACTCACTTCCCAACATGGAATATAATTTCCTTGTCATAATTTTCCCTAAGTGTAAATAATGTACTGCAAAAAGAATCAAAAGCTGTATTTTTGAGTGATAGTGACATTTTTAACCATATTTTGAGTCACTTAATAAAATATTATTTATATCAAATAGGTATGTTTTCAAGATAAAGCATAGATTTGGGGGTTGGACAGGAAGACAGGTTACATTCATTCCAAGCTCTTCTGTTTTCCTTTGATATGAACATTTGATTGTTCTTCACATACACAGCTCCGGTCACCATCAGAGCAATGAGCCACTCAGCACCACTGTCCACTCTCCAGCCTAGAAACCCACAGAATAACCACATGAAATCTCTTTGAATTCAGCTTGAACACCACATGAGAGGAGGGTAGCAAAGAATGAGTAATGCACGACCTCTTGTCTTGCATGCAATTCTAGATGTGTGAGTACTTTATTTGTTAAAAGATCATATTCAGGCCATTTCTACATTAGCACAGTGGATACTACAGTAGTCATTCATGCAGCCTCTCTATCAAAATATAGAGTAACACAGGGAAGACAGGTTTGGCCACTGTTTCTTAATGAGCCCACGATGGCAGTCAGCCAAAGGGAGAGTTGGCATAACTGAAACAGCCATGGAGGAAGCGTGTGTGTGTGTGTGTGTGTGTGTGTGTGCACGCATGTGTGCATGGGTGGAGGGGGAAGTTCAGAAAGGAAATATTTCAGAATGGCCAATGGCCAACGTTTGCCTGAGAAGAATTCCACCCTATTCATGAAACTTCCCCAAGCATCTCTCTCAAGAAAGATGCATCCCAAGGAACAGGGCCACTAGGAAATGATCTCTCCCAGGTGGGCAGTACCAGACGCTGGCAGCAAGGCCCAGAGTTGATTCTACCTTGAAATGTTGAAACTTCAAAGGCAGAATGAAATGTTCCATTAAAAGTCAGTTGAGGGCCTCCCTGGTGGCGCAGTGGTTGAGAGTCCGCCTGCCGATGCAGGGGATACGGGTTCGTGCCCCGGTCTGGGAGGATCCCATGTGCCGCGGAGCGGCTGGGCCCGTGAGCCATGGCCGCTGGGCCTGCGCGTCCGGAGCCTGTGCTCCGCAACGGGAGAGGCCACAACAGTGAGAGGCCCGCGTACCGCAAAAAGAAAAAAAAAAAAAAAAGTCAGTTGAAAGAAGAATATAAGTTTAGAGGGTAGCAGGGAAAAAAACAATCCCTAAAACAATGGTATCATTTTATTTTTAATTAAAATCCAAGCCTGTTCCATTTCATTTATCTTCCAGATTGATAAGGGAAATGTGCTTTAGGAATAATCACCACAAAGTCACCAAGCTAAGCTTCTTACCACCACCCACCATTGAGAAAAAGAGAATGTCTATGGCAACTATGTGAAAACAGTCAGGCTTGGAGCACACAGCTGTGGTTCTCCTCCTAGAAAGACTGCCTCACACTCCCAAATTCAACAGTGAGTCCAATGCATGCATTTCAGGGGACTTTTTCTTTTTTCCCAGCATTGAATGATACAGAAGAAAGCGTGTAGAATAAATAGCCGTACACTCACCATCTATGTTCTACAGTCAATCTTTTACTATATTTCCTTTATCTTAAACCTAACTTCTATCTCTTCCCTAAACATCTAATAATCCAGTTCATTTATTTATTTATGTATTCATTCATTCATTTATTTATTTTGCTGCATTTTAAAGTAAGTTTGGATGAGAACATTTGCTAGTTCAGGCGGCCAATTGTTTTATTTGTACTTAATGCAATGAAAGCAAAATGAACAAATTGCCATGGCATCTGTAATGAGCAGCATTCGTGTGTGTTTCCATATTTTTATCTCTTGTTCTCATGAGGGTTGTTTTCCTATGGAGAACTGAAAACAACAAAAGCATTTTTCTGTATCATATTAATTCTTAAAATGCTATATATTTTAGTGTAAGAGGTAGATCCAACAATTTCTACGGCATATTAACAATTGGGTGGGATCTGAATTGGATGTTTGTTCCTTGGTCTCTCACCTCTGACATGATTTTCATGTTCTATGTACTGCATAGCTCAATCCAGTAATATATGTGTAGAATTCTTCTGATTAGATTTGATAATAACTGACGTGTGCTGAGTAGTAATACTAGCTACTATTTTTGTAGAGCATATGCTTCATATTTGGTGTTAGAAAATTTTCATGGATTATCTCATTTAATCCACAAACAGCTCTATTGCCATTATAGCATTGAGATTTAAAGAGGTTAAATAAACCTACCCAAGGATTTACAATAAGTATGTGTTCAGCAGAGCAGGGATTCACACTTATGTTCATCGCTACAATGCAAGCTCTTAACTACCACACAACACGTTATTACTTTACCGTGAACTTCATGTCCTCTTTGCTTGCATAGCAAACTTTTGAAAATAACTGTAGGGTTCTTAAAATGATGTTAATATACAGACAATGCATTAATTATATACAAATAGAAAATATAGATAAGCATAAAGAGATATAAACATTTTTTAATATCTTGGTCTACTTCCTTAGGCTCTTTTTTCACTTGAAAGCATTTTGAAAATAATATCTACTCTGACAATATTATTTATTGAGACTATGTGATAATAGTAAAGTAGTTAATTAATCATATTTTTGAACACATGATGGCTAATTTTATATGTCAACTTGACTGGTCTAAAAGATGCCAGAGAGCTGGAAAAAAACATTATTTCTGGATTTGTCTGTGAGGATGTTTCAGGAAGAGAATAGCATTTGAATCCATAGACTAAGTAAAGAATATCACCCTCACAGTACAGGTGGGCATCAGCCAATCTGTAATGGCCTGAGTCAAATAAAAAGGCACAGGAAGGGTAAATTTGTTCTTTGCTTGAGTCCAGACATTCATCATCTCCTGCCCTGAGATATCGGCGATCCTCGTTCTTGAGCCTTCTGACTAAGACTTGCCTCTGTTTCTCCAGCTTGCAGACAGCAGATGGTGGGACTTCTTGACCTATTCTTATACTAAATCTGTCTCTCTCTCCTATTGGTTCTGTTTTTCTGGGGAACCTTGACTAATACACACATGATGAAACAGAGTCTAATCTAAGTGTTTTACACTAAGGAGTGTTGACATATTTAATCCTCATGGGAATCCTCTGAAGCAGGTAATAGTATTTCCCCATTTTACAAATGAGAACCCCAAAGAAGGGAAATATTAGGTAACTTATCCAGGATCACCCAAAGAGTACTGTGTGGAACCAGGATTTTCTAAAACTCTAGAGCTCATTCTGTTAATCCCAATATGATACAGGATTATAATAAAGTAATCTGGAGTACACAAACTTTGTATTTCTATAATTTAGTTAATTGTTCTTTATTTTTGGCTAGGTTGGTTCTTTCCAGTTTTCAGTATTACAAACATTTCTATACACACATCTCTGTTTTCTTGCCTGATGATTTTCTTTGGTAAATTTATAAGAAGTTGAGTTGGTTGAATAAATGAATATCTTTCTGGTTGTCCATATCTGCTCCCATACTGACCTTCAGAGAAGCCAGTGGGATTTACCTTCCCACAAGCAAGGTTAAAGAGTGTTCATTTTCTGTTAAGCTTCTCTAACATTGGTTATCATAATTTATTTTTGCAAGTGACACATGGGCCTTAATTTGTATTATATTGTAATGTACATTTTCTTGGAAACTAATAAACTTTTGTCACAATTTGATGGGCACTTTAGATCTTGTCTTATTTGTACTCCATCACATCGCCTGTGCTTTTTCTTGGTATTCACATTACTTGGTATTGATTCGTGAAATCTCATTATTTTAAGATTATTGCCGGTTGTGTATGGTGATGATGGTGGAGGGGCAGGATGTGTATTCTTTGCCTTTTAACCTTTGAATGATACATTGTGAGAAGCTGATTACCTATAAGCGAAATGTAAACATCTAAGGATCATAAGCTGTGGGTTAGGTTCTAGCTTTGATGCTTTCTATGTAACTTTGGACAAGTCACAGCAACGCTCGCCCTGGGTTTCCTCACCAGGAGAAAAGAGTAGCTGATTTCTGCCATCCAGACAGTGCCTTTCATCTGTGATTCCAGCACACAGAGATTTGAGGCTTTGTGTGGAAGAGTGACAGCCCTTCAGAGCTGGACATTTCACACTCACCAAATGCTTCCCAAGCCACATCTCCCTCCTGTGTCTGATTCCTTCCCTGGATTATAGTTTCTAAGGGGATGAAATTATGTCTTGATCACTCTTATCACATTTCCCACTCCCCGCTTTAAGTTCTTAACAGGTAGATCTGAATAAGAACCTGAACCCGTTTCCTTGAATAATGCTCAGGTAGCTTCTTCTGTTTAAATAAATAAATAAATGCTCAAAAGAAAACACTTTAAGAAATTGTTTTAACAAATGGATTGATTTTCTCCCTCCCACTTTCTTTATTATTATTAAATTTTGATTTCTGCAATCTACATCTTTTTTCTCTGGAGTGTTTTAATTAGATAGTAGAATTTAAAAATAGGGTCTCCCATATATTAAGAAAGTTACAGTGGTGTTTATGTGGGACAGATGGTAGACTTTTGATTTGAGAGGATTTTTTTATTATTATTATTCCGTCATCTGAACTTTGCTTTGGTAATGCTGCAAATTAGCAGCTATTCATTCTTTAATGAACAAGGGTTCATGTAAATTCCAGCTATGAATAGGCAATTAGAATTTCTTTGGGTATAATGGGTTATTTACCAGGCTTCCATTTCAATTTTGAACACTTTGCTTCTTTAAACAGCATCCTATATAATTTTGCAGCCATCTAATTACTTATGTATATATTTACTGTATAGATACTGCCTTTGTACCTATATATGCCCCAAATTGCTTCATTAAAATAATCGCAAAATCTCACTCTACCTGAAGTGGATATACAATGATGAGTTCAATGAAGATCAGTTCTGCAAAGCCCTGATGGAATTGCAGGAGATGCTGGGAGCAGACATTTGGAATGTTTTTTAAAGGAAGCCTGGTGTCATGGCTGCAACGAAAAATGGCGGAACTCAGACACTTGCCCTTTTAGACATTTCATAATTTTTTTTTCCATTTTCCGAAAGCTTTACTTAGAGAATAATCTTCAGTTGCGGGAAAGATGATCTATTGTATCTCTGGTTTTTTTCTTGTCCATTTTCTGATATGTTTTAGACCACCAGATTCTGAGGCTTATGAAGACCCAAGACCACTGGCCTAGGTTTGGTTTCAGAGTCTGCATGGTAGACAGGAAACCTGAACAATTTAGGATTAAGAACGAGTGTAATGATTTTCTTGCCTCTAGCCCTCTCTTTCTCCATCTGACCTTATTTCCTCTGAAGCCAGCAAGGAGGAAACATGACAAAGTCTGCATATGTTCTCCCAGTGATTATGCCCACTGGTCCCTCGGGGATGACCCACTGGTTACCTCTCACTACACTCTCCTAGTAAGCACTCAGCAAGTCACGTCACCTGTCTGGATGTTACTTGTCTCCTCTTGAGAATAAATGGGGGTTTCAGAAAAGCTTATTTGTCTTTTAGGGACATTAAAGATCTAACCTTTAATGACATCTCTCCTCAGTCTAGCCTGAAATAATCTACTTCCAACACAATCACTCCATTTATGCATTTCAACGTGTTTATAAATATTATATACACTTTGATAGATACGATTTGGAAACCATTCATCATTCTCAAAGCTGAAATTTGCATCTTGTGTCATAACTGTGACTCAGCATATTCACCTGTGAAACTGCACAGAGTCCATGAGAGCCCAGCTGAGTGCCAGCTCCTCCTGTGATGTCCCCAGCTGCCGACGGGACACTCAGGACACCAGAAAATGCACAGTGAAAGCTCTCATACAAAAGACATGATACTGAAATTCTCCCAAGGCAAAGGTCACTGACTTTGCACCCTCTGGCCTCATAATGTAATTTCCAGGGTGACACAAAGCATCCAAATGGCTTCTATTTTTAACAGGATTGATAGCATGGCAGCAACTTTAGCTCCTTTATATAATCTATATATTTGCTGTAAAATATTACAAAATGACAGGCCGGCTTAACCGTTGCCTATGCCAGTCCACTCTCCGCTCCCTCCACTCAAGGCTCTCTTTGGATCTGCAAAATTATCAGAGATTTCCATGGCCACTGAGAAGAAGGGGCTCAATGCCCTCCTTCTTCCCTGACAGCAGCCCCGTCACAATCCTGCTGCTGGCCCTCCTCACAGGGCACGGCAGGGTCAAAACAGGAAGGTCTAACGTTGGCTCATTTCGCACATTCCAGGTGAGTGGAGAAGGCTTCCCTTTTTTACATCACCCGGATTTTGTTCTCCTATTGGTGTTTTGAGGCATGGGTACCCAGGTGACTCAGCCATCGCTGTATCTGTCAAGGAACATCCAGGGCATCTCCGTGCGCTGCACAGTGACCCAGCCTCCTCCACCTACCCACCTTCCCCTCCCAGCGGTGCTCGCAGAAGGGCCCTGGTCTTCAGCTGTACTGGAAAAGCAACAGGCTGCTCAACCCCCTGGGGCAGGATGTGTAACCTGCATCCCACTGCTGCTTGTATTCCTGAAGTGCAAATCTAAACACATCGTCTTCTTACTGGAAAGGTAAGAGCCTTCCTACCAGCCCCGGAAAGACCCCTGGACTCTGTGGCTCATTACTCAAAGCCTTAGGAGAGATCCAGGTCTGTGTCGCCAGCCCGCACTGCCCTCCCTGCTGGCACCCAGGCCTGGCAGCGCTGCCCTGCTGCCGCTTCCACAGTGGATAGCGCGTCTCCCCTCCTCTGCATCACCCTTCCCTGGGCTAATGTTTTCTTCTTTCTGGAAGCATCGAAACCTTACTTTCCCCCCAAGCGCTGTCTAGGTCTCCAGACTTCCCTCCTCCTCTGCGCTCAGTCGGTGCCCAGCTAGCCCCTGCAGTGGCTTGCAGATGGGAATTAGCTGGCACTGACCAGATGACCCCACTGGACTGATAGCAGCCTTGGGGTGAGCCCTGAGATTTTGGTGCATTTCTTACAAGTCATGGGTGTGCATCAGTACTAGTTTTCCATGATCCATTTGCGGGGTGGGGCTAGAAGCTTTTTAAGGGGCCCCTGGTACATCCAGTCCTTGCAGCAACACAGATCCTCCAGCCTGTGCCCACCAGTGTGTTGAAGCCACCCACAGCCGGGCCTGATGCCCGATCCGGGCTCAGTTACTCAGCCTCTCTGATGTCATGTCTCACCACTCAGGGCGCCTGCTGGCCTGACAGCCCAGCCAGGGAGAAAGGAAGGGAGGGGGCGATGACCTGAGGCCGACTCCCCATAGAGGCCAGCCAGGGGGCCTAGAGGCCTCTGAGGTTCCAGGGGGGCCTCCCCACTAGCTTGGATTAGTCAACTAGGTAAATATTACTCCTGGGTCTGTCTGGGAAGAAATAACACACAACATGTTCTGCAAATGGAAAAGCTGGTCCCGCCAGTGACGGAGGATCCAGGTGGGTCCCTGCCCTGCACTCCATCAGGGTAGGTCATTAAGATGCTAAAGACGCTGCAGCCAATCAGCTCCCATGGTGACAGCTCTGTAGCCTTCATGAATAATCCATGTAGCACCTGGAGGCATGAAATTTTCATAGGCAGCCTAGGTCTGGAGCTGTGAGTGGTGGGGAAGCGAGAGTCCCAGGCACGCCTGGTCTGGGAGAGGCCCACGATGATGAGGAGGAGACCCTCACACAGGTCCTGGGCAGCACAGGCCACATCCGGAGGCCAACATGGACTTCCGACACTCGGCAGAGGGCCAGGAGCTACTATGACTGGAGCACTTCAGTCTCTGTGTTACATGTAAGAAGCAAAAAATGGAATTCATTTTCTAAGAACAGATCTGAGTCTGGTTCTCTAACAGGGGGAGAGGCCCCTCCCCTGCTGCCCCGAAGTGCCAGTGGCCCCTCACTTACAGCCACCAGGATTCTGAACCTGTTCCTGTTAGGTGTTAGAAGAGCCCGGGCAGCAACCGCAAAACCCACTCCCTGACTGAGCTGCTTCTTTGTCCTTTCCTTGTTTAACTTCTCTGAACCTCTCTTTTGCCTTTTATAAAGTAGATAGAAGCTACCTACCCACGAAGATGTGAGAATTAAATGGGATCTAATAAAATTACTGAAATGGCACATTTTTTAAACATTAGGTCTCCTTTATCTCCCCCATTTGTGACTCACAAAGTCGGCCCTGCTCACCGATGAAGCTCACCTCTGTCCTCCAAGAGGAAATTCTTTTCTTAATCAGAATTTTACTCCAGACCCAGACTGTTTATTGAGCAATCAGGTGTGAAAGTCTTTTAGGTGATTTAAAAGTAGGAGGTGGTTGTTTCCAAGAGAGTTAACATACAAGCCTCTCATAAGTTGGAGTCTATTTATCACATTAATGAGTATTGTTATTTAAGTGCTTTGAGCTTTGATCTTCAGGTGCTGATTTAAATCACTGCTAGTCTCTCTAATTTACTCCATTATGCCAATAATCCTCCTTCGCTTTAATGATTCGTTTGTTTTCTTCTTTGTTCCATTTGACTGGACGTATTTTGATATTTCATGACTCACATCCTTTGTTTACCTACTTCAGATTTTATAAACACAAGTCATTCAGTAGACAGGAGGCGTCAATTCATTTCCAAAGGAACTTTGGTTCTTCATAGGAGATCTCCCTTGACCCTTTTCTCTTTTAAAGACTAGGGTGCTATTTCAGAATTATTAAACTGAGGCACAAAATAATTTACAACATATTAGTTTCATAAGAAATACTACCTTTTAAAATACCAAGTACAGGAATTGTACCAAGTACAATTATTAACAGGAAAATTGCCTGCATGTGGGTAGAGGCCTGGGGTAGCAGTGTGCACCCAAGTGGAGACATTCTGGCTTGGAGAGACCCAAGGCTGCATTCTTGGTACATTGCTACCTACAGCGCTTTCCCTCTTTCTTCAGGAACTCCTTCCCAGATTTAGGAAGATAATTGTCTTGTAAGAGCTCACTAGGCTACTTCTCCCACCCCTGCAGGTAGGACTGTCCTTGGCTTTGCACCTTGCTAGGTCAGCCTCATGGATAGACCCTCAACTTCAGTAGGCCTAACTGCTTCAGGACTCCCAATGAGAAGTTTATTCAAGGCAGGGTTTTCTGCCCTGTCCTTGCCCAACCTCCCCTGAGGTCAGCACATGTTGCCAGGAACTGATTTGGTTTCAGGCAGGATGCTCACCTGTGTTCTCTAGGGTCCACTGCGGGAATCAGGGTGTTGTCAATCTGAGGTGACACAGTTGGGTCTCTAGAGCATGGGGAAATCTGCTGATGACCATGACGCTCTGTGCTGTATCCTTTCGGGAGCCACAGGGTCAGGTGTATCAACATTGACAGGGGACCTTAGATCAGGCCTGTGTCCCCATGGACTTTTACGGGAGATGGGGCTGTGTGTAGTCATAGTCATATTCTTAATTATGAAGAAACTATGGACTTAATTCAAGGAAAAGCAAACTACCCACAGAGTTTCTACAGTCCAGGAAGAAAGATAACGTATTGTTTTTAGTTAAACAAAAATACGTTTTTTTTTTAAATTGAAAATATATTTGTACCCAAATGAGTTGAAAACTTACATGCAAAAACCTGGACATGAATGTTTATAGCAGCTTCATTTATAATGCTCAAAACTTGGAAGCAACCAAGATGTCCTTTAATAGATTAACAAATAAATAAACAATGGTCCATCCAGACAATGGAATATTATTCAGCAATAAAAAGTACACGAGTTATTAAGTCGAAAAAAAATGTAGATAAACGTAGAAGTGTTTTGTCAAGGGAGAGAAGCCAGTCTGAAAAAGGCTGGCTGACATTCTGGAAAAGGCAAAACTATGGAGACAGTAAAAACGTCAGTGGTTTCCAGGAGTTTAGGCATGGGGGAGGAGAAGAGGGGAATGAAGAAAGGGAACACAGGGGATTTTTAGAGAAATGATACACTTTTATATGATACTTTAATGGTGGATACATGACATTATTCATTTGGCAAAACCTATAAATTGCACAACACAAAGAATGAACCTTAATGTATACTATGAACTTTAGTTAATAATAATTGGTTTATCAGTTGTAAAAAATGTATCATACCAATGGAAGATGATAGTTAGGGAAACTATGTAAGTGTGGTTGGTGGGGGAGTGAAGAGAGAGTATATGGGAACTCCCTGCCTAATTTTTCTACAAAACTAAAGCTACTCTAAGAAATAAGGTCTATTAAATTAAATTAAAAATACATATTTGGACACCTTGAGTCAACCTCAGTGCAAACCAGAGAACAAATTATTAGAAACACATAAAACATCCATAAAGAGTTAGAAATATTCAACTCTTTACTTGGTTTTAGCATAGACAACTTTCAAATGGACAAAAACAAGATACATCTCAACATTTTGAACAAGCTGAGTTGATAACTGACTTTACAAGACAGTTTCAGTCTTTATAAGATGCATCAGAACACATTGAATTTCAAGTAGCTGCCATAGAAATATTCCTCAAAATCCATTAAACCAATGAAGGACAATGTCAGACAGCACTAAAAGAAACTTTAGAGGATGATTTCAATGTTCTGGAAAGTCTGAACCTGATTTCACAAGAAGCTGAAGGGTTGGAAAGAGGAGTGAATGTTGTTACCATACTGAAAAAAAAAAAAAGAATCTCAAGAGAGACTGAGTCCTTGGATGGATACTTGCAAAAAAAAGTAAGAGTTTGGGCTGCTGTTCTTGGAAAAGACAGCATGGATAGTAGGAACTTGGAAGTAGCTATAATCAATGGTCCTGAAAATGGAGACATCCTAGAAGATGAATTAAAGTAATTTCAGAGAAACTGATTGATGCAGCTGAATTAAATACATATTTTAAAACTTTTGAAGAAGAAAGAAACCAAATGTATACTAAGTTAACTGAAGAAGATGAAATAACCAATGCACTTAATGATCCAATGAAAAGTCTCCAAACTGAGAAAGCTTCATTTTTGTTAAAAAACCCAGAAAAGTAGAGGCAACCACTCCACTGGAAACTTCAAATCTTCACAGAAGTGCATCAAGAAGAAAAAATGAGTTTTCACCAAATATCCAATTTAGGAAGAATTTATGCTGTAAAGATAAAGGAGTTTTCCAGAGCAGATGGAATAGCAGTGTATACAAAGATCTGGATATCCACAAAATATATGCCAAAATTCACTCAGAAATACTTGAAAGCTTCAGTGGCTATTGTCAAAGGCAGCTTACGTCCTATGAAAGAAAAATTTATGATAATAGGTTGGGAGCTCTACTGACTGAGAGACATCTGGTATCTTATGGTAACTAAAGAAATGCATCAAACAAGATAATATTGAAGGAGAGTTTAAAAGTTTTAAGTAGTATCCATATACTTGATATTATAAATCAGGTGTTTGGCAGAAACCTGAGAGACCACCCAGGAATCCTCAGATTGACCAGATTCCAGAGAAGGAAGAACCTCGCTGTCTGTGATAGGTCCAGATCCAGTGTCCTGCTTCCAGTGTGGACCAGACACCACCCCCAACAAGTTCCATCAGGTCAATCCCATCCTGATGCATCAACTCCTCCACAAGATCAAAAGAGAGCTTGTTCTGGTGCTCCTGGCGATGGATGGGGTTGGGTCCTTCTTTCAGTTAAGCCTGCCTACCTGAACAGGGTGCTGTTGTCCCAGCCTCTGGTCCCCCACCTCATCCCCCAGTCAGATGTGCCAGAGGTCTCCAGGGAGAAGCCCCTGACAGGATAACCTCAGCCCAGTGCTGCCAGCCCTGCCCCAGCATGAATGGTCCCCAGTGACCATCCGATAGCATCTGATTTCTGCCCTGTTCAGAGAGGCTAAAGAGTCGGGCACTCACTCCTTCCTCACCCTGTTCATCCATCTGTCAGTATCCAGTGGGGTGGCAACGCTTCCAGCTTGAGTCCTTTGGAAAAAGATGGAAAATGGTCTTCACCTGAGAAGCTACTAAATGTCCATTAAAGCTCTAGCTGTACTAAATGAAAAAAAAAAAAATCCACCACCCCCTATTCCAGAAAGTGGAGCGAGGGCTAACGCCTCTGGGTATGCCTTTACTGAGGAACTGCCTTGTCTCAGCACACCTTCCCTTGGTCAGATGAAGTGTATCCAAACCCGGAAAATAGGTGTGTCACCTTCAATTTGATCCCATGTTCCAAAGAACCTACTTTTGAAGATTAAAATCCAAGATGAAGCAATGTTTTCCTCTATTAAATAAATTTGATTTTTTCTTTCAGTTTTATTGCTATTAAGTGATTATACAATGGCACAAATGGAAACTTGACAGGATTATAGTTATTAGTGTTTTTTAACTGCAGATTATTTAAATGTGACTCCTAAATTATATTTTTCATTTATGCAATCTATTTTCAGGTAGCATAATTATAGTATTTGTATTGTTGTTAACAGTCCACAGGATAATCTGGAAACATAGCAAATTTTTTATTTTATTTTTCTTGTAACATAATTTTGATTTTTTTCTGTTTAATTTTATCGCTATTATTTAAATGATTATACAATACCTCAAACAGACTTGATAAGATTGTAATTTGAGTTGTGTTTTTATAAATGCTCATTTTGTAAATGTATTAGTAAAATGATGTTTCATCTCATTTTATCTCCAGAGACTGTACATGTACCATTTTTGTAATTGCTATTTAACAATACCTCTATTGATCTAGAAAATAGCAATATTTTTCTTCTCTTAAAGTAGTTTAAAATTTTCTCTCATTTGGTTTCACTGTAGACAAGCAATTGCATAATTACTCAGATGAAAACTCGATAGAATTATAATTCGTATGATAGTGTTTTATATTTTTTCTTGTTTAAGCATGAATTTTGTGAGTAAATTATTTTCTTTTTCCAATCTCGAGCTAGCGTGGAGATAGCATTTCAGTTGTTGCTGTTTACAATCCTCTGAACATTGGCAGTAGTAAGAATATGACCTGAGTGTTTCACAATTATAGAGATTTGAAACTCAAAGATTATTTCTGCATACCAAGGCCTACATCTTCTCTGGTTATAAGGATAGTACACTTAACCTCATAAATTTATGTTTTAAAAAATAATTTGGGAAACACTTTATATGTCTAAATATCTTTTACTTCAATATTCATCATGTACTTTAGCTTTTACAGATTTTGGGAAGCTGCCTGCTTTGCCTATGTAATCCAACTCTGGGAAAGAATTAGCCACGTGCAGTGGGAGTTTTCCTGGAGAGGTAACCTAGTGTCCCAAATTTGTTTTCCTACAGTACTTTTCTCTGTCCCTATAACATTGATCCACATCTCCCAGGACCAGCATTTCACTGAGCACACTTAAGGAAAAGAGTTGTAGGTATGATGGAGTCATTGGGGCGTTTAACAGGGAGTCTGAACTTGCTTTAACTTTGAAGCCACAAATGGCCCCACTCTCCTTGAGCTAATCTCCATGGGGTTTTCTGCTGAGAGGGAACATTAACCTTCACTGAAAAAGTCTCTAAGTGGACCCTGAACTCACTCAGGTGTGTTAATTGACTCATTTCAGTGAGGCCACCACCCTTCAGTAAGGCCAACTCAAGTATTTTAAAACTTTCCTCTTTTAAGCTTTATATTAGATATACTCCTACCACTAGAAAGTTTGAATATTCTGAATATAACTACATATTTACCTTTACCAATGAGTTTGATACTTTTGTGTTTTCATGTTACTAATTAGCATCCTTTTGTTTTAGCTTGAAAAACTGCTGTTAACATTTCTTGTAAGGACTGTCCAGTGGTGATGAACTTAAGCTTTTCTCTGTCTGGAAAACACTATCTCTCCTTTAATTCTGGAGGACAACTTTGCTGGGTACAGTATTCTTGTTTGGTGGGTTTTTATTTTCCCTTTCTTTCAGCACTTTTAATAAATCATTCTACTCCCTTCTGGCCTGCAAAGATTTTGCTGAAAAATCCACTGAGTCTTATGGGTTTTGTTGTTGTTGTTGTTGTTGTTGTTGTTGTTTGTTTGGTTTGGTTTGGTTTGGTTTTTAACATAAGTTTATTCTCTCTTGCTTCTTTTAAGCTTCTTTCCTTGTCTTTAACTTTAATGACAATTTAATTATAATCTCCTCAGTGTAGGTCTCTTTAGATTCATCTTTTTTGGTACTTTTTAGGCTTCCTGGATCTTCCTGGATCTTTCCCTGTGTTAGAAAAGTTTTCATCCATTATTTCTCTGAATTAACATTCTGTCCTTTTCATGCTATTATAAAATTCCACTTTCTGATTGGTTGTTGCTGGTGTAAGGAAACACAGTTGATATATATATATTTTAATATTAACCTTGTATAATATGAGCTTTCAAAATTTGGTCATTAGTTCTATAGATTTTTGTAGATTCCATAGCTTTTTCTATCTAAACAATCACATTGTCTGTGACTAAATAGAGTTCACCCTCCTTCTATCTAACTTTATAATATTGATATATTTTTCTTACCTTTTGAAGCTGACCAGGACCTCTTGTATAATGGTGTGTGGAAGGTATGGAAGAGAAAATACTTGCATTATTCCAGATGTAAGGGAATTGTTTCAATAATTACATAAAGTATGATGTTAGCTATAGTTTTTTTGCAAAACTCCTTTATCACACTGAGGAATTTCCTCTCTATTCTTTGTTTTCTAAGACTTCTTTTTTAATAATGAATGAATGTTGCATTTTGTTACATATTTTTATCTAACTGTTGAGATAATCATATTTTTTTTCCTTTATGGAGAATTGCATTGATTTACAAATATGAAACCAACATTGATTCCTATAATAAATAATTTTGTCTAAGATGTATTATCTTTTTACTCTATTACTGGATTTGATTTGCTCTTTTTAAAGGATGTTTTTGTGTATTTTCATAAAAAAGCATTGAGCTCTAGTTTTCCTTTAAAGCTTTTGACAGATTTTGGTTCAGAGTTATAATGTTTTCTTAAAACACATAAAAAGTGCTGCATCTGTCTCTATTTTCTGATTTTGTATCAGAATTTATTCTTATTTTTTCCTTAATGGTTTGAAAGAATTTACTATAGAAACCATCTATGTATTGAGTTTTTGAGTGCCTTGAATTATTCTAATCTTGAGTTATATTTCTGTAATGGATGCAAGAGTATTCATATTTTTAGTTACTTCTTTTGTAAGTTTTAATAAATCATGTTTTTAAGAAATTTGTTTTTCTACCTTTTTAGATTAATGTTATATATTTGTTTATAATATTCCCTTGTTATCCTTTAAATCCTGTAGAATCTTTAGTGCTATCTTCTATTTATTTTTCTGAGGTTAATTTATGTTTTCTCTCTCCTTCTTTTAAATCTTGATTGAACTCTACTACTTTTTTAATCCTTTCATGAAACAAACTCGTGACTCTCTGCAGCCTAGTCATTTGCCTCCTTTACACCAAGAAAGCCATAAAGACTTCTGTCCCACCCTAAAATTGTCTCTTCCTCTCCAGTTTCCTTCTCATCACATTCCAGCCCCAGACTCTGCCCTGTAAGTTCATTAAGGACATTCTGCTCTGCTTGGGCTCCTCCTCCTTATGCCATGATCAGATGCGTACTTCCAGGCAAAAGGCCAGTGTACATTTAGGGCTCACCTAAAGATCACATCCCTGTGCTGCTTGTTACCGAAAATCTAAAAACAGTTGCCTCATATATATTTTTCCCAGTTTTATAGTTGTTTACCATGGGTGTAAGAGTTACTTCATGGTGGCTGGAGATAGAAGCGCCTTTTTCATAACTGTGGGTAGTTTGTTTGCATTTATGGCTGGCTTTTGTTATTTGTAGACATTCCATACATAAATATTTTATATTCTCTATCTTATGATTTCAACACCTGTAATCTCTGTGATCTAAAACTTCTATGTGCTGATTATCAATTATTGTTTCTAGTTCCTTTGTGTGTTTGGGGATCTCTGATTATAAATTCATATTGATGGAGTGGAATCTCCAGAAATCCAAAGAGCTTAAGTTGAAAATATCTTCTTCCAAAAATAAATGTTTGTACCAGAATGTACTGCTCACCCGGTTCACTTTAACCTACTTCTAGGGTCCCAGACTTAATGTAAGAATCCCAAATTCAGCATGTCTATCTACTGGCTCAATATTCTGGTAAAAACCTGAGTTATGATACTGGTATTTCTCTTCAGCATACCTTGTTCCCCATTTTGCTCCATGCTTCTCCTTAGAGAGGGTCTACATTTACCCTAGTTTCATTTTTTTCCCAAGGGAATGGGAAACTTTGGGAATTATTCCTTTTTCCTTCAAGCCCAATAATATATTTAAGAGCATGTTTGATACAAGGTCTAGTTGTTTTATACTTGGAGGACACACCATAGCTTATCGACCATAATACGGCCAGAGACAAAAAAAAAACAAAAACAAAAAAAACGAAAAAAGTATTTACAGGCTAGTCCTCAGCCAATGCAGGAACAATTATCATGAGACACAAACTTTGGGTAACTTGCTCATATTCATATTGCTAGAAAGTACTGTGGTTTGATTAAGATAATCTGATTCCAGATCCTATGATTTAATGGCTGCATTGGGAGGCTCTGTGTAGATGTCTTGTTCTATTAATATCTATTGAGTTAACAAAAAAAATCATGGATGAATGGATGCATGTTTGCATATATACATATATGTCATCATTGAAATAACCATGAGTGTGCATAGAAAGAGATCAGTTCCTTTTAATAAACTCCTCCACAAGTCACAGGATTAGCAAAGTTGGCAAAATACCATTTTCCATTTCACCTGGAAGCATGCTTAATTTTGTGACTACTAAATACAGTTCTAGATCAGAAAGTTATAACAAAATAAGTGCACCCTTGACACTGAACAGACCCTGAAGTCAAGCTGTGGTGCTGATGCAGGGGTATGCCGTCATTTCATAGTTTATGTTATGAACACATCCCCAATTACTCTTCCCTGATATTTTCTACTCAATTTACTTTCCTTACATTCTCCCCACCCCCTTTTATAAGTGCCCCACTGTGTCTCCTCATTACCTCTGCATACATGAAACACTCCCTTCTTTGGTATGTGGTTTCCATTTTGTGGTGTCTTCCGACTCTGGTGAGAGTTAAGGCAAAGATAGCAAGGTGACAAGTGTATAAAATCACCACCGAGAGTTTAATAGGTTAAGGTATCCTGCCAGCAAATGTGGCAGAAGTAAAAGGGAAGAGTGTCCATGGAAAGTGTAGTATGACAGACACCGTGGCACTCAGTAGGGCACACGGGAAAGATGCAATAAGGAGGAGTGGTGGCCTAGAGCAGGGGGGACTTGGATACTTGCCCCCTTTCAGGTGTCAACCACATGTGTGTAATTGGGTAAACAGCTTCTCTCTCTTTAGGAACTCGGTTTAAAAATTAGAAGAGTAGGAGCCCTATGGTTCTATAAACATTCTCCTCACAGAAATCATTTTTGAAACTTTTTTCTCTACAAAACAAATACCATTATTAAGTAAATTATTCTGTTTGTGCTATTTTTTGTCTTTTCAAGTGTTCGTGTTGCTACATTAAATTAATATAATTATGTCAAAACTGCTTAAATTCTCGTGTCATTTTTGCATTGGTGCTAAGAGCTCAATGACCCAAATAGGAACCGTGTAAATTTCAGCTTTAAATACTCCATTTTTATGACTAAGTATAACCCAGCATCCTCAGCAGCAGCTGTTGCATCTCTATCTATTGTAGAGTTCTCAAAGTGCTTTCATGAGCATTCATTAAAGTTTTTTGTTTTTGTTTGTTTTTGTTTTTGTAGTAATCCCTTTCTAATTTAAGTGAAGTCCATGTTATTGCCATGGTTCAAGTCTTTTTAATAAAGTGCCTTACTGAAAGTATCATTCTTAGCTAGGTGACAAACCTAAAACTAGAAACCAGATGTCTCATTGAGAATTAAGAAGAAATAATGTTTCTAAATCACTACTTATTGAATCTCTACTAAGTACCAGACTCTGTACTAAGGGTTTTCAGGCTTTATTAAATTTATTACTAAAAATAGCAAGGTAAGTGACATTATTGCAATATTATAGGTGAAGAAATTGAAGTTTAGAAAGGTTAACTAGCTGGTCCAATGGCAGAGCAAGAATTTGAAGCCAAATGGTTTTGACTGTAAAACCCATTCTCCTTCCATTTTGTCAAGCTGTCTCTAATCCAACAGTACTTCCATTGATTAAATAGCTTCTCTTGTGTCAGGTTTTATCTTCTTCTTTGCCAGGCACTTTCACATGCAAATCTCATTTTACCCCAGGGAAATACTGTGCAAATTGCTTTTTTATAATAATATACAGATAGGAAAACTGCAGCTCCATGAGGAAGGGACAGTTTCCCAAAGATCACATGACCGTTATGTAGCAAAATTCAGATACTACAACTGAGTAATAAACCTATAAGGCTGCATCACACATTTTCTGGTTTTGTCTATTCATTAATGTGATCCTCTTATTCTACTGTCAGAGTCCTTAGCACAAGGATAATTTCATACAGCATAGTGGTGAATTCATCATAGATGTTCAGTAGATGTTCAGTCTAATAATTGAAAATAGGAAATGCATAGGACTGAGAAATCCCTTTCCAAAAATATTCAAGAAAAGGATCATGTACAAGATATTTCCTGCCTTACAGACACTTTCTCTGCATCTCCACTGTGTTTCCCACCCCAGGAGGCTGACCACATGGACACCATAAATCAGTCCTCTTGCAGTCCCTGGCTTTGCTTTGTTCAGCCCAGGCCCAACCTGCTCTTTCTTTTTGCAACTGCCATGAGCATGAATTTTGAGTTAGACACACCTCATTCTCTTGCCTAAGATCAATGTTTATGGGCCAACCATGTGCCAGGCAGCATGCTGGTTCCATTGCTATGAAATCAGTAAATCATAGTCCCTGCTCTCTATAAGAATGGGATCAAGCCCAGCATTGTCCAATAGAACTGGAAAGCAAGCCATACATACAATTTTAAATGTACATACTAGTACCTACAATAAAAATTAAAAAGCAAGTCCAATAATCTTAACAGTGCATTTTATGTAACCTAACAGACCCCAAATATCACTTCAATGTGATATCAATATAAAAATTATCAGAGATAGTTTACCTTATTTTTTCATACCAAGTCTTTACAATGTGATGTGTATTTTATACTTACAGCACATCTCCATTTGAATCATCCACATTGAAGTGCTCCAGGTGGTTTATGGCCACCATATGGGAGAGCCCAGGTGTAGTAGAAGAGGAAAAATATGTAAGCAAATAAGTATAATAATGTCACCTTGTGCTGAAATAATGTGTGTCTCTGTGCTGTGCAGCAGCTCTTATTCAGCTGGTAAAGAAGAGTACAATGTCAGAATAAAGGGGAACTTCCTTTGATCATATACAATTAATATTTGTAGTGATGCAGGGGGTGGGGGACAAACTTACAATTAGAGGGAAAGCCTTAGCAATATAAGAAGCCTGAGAAATATGCTCAAAATTCTCTAGAACTGTCTTCATTTGGAACAAGCAGCATGTGGTTGGCTGGCTTCAAACCCTGCTCTACTTTCCATGTTGTTAAGCTCTCTAGTAAAGCCATAAACACATTCTACAAATTGTTTAAAAAAGATAATTGATGGAGAAGACTACTCGCAGAGTCAGAGTTTAATTTTGCTGAAACTGGGCTGTGTTAGGAATGGACATGTTTAAGGACTTACATCTCAAGAGAAATCAGAATTGAATATGGCCCATTGACCATACGACACAGTGAAAATCCAGTGGAGACGTAATTGTGTGTGTGTCTTTACTAAGATTGCTGGAGTTGCTTCTTAAAATTATTTATTTATCTATTTATTCATTTATTTTTAGCACTTCGGTGTGAAATTTCATGGGTGCTGAGTGCCGGTACACCAACAGCAACATAAACCCTGTTATTTTTACTGTATAGTTTTGCATAACAAGAACTTTTTCAGTAAAGCCAACTGTGTTAGAGCAGAAACACCTGCATTTCAAGCATAATGGTAGAAAATGCATTCAGTTTTATGTGTAGGTCCAAAACATGTTTCAGACAGGAGGATGCAGTTCAGCTAAACTTGAACTGGGATCAAATTGTAGCTCTACTGATTTCTACCTAAGTGGTGTGGACACATTTCCTCGCCCTCTTGAGCCTCAGTTTTCTCATTTATAAATATTTTCCTTGCAGGGTAGTGCCTTCTTTACAGAATAGCAGTGAGAACTAAATAAATGTCTGTGGGGCTCGTGACCCTATGTAAATACTTTAGAAATGTGAATTCTCCTCTGAGCCCTACAGGAGAACAGGACACATAACACCTTTGTCACTCACCTGCCACATTGGCAGAATCCATGTCTTATGAATCTTCTTGTAGAAACTTTAGATCAACAAGGAAGCTAGGTGTAGTCTATAGCTTTGTGGAGTCAGAATATACTCCCCTCTGACATGTAGCTTCACACACTCATCTGGGTTTGACACTCTGTGAGTATGCCAGAAAACAAAAACAACCCCACAACTTCTCTAGACGGATTGCACACTGGTGGCCTTCAGAAATATGCTTTAATAACCCTCATGTGTTGACTTAGAATGGAAGGACACAGGTAGTAACAGATACTGTTGCTCTTCTGTAAATAGCACATGCTGGGCACTCAGGGAGATCTTATTATTTTTTTTATTTCGATGAGTCAAATTTCTTTATAATTAACTTCAATTTCTAGTTCATTCCCAGTAAATCAGGCAGCTCAAAACTCAAAACAGTAATGGAGCAAAACATAGAAGGTGACCAACGACAGGTGCATCGGTGCTCCCTGCCCTTGTTCAAGGTGAAGACACTCAAATGATGCTAGCTTTTCCTCTAGAGAACAGAACACTCTCTGAAGGGACCTCCAAAGCAGGAGAGCCTCGGAAACCACAGGGACATTCTGCTGGCCAGAGGTCAAGGAGGCTACCCCATAGAACACTCTTTGTTGTACCACCTTTATTCAGCTACATGTCTGTAGCCTTTTGGGGGTGGCCGTTAGACATCGCCAATACAAATACAACACAATTGGAAAAGCAAGGGTCCCCTTGGGACTTTCCTGGTAGTCCAGTAGGTAAGACTCCACACTCCCAATGTAGGGGGCCCGGGTTTGATCCCTGTTTGGAGAGCTAGATCCTACACGCATGCAGCAACTAAGAAGTCTACATGCCATAACTAAAGATCATGTGTGCCTCAACTAAGACCCGGTGCAGCCAAAATAAATAAATAAATAAATATATATATATATATTTAAGAGAGCAAGGGTCCCCTCACCATCTCCTTTCCATCAGGTTCTCTTCTGGAGGCCTATTTTGAACATCTTGCCTGTCTGAGTTCAGACTTAGTCATCGTCTTCTACTGTAATCATCCTTGATGTGGCTGGGAGGTATTTAAAGATTCACCTTCTCACTCTTGAAAGCTTTAGGAAGTTCCCAGGGGTAGCTTATTTCTGGGCTGGGAGAGGTGCATGCTCTTGCCCACACACCCTTGCTCTGAGATCCACTGGCACCAGCAGTTGGCAGGTTAGCTGCTCAGGGACCCCAGGAGCAGGGGACACAGAGAGCTCTCTGGGTTCCAGCCCTTTGTTGCATGTATGGCAGACTCTGTCAGAACCTCCTGGTTCCTGGCTCATGGAGGGCAAAAAACTACAAAACATCAACTTGACCTTTGCTGTCACTAGAAGGGGCTCCTTGACTAACTATGCAGAGGAGACAGGACTCCTCTTCCCTGTGACAGACGCTGCACGGTGGCCCCTCTGCTGCCATCCCATTGGCCTCTGCTGGAAGCTCCACACTCCCAGTGACACCCAGATGGGAGGTTGACAGGCTGCCTTTCCAGGCTTTCTCCTGACATAACCTCGCTGTGATTTTTAAAGTGTTCTGAGAGGTTTGGGCTTGCCTTTGGTCTACAGAGACTCTAAGCCCCTCATTTAATTAGTTTATTTAAATTCTGAACTTTTCTAGGTTATCAAAAGAGGTAGAAATGATAGTGGAAAATTAATTCAACCAAAGAGGTAAATGTAGGGAAAGGTTGAGTTTCTCTATTGGAGTATTAATGCTCACAAAACCTGCATTCCAATTATCCATAAAATGATATTAATTTTTAAAAGTTTATGTCAGGTTTGGTATTCAAAGCAGACAATGGTTCTGTGAAAGAAAAAAAAAAAAAGTAACACAGCTATAGAAATTAGTATAGACTCCTAGGCCCAGGGTCTTTCAAAGAAATTAGGCCAGACTAAAACAAACTCGAGCTAAGGAAAGGTAAGAGATAAACACAGCTTTGAATATGCCTCCCTTCCAGACAGCACCATAAAAATTCCTGCTTAGAGTCACTGCCAGCAGACACCACCTTGTTTTGTCTTGGTTGTTTGGTTTATTTTTTCTTGTTTCTCTGCTGCAGTTACCTGTAGCATTTTTTTTTTAAGTTTTCAGTAAACTTGTTAAAAAGAAAACCCTCTGGGAACAGGCAGCGGTAGGGGGAGACACATATTCTGAGAGTTGATCTTCCTCCCACTTTAATTCTCAGACCTCCTATGTCACTGGCATGGAAAGATTTCACATGTGAACTCAGAAACATGTGGATGTCATTTGATGCTTCTGAGCTGCCTGGTCACTCCCTGCACCCAGAAGTGTCTCCCTCCTCTGCACAGGCCTTAGAGACACTGATCAGACTCACAAATATTATGCACAGCCTGGACGTTGCAAGGGTTTATATGTTTCAGTTTACCTAAGCCTGGAGAAGCTGGACACTAAAGCCCTGTCAAGTGTAGCTCCCAGCATTTACAAATATCTTTCACATCTCATTGCATAGCCTAATTCTGAGAGGTAGGTAAGAGTAGAACATTCCACAAAATTGTATGGCTTAAATAATGCCCACATGATTTTCTCACACATTTATGATGAGGACAGGACTGAGCGAGGCTCCTCATCTCTGCTCCAGCTGGTGTCAGCTGGGCAGCTGGAAGGTCTACCAACTCCCATTCCCTTTAGTATACTCCCCAGGCAGGGGTGCACCCTCAGAGCTTTGAAGAGCAGCAGGAGTGATAGGCAGCCATCCTGGCCAATGCCATCCACCAAGGTAGCGTTAATATGCCCATTTCATTGATAAGGAAATGTAGTGCAGGGGAGGACCTCTCCAGCGCCTCGGGGATAAGAAGGATTAGCACTCAGACCTGTTTGCTTCAAAGATTTCCGCCCTTTTCTTTCATTCCCCTTGTTTGCTTTTGTTGGTGTTGAAGCTGGCAAGTAGCCCAGCCAGGATGTAAACTCTGGCTCTTCTGACACTGAACCCAAATGTAGACTCAAGATCTAGACATTCTTCTTTATTTTGCTATTACAGGAGGTAGGGGGATTGATCAAAAGCTTAATAGTTCTGTTTTTCATCATGCCCTCTCTGTCTTGTACCCCTTCCTGCAGAGGCTGTGTTCCCCCCAGGACAGCATACAGATCTAGTCCTGGACTCACCACACAGCTCCATCCATTTCCTGGCTCTTTGGCTTTACAGTTTTGGGTAGGTGGGTTGCTTATCGCCTAAGCCTTAGTTCTTTCATAGATAGAAAGGGACAACCATAAGGTATGTCCCAAACGTCTGTGGGGCATGGGGAACCTCCCTGGGGGTGCCCAGGTGAGCCCTCAGGGAGGCTGTACTCCAGCACAGGGGCTTCTAGATTCAGCACATGCCTGCACCTTGACCTGTTGGAGCAGGAGAGACACCTGTCTTCAAGACACCATTCAAGCCAAGACCATGAGGACATCAGCAGTGATCTTAATGAGTGAGAGAGGAAGTCTGTTGACATTCTGGGAGCGTGCAAGCTGGCTAGATTCTTATGGGGCTTTGTAAGAGAGAGGAGTTCCCCTACCAAAATGGAGACTGACTGTCCCACCTGCCATGTGAATTGTGGGTACATAGTCAGGTTCGATTTAATTTAAAAGAAACATAGCATTGCATCCTTTCCTTTAGAATTATGTTTTGTAATAAGAATCATGCAGTGGAGTCCTCCATGGTTCTCCACTAGAATTATGAAATATTGCATCTCACTGAAAGGGAAACTTCCTTTGAAGTTAACTGGCAGAGTCATAACCCTCATGCCTTACATGTGTGGCTCCCTTAGTTTACTTGAGATCATTCCTTCCCATTTTTGTCGATACCCAGGCCTATTCTGTCCTTCTAGGCACACGTCAACCAACCTTTCAATATACATTGCATCTCTATGGGGCTGGCAAAGCACTGGATGCTCTGCTTACATTGTCTCATTTCATCTTTGTAACATCTCTGCAAAGGAGACCCTACGCTCGTACTGTAGAAACCAGATGAGGACGTCGAGGATAACTTCAGTGAAGTGGCTCACCCAAGATAATGTATTTATTTATTTTTATTTATTTTTACTTTTTTTGGTCAAAGCCAAATAAGGTTTGTTGTAGGTTTCATTAATAACATGACAGCTTTGAATTTGTTGTCAGCTTTGAGTTATGAGCCTGATTTATAAATGATAATATGGATATCAGTTTATTAATGCATCTTTTGTTAAACTTTATTAATTGAAGTATAGTTAATTTACAATGTTGTGTTACTTTCAGGTACATGGCAAAGTGCCTCAGTTACACACACACACACACACACACACACACACACACATATATATATACATACATGAATATATATATACATAATATATATATACTTTTTCAGATTCTTGTCCATTATAGGTTATTACAATGTATTGAGTATAGTTCCCTGTGCTATACAGTAGGTCCTTGTTGTTTGTCTATTTTATATACAGTAGTCTGTATATCTCCAATTCCAAATTTATCCCCCCCTTTCCCCTTTGGTAACCATAAGTTTTGTTTTCTATGTCTGTGAATCTATTTCTGTTTTGTAAATAAATTTGTTTGTATCAATTTTTTTTAGATTCCACATATAACAGATACATGATATTTGTCTTCCTCTGTCTAACTTACTTTACTTAATATGATAATCCCTAGATCCACCCATGTTGCTGCAAATGACATTATTTCATTCTCTTTAATGGCTGAGAGATTTTCCCACCAAATTGATTCAGATAACCTTGTGTCCAGGAAGGTTCAGGAGACCCAACAGTACCAGAGACGCTATGGAATGGGATGGCCGTCTTGAAAACTGGATCATTCAGGGTCACATTTCCTCCAAGGGTTTTATTTTGCCCACAAACTTACCAGCAAGGCAGGGCTCAACTCTGCCCTAACATCAGACATCAACTACCATGGGGAGTAAAAGCGATCTTTGGGTTTGGACAAACAAAGTTATGGCTTTAGCTTGAGGCCAGAGGGCAGTGGAGGAGGAGTGTCTGTGAGATACAACACAGATGCACAAGGTTCAGTGGGGCCATAGGAGGGGCACAGACACAGGGGATTATGAGTAATATGAACAGGTTTGAAGACTGAAGGAAAAGAGCCATGGGGTGGGAATGGGGGGGGAGGGAAAAGACCAAAGGAGGCTGAGAGAGACAGAGAGAGTATATTATTTCACTAAGGCTGCCATAATGAAGTATGACAGACTAGGTGGCTTAACCAACAGAAGTTTATTTTCTGACAGTACTGGGGGCTGGAAGTCTGAGATCAAGTTGTTGGCAGGGTTGATTTCTCCTGAGGTCTCTATCCTTGGCATGTGGATGGCTGTCTCCCTGTGTCCTCACATCTTTTGTGCATGTCTGTGTCCTAACCTCCTCCTCTTATAAGGACACAGTCAGGTTGGATTGGAACAAACTCTGATGACCTCATTTTAACTTAATTACCTCTTTAAAGACCTTATTTCCAAATCAGGTCAAATTCTGAGGTACTGGGGGTCAGAACTACACCATATGAATTTTGTGGGAACACTATGAAATCCATAACAGAAAGAGTGCCCCAAAGAGGTGCTTATCTGTGTGCCTTGGGAGTGAGGGTGAATGATTGGTGGGGTCTCAGGAAAGGCAGGGAGATGGGGATTCCAAACACAGGGTTACAGATTAGTCATACACAGAGTTGAACTCTACAAGCTTTACGATTTTTACACTGGAATTCTAATTCTGTGACATTTATTAGTCTCTATTTTGGCCTCAACAGAGTCTCACACACGTTTTCAAAATGAGGGCATCAGAGACAGAAAAGGCTGGAGGAAGTTTGGTCATCGTCCTTCCACATCCCTGATGGTCCCTTTCAAGATCTGGGTGGACACTTCAGGGTGAAGTTGGGAAGGGAGGACCCCCTGAGAATCCACTGAAACTTGCTCTGAAAACACTGTGGTTCCCGCCTCAGGCTCTGTCTGGGCTCCTGTGGTGCCCCATCCCCATCCACTTCCTCATTCTGTCCCATAAATCCTGCAGAGACAACTCTTGCTGGGACTTCAGCTCCCTCAGGCCCTGGCTCCATCATCCCTGGCATGTTCTGCTCAGCCCAGGGAAGAGGAGAGATGCACACTGTCTGTTGAGCACCATGCTTTGGTGTTTCTTCTTCCTAAGTCCTTACAATATCCCTTCCAGGTAAGCATACTTATCATCTCAATTTAGAGATGGGAAACCAGCTCCCAGCATAACATAGAATAAGGGCAGAGGTGAGGTTCTGATAGCCTGCGTCTGACACCAAAGCACAGACCAAAGCTCCTCTGTGCTTGGCCAAGACCAGGGAAGGGCTGCGTAGGTGGGATTCCTGCAGTGATTTCCCTCCATGCACTGATTTCAAAGCTTGATTAAGGACTCACTCTCTAATTAGACACAGTTTAAGTCTTTTCTCCTCAGTGAGATAATGAATTTAAGCAGGTACCCCCATGATTGCGTATTTTTCTTGAATTCTATCCCTGTCCTTGTTGCTGGCCACAGTATGGTACTCAATAGAGGATTATTCATTAGATGGTCACTCAGGATTCTAAATGGCTTTCTTTGGGATGTGAAAAGGATTTTTGTTATCCTTGAGGCATAAAATGTAAAAAGTCAAGTATCTATGAAAGACAAACCAAAAGAAGTGTTATTATCTCTGCTTCGCCACATGCAAGGCTGAAACACTGAGTGGTCAGGTGGCTACCACGTTGACCCAACAGCCAACAGATGTCACTTCCTTGTCTGCCGCATCACTAACAGCCATATAGCTAAGTTTATGAGGCCAGTGATAACTCAGAGTACTTGAAGAAATTATTTACAAAGTGTTCATTCTCTTGGGAGAATTTAGGGAGAGCACTGTCATTGATCCATGCCTTTGCCATAGTCAACATTATTTATCCAGAACTATTCCTTCCTCTTCTGTGCTTAACTGCTTAGTAAATGTATCTTTCATTTTTCTCTACCTCAGTTTTCTCTGTGAAATGGGACTCATTATACTTCCCTCACTGAGTCATAGCACTTACTTCACACAGTTGTTGTGAGAATAAGGAAAGAGAAAAGCTGGTGGAGTAGAAGGCCTGAGCTCACCCCTTCCCACGAGAGCACCAAAATCACAACTACCTGCTGAGCAACCATTGACAGCTATGAGAATTAAATGAACAACAGTTAGAAAATAATTCAGCCCAGTACCCAGAATACTGTAGACGTGGACCAAATATTAGCCCTAAGTACTCATTCTATATTTAGCTTAAAACCCCTTGATAAGCATTAGCTTAGTAACAATTCATTTTTGAAGGGAAATTAAGAGTTATTACTTTTTACACCTCTTTACATTCATTTTTATTTTTTTTTACCATTAGCATCTATACTGAGTTTTTTTATAGCCATTTAACATGAAGAAATGACCTTTTATATCACATTAAAAGAACAAAATGAACAGAAAGTAACCATGTCAGGTTGAGATACACATGCTGTGTATCACCTACGTTTCCTCACTAGCGAAAGGAGTGGATTTCAAAACAAAAGGCACATTCCCCCAGCTGTAATGCTGGAAGAAAATAATAGGATTTCTAGACATATTTACTTTGCTCTAATATGTTAAAAAATAAACTGAGCTGTACTGATAGTTCATGTGCAGATCAACAAATATAGGTAAAAAAAAGGAAGAATGAATAAATTTATATATTAGCCAAGGAGACATGTTCTTTTTTCTTCACTAATTGAAGTGCAGGATCGGAAATGTCTGGAAGCTATAGATTTAAGTGACGAGCACCAGTGTTGTGGCTGGGGTTCAAAGTGGCACAGAGACAGCTGAGTATTTAGGCCAGGGAACTGTGGACCCTGAATACTGTCTTCCAGAGGGAGAGAGCTATGTCCCCCAAGGTAGGTGCAAGGTCTGATATATTGTATGAACTCAATAAACGTCAGCTGTTATTTTACTCTGATTAACGAGGCCCTATGCTGAGCGCTCTACAATATCACTTTTAATTAACTCTCATGATAGTCATCCAAAATGATGCCATATTCTCTTATTTCAGGCACAGACACCACGTCCAGGAAGAGTATGTGATTCGCCCAGTCAGGCAGCCTCTTCTTTCTTGAATTGAATCTGCAACCTGTGTGTCAGCAGCACAGGCCTGGTTCCCTTGGGTTTTGTCCTCACCTAAATGGAGGCAGATGGGAAGGTGACTGCAGTCCAGTGAATTGAGGAGTTTGGTGAGAAGGACAAAGGTCTTCTCTCTCACTCAGTGGGCTACCTGGGAAAGTTCCAAATCGCCGACCTTCACAGGGCTGATTTTAGGATTCAACAAAACACCACGTATGATGGGATTTGGTAACTGACCACACGATAGCAGTCCTGATGTGGAAGAAAGAAAACACAGGTTTCAGAGCCGCAGACCTGGGTTAGGACCCAGCTCTCTGCTCTCTTTATTTGGAAACTTGAGTCTTTCTTGCTTTCTGTGGCACTCAGGGATGATAATATCTAGCCCTTAGGAACTTTAAGATAATCCAAGATAATGTAAGTTCCATATACACAGATCTATGGAAAAAAAATGAAATAGCTGCTACTCTATTTTTTGTTGTTGTTTTGTTTTTTGGTGGAATTTTTTTTTTTTTTTTTTTTGGTGGTACGCGGGCCTCTCACTGTTGTGGCCTCTCCCGTTGCGGAGCACAGGCTCCAGACGCGCAGGCTCAGCGGCCATGGCTCACGGGCACAGCCTCTCCACGGCATGTGGGATCTTCCTGGACCGGGGCACGAACCCACGTCCCCTGTATCGGCAGGCAGACTCCCAACCACTGCGCCACCAGGGAAGCCCTGCTGCTACTCTATTTTATGTTTTTTTTTTTTTTTTGAAAGGAAGAAATATTTGCACCCCAGCTAGAATTGAATCATGGAAAACAAGTCAGTTGTCTTACAACAGCCAGAAACCATATCCCAGACAGAAAGGACCATAACTCCTATCCCTTGTCCCTTCTTTAATGTCTTCTATTCAAATCATAGACCCAAAGGGGACCTTGAGGACCCAATCCTTTTCTCATTTCTTAGTTACAGGAAATGAGGTCAGAGGGTTTATATTTCTTGCTCAGAGTCACACAGCAAGTTCACATCAGTGTCAGGACTCAACCCAGATCTCAGGACTCTTCCTCCAGAAGCCTCTCCTTTCTTCCTCCTTGCTCCCTCTCATCTGCCTCCGCCTGACCCTGGCTTTACTTACCTGGCATTTTCCCCCATCCACCCCTTGTGAGACTCCAAACATTCAATGAGTCCATGCAAAAAGTTGTCCGTATAATGATGCTGTATGGCTTTGTGTCAGTCCTGTGCTACTGGCTCCTGTGGGCACCTCTGGACCACTGTCTTCATCCTTCCTCACATCCATCTCCTCTGTGTCTGCTGGGATAATTCATCTGGAGCTCTTGGGGACTGAACTGTATCCCCAAACCATTCCATGCACTGTGTGGTGTCAGCTACTTGGGAGCCTTTCAATACTTGAGTGGTTCCAGATGCACACAAATGACCCCAAGCACACACGGTTCACACATGCACACATACACATGTGCCCTCACACACACCCAGCTCACACATGCACACACACCTACACTCATAGAGGTCAGAAACTGCACACACAATACATTGTGCACACAGAGACAAATGGGCACACGTGCACACACACACACAGAGCTCACGTGGCACACACATACACACAGGTGCACACACTCAGCTCACAGTGCACACACAGGCACATGTGCATACGCACACACAGCGCTTCCAAGCTGTGTCATCTACTTTGCAGCCTAGCCCTGAGTGAGTGATTGGATGAACCAGAAAGCATGTGGGCTCCGTCTCATCTGAAGACAACCTATGAGACACAATTTCCCTGTGATGGTGAAACTGTCTGGCATCTGCAGACTTCAAAACCACTTACAGATATTATAAAACCAGCTCTGATTGTGTCATGATGATTGCTGACATTTAGTGTCTGTCAGCCCGGGGGGAAAAAAAAGGATGAGAAAAGAAAAGAAAAAGGCTTTGCCCCCCGCTAGGATCTCTCCAGCTGGTGAAGCTGAGGCCCTGGTGTCGGGAAAGTCTCTCCATCTTGTCAGTCCTGATGCTCCAGTAAATCCTTCCCGAGGCCAAGCACCCTCTGGCCGCTGGGTGCCCATTGCCCCTCCTCACCCCGGTTCCTGCATACCTCACACCTGTCCCTTTTGACTGATGCACTGGAAAGGTACCTGGGAACAAAGGCTGTTACATAAAATCCAAGGCAGCATATTAATATTTCATTAGCATTTCTTTTCTCTCTGAGGCTGACTGGCAGCTCAATCGAGATAGTGGCAAAGCTGATTTTAATTATTTTTTTCAACGTGCATCGCTTCCCTCACTGCCTTTTCCTGCTGTAAATCAGTCAGAATGTTTTCCTTCATTATTACCATAAGCGCTCAGCAGTCTCTAATTACTCTAAAGAATTTATCTTTTATTTCTAAAGCTGAGATTTTCAAGAGAGAAGGAGAAAGAGGGAGAGAGCCATAATTAACCATGCAGCTGTTGGTGGTCTGCCCGAGTCTAGAACTGAACGGTCCCCGCCTGTTTGCTGGGCTGTTTGGGGGGACTGAATGCAGCCGTGATATGACAGTCTTCAAAGCAGGGAGAGCAATGTGTACCACTCCCAATACTTTAGAGAGGCTCCTCGGAATCCACTTTTACTATCAAGATGATTAAAAAGCAGGCTGGGAAGGCATGACACACACATGCTCAGTGTGAAGCCCTGCATCCTGGGATCCCAGGGAGGGAGCTGTCCCAGGCTGTAGGAGCACGGTCTAGGGCACACCCCCAGGCAGGCACTCTCCATCACCTGGGCTTGCAGCCTGCAGATGCAGCTAAACACATTTCCTGCCAGGAAAAGTCAGGGAACACCCATCATAGATTTCTCTGCTGGGCAGACAGCATGACTGGGTTATTTCCCGGGAAAAAGTTCTTCCCTCTTTGTGAGAGTACAAAGCAGAGAATAGGATAGAGACCATTTCAGATGAGTGACCAAAAATATATAACCTCACCACCCTGGAGGTATATGGCCTTGTCATTATATATATCTTCTTTCAGGGGATTGCATTAGCTTCCTGGTACTATGACTTACAAGGGACGGGTAGAAAAATGCAAATTGAGGGTTTTCATGATAATCCGTCTTTTCTATATTTCCCCAGAATTGAATCTGCCTCTGGCTGTCTCTGAGTTTTATTGGGTTGATGAGTCTCAAACTGATTATTCCTTGGAAATAAGGAAATAAACAGAAATGAAGGTAGAACACAGAGCATCTATCTAATAGAAATATTACCTATAGCCAGGATCCAGAGAATGTTTATGTTTATGTTCTCTTTTGGGTGACATTCTCATCTGGGCAGCTGGGTAAATGGAAAGGAGGAGGAAAGCTGAAGTTAAGCCATGGGACCATTCCAGACCAACTGTGCTATCAAGCCGTTCAACATCGATGGCCCTCTTACAACCTAAATAGGAGCCTTGCTTCTGATAGGGGGAGACCACCTGCACTAATGAGCCCATGATTATTCAGCCCCTTGAATGGCTCGCTCTGGACATCCTTTCCGGAGAGAAGCCCTGAGGTTTTATTGAAGACTAAACTGAGGATTTTTGAGGCAGAAAACACCTATTGGGGACTAGCCAAAGGCCCGGCAACTCATTCAAATGTTGATGACTAAGAGTTCAAAATACAGTGTAAAAAGGTGAAATGCCACCCCCATCACTCTGATTTCCTGACAAGCACGTGTAGTGGGAAATCTAACAGATGTGTGTACCCCGTGATGCTACAGGCAAGGGCACCACTGCAGAGTCCTATAAAGTCACAGGAGGTGTCAGCCACGCTCAGGAGCCCTTCTGAATCCTGACTGGGAAGCAGATCAGGGTTCGAGCTGCAGAGTGCTTGGGAAAACCAAAAGCATGGAGGCAGGAAGTGCAGAATGTCTTGCTATGATGCTAAGGAGACCCTCAGCCGCGCAGAAAGCCCCCTGACTGTCTTCCTCCTTTGCCCTCTCATTCATCGAACAAGCAGCATGCTTGCTGTCCTACCTGCCTCACCACGCTCATGAAGAGAATTGATGTAAACACACTGGGACCAGAGTAAAGTCAGCAAAAATAAACCTCTTGTTTTTTGACAAATGGAAAATTATATATACTTACATCGATGCAGCATTTGGTTTGATTCTGCACCTGGGTAAAGGCAAGCTTGCCCTTAATAAGACTTTTATCCTCTGAGCCAACTTCCTTGTTATTTAAATCATATTTTGTCATTATCTATTCCCTAGTTCACTAATTTTTATTTAATGAGGAACCTGTGCTTAACCAGGATCTGGGGTATCATTCCTCCAAAAATTAGTTTTGATTTGATATATGATAGAGGAATGTAAATTTCTCACTCCACATTGAATTAAGAACTTCCAGGAACACGCATTTCCATGGTGGTTTAAAGAAATGGCATGATCACTTTGGGGCTCTCTGGCTTTCTCTCTGTGATTTAAAGGCGAAAGCATTGACCCAGCCATTAACAAGCCGCTGAGTCAGCACAGCCAGGGGAAAGGCACAGCTCTGGTTTCCCCTTCTGTAAAATGAGATTGATAAACTCTTGCCACCATTATTCCTGAAAAGGATGTGTGAGCACGACAGGGATGACATCTGCTGAGAGCTTTGCCTACTTGGAGAGGATGCACAACAATATCCACTGGGACCAGCAACTACTAATTAATATTATTTACGTAGAATAATAAGAATGGTAATAAGATGAGTTCTCACCTGCACAGCACTGCAGTGGTTTCTAGAGCAACTATACGTGTATTCTTTACCATTGCAGAGAAAGAAATTGAGACGGAGGGGGTCTAAGTCATTTCTAAGGTGATGAAGCTAATAAATGCCAGCTCACACCTGGCATCTGGGAAGTCCACTTCTCACACTTGCCTTTGCACTTCGTCCAGTACCATCTCCTTGCTCAGGCCTGACTCTATCAAGTCAAAACATTTACTTGCCTGCCTGGGAGCTGGAAAATTGGACCAAGAGCCAGGAGACCTAGAATCTACCCCAGGTCTTCCTTGGGAAACCTCTTCACATCTAAGAATGTGGGGCTGTTTACCTATGAAAATTTGATGCCATCTGAAATTCAGTGAGGACTCTCCAGTCCTATAATTGAATGCATGCCATAACATCAGATAAGGATGTAAAGACAAGGAGAATGAGATGCTGTTTATTGGATCTATTATATATTAAAATTTTACTATATATTATTGTTTATATAAATCATATAATGTGTGATATTTAGTACATTTTAAAATATTGAGTATTTGGAGCAAGATTTATTTCTGAGGAAACTTACTACAAAAACCAAATAGCAGAATAAGAAAAAAAAAAACGGATTTATAAAAGTTAGATTTAGACTCTTTCAAGACTACTTTCTTTCTATTAGAGGATGTGACACTATACTGTGGATAAGCAAGGTCCTCAGGATAAAAAAAAAAAAGCTATAGGCATTTTTTTTAAGATAAACCAAATTTTAAAAATTCTGACTTTTACCTTGAAAACCAGACGTTAAGGCACTCTAATCCCAAGTAAGAACAGACAGATTGGTGCAAAAGTGGGCATTAAAGACCTATCTGAAAACACCTTTCTTACTTTCCTGAAATTTATCCTTTTAATTGTTTTATGTTTGTTTTCTAAAGACCTTTTGTTTCCAAAAATTCCTATAAAAAAGCAAATCTATAATGTGAGAACACTATACTCTTTTCATTAGATTTTCCTATCATCAATCCGTTATATTACCTTACCATTCACTGAGTGAGTTCTGGAAAAAGTAGTCAGAGGACAATGATTATTGAAGAAGAAGTTAAACAGAGAAGGAAACATCCAAGAGGGTAGAACATTCAAGAATACAAGTGTTCCTAATGGGTAGTGGGATAGCTGAGAACATTGCTGTGGGAGAGGGAACTAGCCAAAATTCCTCTCTTCCTTTACTTGGAGGTGAGCCTGTGTTCCAAGGTGACAAAACACATTTTCAAAACTGAAAATCATAAATGACAAGACTTACCTAAAACAGCTAATTTTCTGTTGGGAAAACAGATTTTATGGCTCTTATCCAATCCATTAAAAGGAAAATGGTAAATTCGAGTCCAATCAATTCAAGACAGTGTATGCTGTGCACATGTTCCTGACTAGGGGACATGACAAGAACCATGGTAGAGAAAAAATACCAAGACATGGGTATTCCTCACCTCTGGTTTTCAAGCCAGTAGGAAGACTGAAATGCACGCCCTTATCCTCCTGACACAGTATAATCAGTTCTTTACTCTTTAAGTGCTTGTTTATACCCACAAGCACCTGGAAAGCAAAGAGTATGTCTTAATTTCTGAAGTCCCTACCTGCTGACTCTGATATCCATTATACTAACATACAGTTAACCAATATTGGTTACATTAATGTTAGAGGTACTAAAGCAATGGAATTTAAAGTTGTGACAATTAAGTAGGTAAGACAGATATTACTGACCATTTTCTGGGATTAGTAGTCATTGAGGTGTGAGTTCCTTGTTAGCAAAACAACATGGGAGTTGAGTTTCCATGTTTATATAAAACCTCAACAAGAATTTTTATGAATCACTAAGCTTTTGTGTTACTTCTTCTCTCTCCCAAGAAATAAACTTAAATCTGTCTAATCTAGAAGAAACCACTACTCATACACTTCAATTAGCCAAGCTACAAAGAATGCTCACCTGCAGCTCAGGACAGCAAACTCCCCTCCAAATTTATCCTTTCACATCTTCAGTAGTGGTCACCCAGGCAAACGAGAGGCTATTGTAGGTGGTAGATATGTTAGTTCTGGTACAGTTGGGCTCTGGTATCTAACAGAGAGAAAAGATGTCAATAATTTGTGAGGCATAGTACCTGGAAGAGGGATCCTGCTGCCCGTACTTAAGGTCTCAACAGGAATTAAATGCATGGGGTTTCCCTGGTGGCACAGTGGTTGAGAGTCTGCCTGTCGATGCAAGGGACACGGGTTCATGCCCCAGTCTGGGAAGATCTCACATGCCGCTGAGCCTGCACATCTGGAGCCTGTGCTCCACAACGTAAGAGACCACAACAGTGAGAGGCCCACGTACAGCAAAAAAGGAAAAAAAGGAATTAAATGCATGAAACAAATATAATAACACAAATTTCAACTGGTATAAACCCTTTTCAAAACTGTATCTCACACGGCTTGAATATTCTCCAGCTTTGAAAGAGAAATAGAAGCATACAAAATGATTTGAGAAATGGAATGCAAAGCAAGCCAAGTGTTCACAGAGCTGTGAAGTAGTATGGCTGAAAATAATTCTATGTATCAGTGTTTCTCAAAATACGGATTAGAGAATTACATCAGGATCATGAGGTTTTGCACCTCCCCGCAATCAGATTTTCTGGCTCCCTTTAAAAGATTTAAAGGATCTGGGGTGGGTCCCAGAAATCTGCATTTTTAGAAAGCACTTATTTTTTTTCACTGATTGACTTCTCTCATGTGGTAGTTGTATGAAATTCGATGCCCAGTGGGGAAGTCCATTCACAGTGAGGGAAATGGGCCTTGGAAAACTCACTGCATGAAATTGATTAAGGACCAGGGCAGTTGTATGGTACTAAGAGGTTCCCATCAGCGTTCATCTTGGCAATGAATGGCTCTAATGGGAAAGACTGACTGGATAGTCCTGCTTTGTCAGCATGCAGGATGGGGCTGAGGGTGCAGTGTAAACTAGAATACATTTTCATCATACAGGCAAAATCTGTGCCATAGAGATGGGTGTGAGTGTGAAATTTAGTACATGTAAACTTGGGGAGGCAGCTTCTTCTGGAATATAGGAGGTTAGCCCAATCTTTCTAGTAAGATGGGGTTGCTAATTTGTAAACAAACAACTAACAAACAAAGGGCGATGATTTTTATCTTTACAATAAAGAAGTCTGTCAAGGGCCAGAGAGTGAATTTTTTAGGCTTTGAAACTATATAGTTGACATAACAGCCATTCAATTTAGCTTGAAAGCATTGTATTAGACAGTACATAAACTAACAAGGGTGTCTTTGCCTCAATAAAACTTTATTTACAAAAACAGACAGTGGTCCAACTGGACCTGTGGGCTAAAGTTTGACAACCCTGAATTTATAGCATTAATGCCTTAAACTTTCATGGCCTGTTGTAGTTATCTGTTTAGCAAAACTCTGTAGTTTTATGGTCTTACATAGGTCCCCCATCTTTTCTTAGAAAGAATGGCAGGTGTGTTAATAAATATTACAAATGAAACCTGCGGTGTCTTGGGCCATGTGAACATCTTTTTGAGTGGACTTTATTCAAAAATAATTAGCATAAGCCTTTTAGTTTAAATCAACTTTAAACACAAAAGTGTGTCCTGTATATGTAATTTTACCAATTTTATTACCATTTTCGTAAACTTTTTATGCAGGAGCACAACAATGTCCATAGCACTCTTGCCCTGGCTTTTCTAGGTGAGGGGGTACCTCTTGTATATGTATCCATTCTACACCTAAATGGCATCTAGCAATCTCCTGCCTCTTCTGCTCTGGTTCATCCATAGGGGACCATGTGTTGGCCACTGCAAATTCTTCTTTATTCCTTTGTTGCAAGTGCCCAGTCTGTGGGCACTAAATCGACTTGTGTTGGGAACTACCACCCCTGGGTTTTTTTCAATTTTTTTCATTTTGGCTGTGTTGGGTCTTCATTGCTGCATGTGGGCTTTCTCTAGTTGCAGTGAGTGGGGGCTATTCTTTGTTGTGGCACACAGGCTTCTCATTATGGTGGCTTCTCTTGTCACGGAACATGGGCTCTAGGCATTCAGGCTTCAGTAGCTGTGGCATGTGGGCTCAGTAGTTGTGGCTTGTAGGCTCTAGAGCACAGGCTCAGTAGTTTTGGCACATGGGCTTAGTTGCTCTGCGGCATATGGGATCTTCCCAGACCAGGGCTCAAACCTGTGTCCCCTGCATTGGCAGGTGGATTCCCAACCATGGCTCCACCAAGGAAGTCCCTTGCCATCCCTGTTTGATAACTACACTTCACTGAATATAAGTTTTCCTTTCACTGAGTACCTTCATTGCTAGGCTGATTTGGCTGAGGTAGAAGAGCAGTAAGGTGGTATGAAGAAAAGTGAGGAGATACGTCTCTTTGTTTTTGGGTCACAGTCTGTCCTAAAGGTGTTTGTAGAGCCTGGAATTGTGTCTAGTTATTTTCAACAGTTTTAAAGGAGTGCATTTTACGTTTTCATCCAAAGTGCCCCCTCTCTCCTTCTCTCTTTCCCTCTCTCTCTCTGAAACCCAAACCAGGACCAAGACAAAAACTACTCAGAGACTTTTGACAGCTTCTCCTGTTCTAAGTCTCTGTAACTGTGGCTCCAGCTTGCATGCTCTCCAGTTGTTTCTCTAAGGAAGGATCCTCATCTACAAGTCTACTCAGTTCCTCTGCAAACAGGTGAGTAGTGCGGCCCCCAAAGGAGAACAGATCCCAAGAGTCAGCTTAAAGATTCATCCTTCCAGAAGAACTCCCTTGTCTAAGTGGTGGCTCCTTGGTCTCAGCCATTTTTTTCCTTTGAACCAGTTAATTGTTCTTTATTTTCCCATTAAGTCTTGGTGTCCCCAAGGCTCAATTCTAGGTCCTCTATACTTTTCACTCCCTACTCTTTGAATGATTGTCTCCTTCCCTAGGACGGCAATGAGCATATATGGTCAGATGACTCTGAAATTAAAATCCCCAACATAATTTTTTCTCTGGAATTCAAATGAAGAGACCCTATACCTTCTTAACATCTTAAGCTCAAGTATCTGAAGACACCTGAAGTTTGTTGTGGGTTCTCATTGTTTTCTTTGTCCTCTTTCTGTGTTCCCTACTATGAATGGCACCACTGTGGGAACCAGAAACCAAAGAATCACCCATGTGCTGCTTTTCTTTATCTCCCTGCCATATCTAATCATGTACAATATCCTATATATTTTTCCTTCTAAATTTCTTTCAAATCAAAATGTATCTTTTCTGGATAAAAAAGAAAAGGAAACTTGAAGATATTGTTATTTTATTAGAAACATACATATTTTTTACCAAAGAGAGAAAGTATATAAAATAATGTAGAAATGATCTCAGCTCCCCCTACAACCACACTGATCCTAGAGTTAACCCCAAGAGTGCTGTTTTTTTCATATAAGTTTATTGTAATGCAAATGTATATTCCCATATACTTATTTATAAATGGTTTCTAGCAACCAATTCAGCTGTACCTACATGATTTACTATATTGTTCTAAATATACTTTTAATTGAATGCAGTTCTGCCAGCAAATGTGAGAGAAAGAACACTAAACCCCAACAAAAATGAGGTTCTGTGGTCAAGATGATTCTTTTAGAATAACTTGAGTTGTGGCTTGAATGGATAAGCAATTTTTAACTGGTTTGTCTTTCAGTCTTGGGATTTAAGCACAAAGTGAAATTAATCTCTGTGCTGAATTGTGAGGTGCTAAGATGTTTAAGGTCTCATTTTTAGGGGAAGGTGGAGGAGAAGCCATACTTAGAATGTCCATGTATCACAACGGTAAAATGAACACATGCTTTGTCTCTGTGTGTGATTGGCTCCAATCCAGCCTGGCTATGGTCAGGCTTTTACTGTACTTGCTGTAGCCTCAGCTAAAAGCCATCCACTGCCGCCTCTGCTTCCATCCATCCTTCAAATGATTTTCCAAATGGCTGTGCTTCTCTTTACCACCGTTCAGTGACTTCCCTTGCCTTCAGGATGAAACCCCAATTTCTTAGACCCAGACAGGAATATACAGCACTGTACTGTCGGCCCCACCTCCTCTCCAGGCTCATTCTCATCTAGAGCTCCTGGGCTTCATTCAGATGCAAGACGTACGAGGCTCACAGCTCTGTGTAATCCCTGATGTCTTCTCAGCCTAAACCACCTTCCTCAACCTCTTCTACCTGGGATCTTGCTACTCATTCTTCAAGATTAATTTAAACATTTCTATAGGTATTTGAATCCTGTGAGAAGCAATTCCTTCTTAATCTTGATTTCATCCACTCCCAATTATGATTTTGTGTACTTTCTCTACACTTCTCAAATCTACAGCATTCTAATCTCAATCTCTTTTAGCAACTATCATTATTCTGTGATGGTTTCTTAAGAAGTCTATCCTGATGGTCAGGACATGCACCCATTTTGAGATTGATACTCACCTGTCTCCTGTGCCTGAACCCCAGCACCCAGCAAGGTGCCGGGCACAGGGCTCAGTAAGCGATGAATGAAAGAATCAATGTATTAGACCAAAAGTTACCAAGAAGCAGGGCCAGCTTATGCAAGCTTGCCTTTTCTTACCATCACCTGGATGGGTGAGCACAGGGAAGTTTCCACCCAGGCAAGAAAGTATTACAATCCGCATCCCCAGCAAAAACATGCTGGCAGTCTCAGCATGAAAGCTGTCTAGGAAAATCTAAGTAATAGTGGAGTGTGGATAGATCTTATGAATATTCATGAACCAAGGGTCTCAGCAGCCAAGCTAAGCACAGAATTACAGCAATTATCTGAATGATTTAAACACACACAAAGCCAGGCCTAAGCAAAATTGTCGAGGAGGTTGGAAGTCGGCTGTCCCTCCTGCCTGGAGTGCACTGCTGCCTTTCAGTGTGCCCTGCAGGGGCTCATGCTCTCTGCCTGCCTGGGGGGGTCTCTTGTGCCAGCTCCCTCCAACCACCCTCCTCCCACTTCCTCCCCTAGTGACAGGTCTCACGTGACTTCAGCATTTCCCTCCAAACTCATATGGCTCTATTCCCCCAGAACTTAAGTATGTAACTAGCCAACCCAGCCAACAAATTTGATATTTAAATTCATGTTAAGATATAAACTGGTCTTGCTTTTTTATTTCACTATCTGTTGTTGATATAGAGCCTTATTTAACAGCCTTTTGTTGTAAGGTTCCTTAACTCAATTTCAGGTACGGGAGGCTATAAATGTATCTAGTAAATAATTAAATAGATGCTGAAGGGTGGCAAAAGCTTGATGATGTACTTCAATATCACAGAGCGTTAGAGCAGGGAGCAACTTTGTAAGCCATTTAGTTTCACTTTCCCCACATTGAGTTTCACATGACGTTAACAGATCATTGATCAATGAAGTATTCTGTGAAACACACACACACACCCAAACATATGACAGGTTAAAAGTTATCTATAGAAAGATTATCAGAATTTTTATGGTGAATCACTAATATAGTGTTAATTGCTTTCTAAATGTATATATAAAAATTCTTGGTCACAATATAGCTATTTTATTTAAGATATTTTATTCCATAGAATTATAATTGGAAAATGCTATTCTAGTCCAACCCTTTATAATTCAGGTGAGGAAACACCAGAGAAGGGAAATATTTGCCCAAGATGACACACTTGGGATCAGAGTTCAGATTTGAGCCCAGATTATCCATCAAGTAGAAGTCCCATTGTTCCATCCAGCTTCCTTTCCCTTTAATTTGTTTTATTTGAACAAGGGATTTGAAGCTCTTCATTTAAAGTACATATTTGTGACAATGGCTGACACTTGTGCCCTGAAATCCATTCTCTCTTACTCACATGGTAGAGTAATTTTTTATTTGGGCCCATAGCCACCTTGGTAAAGGCCACATTTCCCAGCCATCTTACTATCAGGTACATCCTGTGACTAATCAGACTGGTTGTGACCAATCAGATGAGAATGGAAATAACCTGCCTGACATTGGAGTCACTTCCCTAAAGGGAAAAACTATGTTTTCCCTTTTTCTGCTCCTTCTGAATGCTTCCTGGAATAAGGATCTATTGGTAGAGGCTGAGCCAAAATATGGGACATGTGTAGAGAATACAAAGGAATAAAATCCAAAAAGCCCATGTCCCAACAGTTCATGTGTATTGTCTAATTCTGGCTGATTTTGAGCAAAATTGTATAAGAGTAAGAGAAATTCATGCTAAACCTAGCTAATCTCTATGCAGATATGAAATACAATGAAGAAAAATTTTGAAGGTTTCCGTGCAAAATTTGCTGCTTCAGATGGTCCCAAGGAAATCACCATATAGTTATAAGACAATGGGTGGTTAGAAATCAGAGACCAGTAAATAAAATCAGGCAGTCTTCAGGCTTAAGAACTGCCTTCATATCTATCGATGTGTTTTGACGATGATTACTGACATATGGAAAATACCAGAAGGAAAAAGTCCAGAAGATTCTGGTTATGGGTGTGCCCCTACAAAATTTTCATATATTGAAGTCCTGAGCCTTGGTACCTCAGAGTGTGACCTTATTTGGAACTAAGGTCATTGGAGTGATAATTAATCTAAGATCATGCCAAAGTTGGGTGAATCCTTAATCCGATATGATCCATGTCCTCATAGAAAGGGGAAATTTAGACATAGACATGCATTGGAATGGAGCTAAGTTGCCACAATCCAAGAATCTAGAATAGATCCTTCCTAGGAGTCCTGAGTGAGCATGGTTCTGCAGACAACCTGATCTCTGACTTCTGACATCCAGATATGTAAAATAATAAATTTCTGAGTTTTTTTGTTTTTTTTTTTCTTTTTGCGGTATGCGGGCCTCTCACCGCTGTGGCCTCTCCCGTTGCGGAGCACAGGCTCTGGATGCGCAGGCCCAGCGGCCATGGCTCACGGGCCCAGCCGCTCCGCGGCACATGGGATCCTCCCAGACCGGGGCACGAACCCGTATCCCCTGCATCGGCAGGCGGACTCTCAACCACTGCGCCACCAGGGAGGCCCCAAATTTCTGAGTTTTTAAGCAAGTTTGTGATACTGTGTTATGGCAGCTCTAGAAAATGAATAGTCCAACTGAATTTTTTTAACATCTTATTGGAGTATAATTGCTTTACAATGTTGTGTTAGTTTCTGCTGTATAACAAAGTGAATCAGCTGTATTTGTACATATATCCCCATATCCCCTCCCTCATGTGTCTCCCTTCCACTTTCACTATCCCACCCCTCTAGGTGGTCAAAAAGCACTAAGCTGATCTTCCTGTGTTATGCAGCTGCTTCCCACTACCTATTTTACATTTGGTAGTGTATATATGTCCATGCCACTCTCTCACTTTGTCCCAGCTTCCCCTTCCTCCTCCCCTTGTCCTCAAGTCCATTCTCTACATCTGCGTCTTTATTCCTGCCCTGCCCCAAGGTTTTTAATAACCATTTTTTTTAGATTCCATATATATGTGATAGCATATGGTATTTGTTTTTCTCTTTCTGACTTACTTTACTCTGCATGAAAGACCCTAGGTACATCCACCTCACTACAAATAACTCAAGTTTGTTTCTTTTTATGGCTGAGTAATATTCCATTGTATATATGTGCCACATCTTCTTTATCCATTTATCGGTCGATGGACACTTAGGTGGCTTCCAAGTCCTGGCTATTGTAAAAAGAGCTGCAATGAGCATTGTGGTACATGACTCTTTTTGAATTATGGTTTTCTCAGGGTATATGCCTAATAGTAGGATTTCTGGGTCGTATGGTAGTTCTATTTCTAGATTTTTAAGGAACCTCCATACTGTTCTACATAGTGGCTGTATCAATTCACATTCCCACCAATAGTGCAAGAGGATTCCCTTTTCTCCACACCCTCTCCAGCATTTATTGTTTGTAGATTTTTTGATGATGGCCATTCTGACTGCTGTGAGGTGATACCTCATTGTCGTTTTGATTTGCATTTCTCTAATGATTAGTGATGTTAAGCATCCTTTCATGTGTTTGTTGGCCATCTGTATATCTTCTTTGGAGAAATGTCCATTTAGGTCTTCTGCCTATTTTTGGATTAGGTTTTTTTTTTTGATATTGAGCTGCATGAGCTGCTTGTAAATTTTGGACATTAATCCTTTGTCAGTTGCTTCATTTGCAAATATTTTCTACCATTCTGAGGATTGTCTTTTCATCTTGTTTATGGTTTCCTTTGCTGTGTAAAAGCTTTTAAGTTTCAGTAGGTTCCATTTGTTTATTTCTGTTTTTATTTCCATTTCTCTAGGAGGTGGGTCCAAAAGGATCTTGCTGTGATTTATGTCATAGAGTGTTCTGCCTATGTTTTCCTCTAAGAGTTTGATAGTGTCTGGCCTTACATTTAGGTCTTTAATCCATTTTGAGTTTATTTTTGTGTATGCTGTTAGGGAGTGTTCTAATATCATTCTTTTACATGTAGCTGTCCAGTTTTCCCAGCACCACTTATTGAAGTGGCTCTCTTTTCTCCACTGTATATTCTTGCCTCCTTTATGAAAAATAAAGTCACCATATGTGCATGGGTTTATCTCTGGGCTTTCTATTCTGTTTCATTGATCTATATTTCTGTTTTTGTGTTAGTACCATACTGTCTTGATTACTGTAGCTTTGTAGTATAGTCTGAAGTCCAGGAGCCTAATTCCTCCAGCTCTGTTTTTCTTTCTCAAGATTGCTTTGGCTATTCAGAGTCTTTTTTGTTTCCATACAAATTGTGAAATTTTTTGTTCTAGTTCTGTGAAAAATGCCAGTGGTAGTTTGATAGGGATTGCATTGAATCTGTAGATTGCTTTGGGTACTATAGTCATTTTCACAATGTTGATTCTTCCACGCCAAGAATATGGTATATCTCTCCATCTGTTTGTCTCATCTTTAATTTCTTTCATCAGTGTCATAGTTTTCTGCATACAGGTCTTTTGTCTCCTTAGGTAGGTTTATTCCTAGGTATTTTATTATTTTTCTTGCAGTGGTAAATTTGAGTGTTTCCTTAATTTCTCTTTCAGATTTTTCATCATTAGTGTATAGGAATGCAAGAGATTTCTGTGCATTAATTTTGTAATCTGCTACTTTACCAAATTCATTGATTAGCTCTAGTAGTTTTCTGGTAGCATGTTCAGGATTCTGTATGTACAGTATCATGTCATCTACAGTCAAGTGACTGCTTTACTTCTTTTCCAACTTGGATTCCTTTTATTTCTATTTCTTCTCTGATTGCTGTTGTTAAAACTTCCAAAACTATGTTGAATAATAGTGGTGAGAGTGGACAAGCTTGTCTTGTTCCTGATCTTAGAGGAAATAGTTCCAGTTTTTCACCATTGAGAATGCTCTTGGCTGTAGGTTTGTCATATATGGTCTTTGTTATGGTTAAGTAAGTTCCCTCTACACCTTTGTACTGGACGGTTTTTATCATAAATGGGTGTTGAGTTTTGTCGAAAGCTTTTTCTGCATCTATTGAGATGATCATATGGTTTTTCTCCTTCAATTTTTTAATATGGTTTATCACATTGATTGATCTGTGTATACGGAAGAATGTTTGCATTCCTGGGATACACCCCACTTGATCATGCTGTATGATCCTTTTAATGTACTATTGGATTCTGTTTGCTAGTATTTTGATGAGGATTTTTGCATCTGTGTTTATCAGTGATATCGGCCTGTAGTTTTCTTTCTTTGTGACATCTTTGCCTGGTTTTGGTATCAGGGTGATGGTGGCTTCATAGAATGAGTTTGGGAGTGTTCCTCCCTCTGCTATATTTTGGAAGAGTTTGAGAATGATAGGTGTTAGCTCTTCTCTAAGTGTTTGATAGAATTCACCTGTGAAGCCCTCTGGTCCCAGGCTTTTGTTTCTTGTTAGATTTTTAATCACATTCTCAATTTCAGTGCTTGTGATTGATCTGTTTATATTTTCTATTTCTTCCTGGTTCAGTTGCAGAAGGTTGTGCTTTTCTAAAAATGTGCCCATTTCTTCCAGGTTGTCAATTTTATTGGCATGTAGTTGCTTGTAGGAATCTCTCATGATCCTTTGTATTTTTGCAGTGTCAGTTGTTACTTCACCTTTTTCATTTCTAATTCTATTGATTTGAATCTTCTCCCTTTTTTTCTTGATGAGTTGGTCTAATGGTTTATCAATCTTGTTTATCTTCTCAAGGAACCAACTTTTAGTTTTATTGATCTTTGCTATTGTTTCCTTCATTTCTTTTTCATTTATTTCTGATCTGATCTTTATGATTTATTTGCTTCTGCTAACTTTGGGTTTTTTTGTTCTTTCTCTAATTGTTTTAGGTGTAAGGTTAGGTTTTTTTTTTTGAGATGTTTATTTCTTGAGGTAAGATTGTATTGCTATTAACTTCCCTCTTAGAACTGCTTTTGCTGCATCCCATAGGTTTTGGGCCATCGTGTTTTCATTGTCATTTGTTTCTAAGTAATTTTTGATTTCCTCTTTGTTTCCTTCAGGATCTATTGTTTATTTAACAGTGTATTGTTTAGACTCTATGTGTTTGTATTTTTACAGTTTTTTCCTGTAATTGATATCTAGTCTCAGAGCATTGTGATCTGAACAGTTACTTGATATGATTTCAGTTTTCTTAAATTTTGCCAATGCTTGATTCATGACCCAAGATATGATCTATCCTGGAGAATGTTCCATGAACACTTAAGAAGAAAATGTATTCTGTTGTTTTTCGATGGAATGTCCTATAAATATCAATTAAGTTCTTCTAGTTCAATGTATCATTTAAAGCTTGTGTTTCCTTATTAATTTTCATTTTGGATGATCTGTCCATTGGTGAAAGTGGGACGTTAAAGTCCCATGCTATGATTGTGTTACTGTCAATTTCCTGTTTTATGGCTGTTAGCATTTTCCTTATGTATTGAGGTACTCCTATGCTGGGTGCATAAATATTTACAATTGTTATATCTTCTTCTTGGATTGATCCCTTGGTCATTATGTAGTGTCCTTTGTCTCTTGTAATAGTCTTTATTTTAAAGTCTATTTTGTCTGATATGAGAATTGCTACTCCAGCTTTCTTTTGATTTCCATTTGCAATGAATGTCTTTTCCATCTCCTCACTTTCAGTCTGTATATGTACCTAGGTCTGAAGTGAGTCTCTTGTAGACAGCATATATACAGGTCTTGTTTTTGTATCCATTCAGCCAGTCTATTTCTTTTGGTTGGAGCATTTAATTCATTTAATTTTATGGTAGTTAATCGATATGTATGTTCCTATTATGATTTTCTTAATTGTTTTGGGTTTCTTATTGTAGGTCTTTTCCTTCTCTTGGTTTCCTGCCTAGAGAAGTTCCTTTAGCATTTGTTGTAAAGCTGGTTTGGTGGTGCTGAATTCTCTCAGCTTTTGCTTCTCTGTAAAGGTTTTAATTTCTCTGTCGAATCTGAATGAGATCCTTGCTGGTTAGAGTAATCTTTGTTGTAGGTTTTTCCCTTTCATCACTTTAAACACGTCCTGCCACTCCCTTCTGGCTTGCAGAGTTTCTGCTGAAAGATCAGCTGTTAACTTTATGGGAATTCCCTTGTATGTTATTTGTTGTTTTTCCCTTGCTGCTTTTAATATTTGTTCTTTGTATTTAATTTTTGATAGTTTCATTAATATGTGCCTTGGCTTGTTTCTCCTTGGATTTATCCTGTATGGGATTCTCTGTGCTTCCTGGACTTGATTGACTTTTTCCTTTCCCATATTAAGGAATTTTCAACTATAATCTCTTCAAATATTTTCTCAGTCCCTTTCTTTTTCTCTTCTTCTTCTGGGACCCCTATAATTCGAATGTTGGTACATTTAATGTTGTCCCAGATGTCTCTGAGGCTGTCCTCAATTGTTTTCATTCTTTTTTCTTTATTCTGCTTTGTGGTAGTTATTTCCACTATTTGATCTTCCAGGTCCCTTATCCATTCTTCTGCCTCTGTTATTCTGTTATTGATTCCTTCTAGAGAATTTTTAATTTCATTATTGTGTTGTTGATCATTGGTTGTTTTCTCTTTAGTTCTTCTAGGTCCTTGTTAAATGTTTCTTTTATTTTCTCCATTCTATTTTCAAGATTTTGGATCATCTTTACTATGATTACTCTGAATTCTTTTCGAGGTAGACTGCCTAGTTCCTCTTCATTTGTTTGGTCTGGTGTATTTTTACCTTGCTCTTTCATCCGCTGTGCGTTTCTCTGTCTTCCCATTTTGCTTAAATTACTGTGTTTGGGGTCTCCTTTTTGCTGCAGATTTGTATTTCCCATTGTTTTTAGTGTCTATGCCCAGTGGCTAAGATTGCTTCAGTGGGTTGTGTAGGCTTCCTGGTGGAGGGGACTGGTGCCTGTGTTCTGGTGGATGAGGCTGGATCTTGCCTTTCTGGTGGGCAGGACCACATCCGGTGGTGTGTTTTTGGGTGTCTGTGGCCTTATTATGATTTTAGGCAGTCTCTCTGCTAATGGGTGTGGTTGTGTTCCTGTCTTGCTAGTTGTTTGGCATAGGGTGTCCAGTACTGTAGCTTGCTGGTTGTTGAGTGTAGCTGGGTCTTAACATTGATGTGGAGATCTCTGGGAGACCTTTTGCCATTTGATATTACATGGAGCCAGTTGGTCTCTGGTGGACCAATGTGTTGAACTCAGCTCTCCCACCTCAGAGGCACAGGTCTTACACACAGCTGTAGCACCAAGACCCTGTCAGCCACATGGCTGCTAGTGTTGGAGGGTCTTCTGTAGAGGTGGGGGATGGCTGTGGCTCACTGCAAGGACACTGGCAGGAGAAATTCTGGGAAGTACTCCTTGGCATGAGTCTTCCCGGAGTCCACAATTAAACCCACCACAGAGCCTGTAGCCTCTTACTCAATTTTTGAGAAAATAATATTTCAAAAAAAAAAAAAAAGGCTTACCCAACTTTCACAAATCTGAGACTATTTGATGTTGCACCTCTGAGCTGCTGGTGATGTTGATGCACCAGTCTGCAGGGAACACTGTGCAGCCCCTCAGATGAGCAGAACTTCCAGTGAGGTTGTGATGAAAGAGGAGAACCTCCCTGAGGGGTAAGCTGGGGCAACAGAGAATGATGGATACAGGAGTTCCTTCCAGGGAAGCATTGGCACCTGTCAGATGGGAATACTAGTGCTTCCTTCACTACCAAGTCAGATAATCACTTTCAAGAATGTTCCAACTTAAACTGATTATTGTTAAGGAAAATGACTGCTGTGTGGGTTTCTCATTTTTTTTTTCTTTTCCAAATGGTATTTTATATTGTGGCTCTCCCTTTTATAACAGATAATGGAATACTGGGTATAAATGGTAGATAACATAGTTTAGTTCAAAGCTAGCTGAACTGTTCAAAGCCACGTTCAAACTTGATGTAGGGGATGGTTCATCACCAAGATCCTGGCATTCAATCTAGATGATGTAATGGAGTAGCTGGGTGTTCTTTAGAGAGAGTGTGTCTTACATGGAAGAGGGTGAGCATAGTTATTGGGTGGATGAAGGTGTGGACTGTGTTAGACACTCCTGGTTGTCCCCTAGAATCCTCAATAACAGATGCCAGTGGAGCACAGGCAGAAGAAACATATACAAGGTTAAGATCATGCCCACAACATCCCCTTGTACCAGCCCCTTCACTGCCGTGTGGAAATGCTGAGAGATGCTAGAGCTGTCAGTCTTCTTGGACCACAAGGTAGAAATCAAGTGTTGAGGCTGGCAGATCAACACAAAGTGAAAGGAAGCCCAGATAGAAGGGTCCTATTCTAAAGCAATAGTCTAGAGGAGAAAAGATGAATTCAGGTGTCTCGGGGAGGTTAAATAAATTGTCCGCACCAATCAGGTTAAGTAAATTGTCCACTAGTTCTTTCTCTTATTGATTCTCTTTCCACTATACAAAGCACCTACCTCAGAATAAAAGTAAAAAAGAACACCATAATAAAACTAAATTTAAATTTGGATACTAGCTTTTAAGAACAATGGTCTTCAAAAAAAATATAGGAAGTTATATGACCGACCAATGGTATATATCCAAGGAATTTATACACATCGATATGGAAAGTACTAGTTTTCTATTAGGTAAGTGAAAATAGAAATGCTTGAATAAGTAATTAACCAAAAGAGAAATACAAATAAACAATAAACACTTGAACTATATAAAACTCTATAAACACAAAGATAAACATTAATTTCATTGCTATTTATATTGGCAAATAAATCCAAAATCATCTAAACGTCACAAAAGTGATGTAATGTTTAAGTCATTTGTGATTCATAGATGAATGCAACAGTATTTACCCATTAAAAAATATGGTCATAAAGACAAAGTAATAATACAGAGATTTGATTGTGTTATAGTTTTAAGTGAAGACGCTGAAAAATAATGTTATGTATGATGTTAAGTCTTTCAAAACGTCATGGAATAAAAGACACAAAGGGAAATTCTCCAAGTATTTTATGTCTCCTGACCATGTTCTTAGAAGGGGTTTTTATTTGCCCATGTCTGTGTTTTTCCTCATTTGCTGTAATAGCACATGATCAATTCACAGTCAGTAAAACAATGTTTAAAATCACCAATGCTTCCAAATTCAGAGCAAAGAGAATGTCACCCTGACATCTAGAGCTTTCACAGCGTGTCCCCCACATGTTTCTCCCAGACCTGTAGCAATCTCTTCCAGAACTTTCCGTCCCCTGGCAATTACAGGATATTTGATCCTCCCTCAGTCTGAACTGTTCATATGCTCTTTCCTACATCACCCATCTTCCCTCCTCCTCTGCTGAGCAAACTCCTTACAGACTAAAAGTTGCCTGGAAGGAAGAGGTAACGTGACCTATGAGCGGCCTGTGCTCTGGTTCACCCGGCAGTACTCATGGCCTGGAGCAGGGACCCTGTCTGCAGATGCAGGCTCCTCAACACAGCAAGTAAGGAAACAGAAACGACAGATTAATTTGTCTCTTAAATCTAATAATAATGATGCTGAGGATGATGTTAGAGCTTGTGTTTTTCATAGTATTTAAATCTTAATTTTCAATACATTTTATTTTGATTGTATTTTACAAATAATATCTGTCCACACAGATTGGAAATTTTAAAAAAAAGTAACAAAAGACTAAAGCAAACCCAGATCTGGTTCCTCACCACAGATACTTTGAGAAGCAGAGTGTTGCGGACCAAATCTCTGCAGCACATGAGAGAGAACGCCTTCTGATTAGATGGCCCTGAGCCCAGAGTAAGCTGCAAGGAAAACATGGGCAGGAATGACTGGAGGAGACTGGATGAAGATGGCTTTCTCCGGATTGCCTGGTGGGGAAGGGAGCTGGGAATGACGATTCCTGTTGAGAAAAGTCCATCCAGAATAAAAATCCACCAGCAACCAAGGGAATCTTTGTTTCCCTGGCTCTTCCAACCATGTCTTTCTAAAAGCTCTCTTTTGCCCTGTTGTAGGAGTGAAGTGAGTGCCCAGATGTGCAGGGAGATCAGGTTACCCTCCCAGCCCCCAGCACACACCCTCTCCCCTGGAAAAATGATACTGGATGCAGTTTGGAGGGAAATGCATGAACGATTTCACGTTTCTGTCCCCAGGGCACTGGTAGACTAGGTGCTTCCTATTTGTTTGTTAAAAAGAATCTTATGTTTTTATAAAAAGCAGAACCAACAAAAATCCCCTCAGTGCAACCTCGTTGTTTTCCTTGTGCTGCATCGTGGCTCGGCTCAAACAGAGGTAGGATTATGTTTGCCAAATTAAACTAGGAAAGTTTGTAAAATTTGATATTGATGAATAAGAGCAGAGAGTTATTCATTTCAATAGAAGTCACCCCAGCCCCTGAGATTGGAGTGATCCCCCTACTTTGTTATGGGATTAGATGTGGAATCATGGTTTTGTTTCTTTGAGAGTCCTGAAGTATCATGGTTCTCATTTTTATTACCTGCTCTTATCAGCTAAGAAGTATTATAATGCTGTCTACATTTTTCCATCATGCTGTCACTTTATTGCAGTGAATTTTGAATATCCCTGAAGCTGTCTGGCAAACGGGAATATACTTCAGATTACACACACAAGTTGGGCCCCAGTGTCTCTGACCCCCAGAAATACAAAGAAAAGTGTGTTAACAAAGAGTGCCTTATAGCTGGTTTGTCCCTCTCACCAGAGGATGAAGTTAATGAGCCCAAGGTCAGGAGATCAATCACCATATGAGCCACTTAAGCCGAGGCTGGAGCAGAGCTCTGTCCGCCAGCCAAAGCTGCACCCTGTCATAGCCATCTTGTAAATGTCAGCCATCAGCCACAAATGGAACTAGAAAATAAAAAAGCAGGGGTAGTTCTAAACAGTTTCTAACCAACAACTACAAAATAATTATAAAATAAAACTGTCATCATACTTGCTGTGATAAGATGTCTCCGTTTTTAAAATATTTGTGTACACATTTCTTCATTGTCTTTTAAATATTATTTATCACATCAGCCCTTTAAGGAGGTAAGTTAGGTGGTGTTGTTTCATTTTAGAGATGAAAAAACACACAAAAATGTTATTCAAGTGATAGATCCAGGACCTCAGTAAATATTATCCAAAAATGAATATTTTAGCAACAAAGAAAAGATACATAAAAGGTGAAACTTCCTTTTTGGTACAGTTTTATTGCAAGGACAGTGTATATTATCACAGAAGGTAAGAGCAAACTAAGTTTGGGGAAGGTCCTTCGGGCTACATGGAGACCGTCTTAAATATTTGGGTGGGCAGGCTGTGCTTGTGGGCTTGGAGGGAATGTGAACTTGCTGCTTTAGCACAGATAGATAAGGGCACACGGCAACTCTGTCCTGGGTATCACCTCAGGGCCTAATATTTTATGAGGGGACCTGGAGAAGTTGCTCACACTAGCCACTTGTCCCTGAGAAGTAGCTAGGGTCCTATTTCTAATGTCCTAATAGGAACAACAGGCCTGGCGTAGACGAAGATTCAATATTAGGAGAACATGATCCCAGGCTGGGGTTCTCTGGAAGCCAACTCAGAGTTTGGAGGACAAGGTATTTGTTAGGGATCAGTACCTCTCAAAGAAGGGGCAGGGGCATACCCTGGCCAAGGAAGAGTGTTACCCCCAGGCAGGCACGTGGCATCAGCAACCCTGCAGGGCATTATGGACAATGGCGCCCATTATGCTAACAGGTCTGGGCCTTTACGGGTGACCACCAGCTGGGTTGCCCTGGGAAGGACCAGGCGAGGAAGCCATCCTCAACTCTGTGCTGAGGCTCTGTGCTGACCACAGTCACCACAACGGCAGCAGGATGGGATATAAGTCAGCGTGTCTAGAAGTCTAACAGGACCCATCCCTGGACCTGGTGGGCTGGCACCCAGTGTGCACACAGAGGAGACAACTCATTCAAGCTCATGTAGGGTTGGCACAGGAATTTGAAAGTAAATCCACTGAGCAAGATAATATCTAGACACATAAATCCAAACAAGAAAAAAAAAAAAAAAAAAAGGCTAGATTTAATGGCCCCAGACAAAAGGCCAGAAAGCAAAGCCTGAAGCTAAGCTGTGGACTAAGGCAGCAAGACAGAGCCTCCACATAAACACTCAGGGCTTATCCTCAATACAAAGACACCAGGACGTTTGTGAAAATAAGGCTAATTTCTAAGCCCGATGGCCATAGGGGCTAAAACTCCTAATCTCCTCCTGTCCTGAGACTGGCTAAATAATAGAGGTGGTCAAACTTCATAAAGGAAGACCCAGGTGATGGAACCCAGGAAAAACAGCCAAAAGTTGTTTCTTAAGACAATGGTGGAAGAGCCTCTATCAAAGTCTTCTTTATAAGCTCAAAGTCTCCTGACCTCCTCATACACATTAATGATATTTCCTTTCTTCCAAGGAATTAACAAGTGATGATTATTCTACTAAACTAAAGTGAATGGCACTAGGATCCTGTGTACATTTACCGGAAGGTTCTTTTCACAGATGCACCAAGTACAGTATCTACCATTGGCCAAGGTTCTGTGAGAAAAGTCTGCCGTACATGTGACAGCTTGTTGTTTACTGTCCATTGTTATGAAACAGAGTAGAATCATGGTAGGTGACAAAATGAGGCCATCAAACTGGATTCACCCCCATCTAATTGGACCTCATCACAGCCCATCATTTTCATCCTCAAAGAAATAAAAAATGGGTTGGAAATGTCCCCGTCCTCTTCATGAAAATCATCCAGTGCTGAGAAAAGTCCTGCATCCACTATTCCTCCCCCAACTAAGAAGTGGAGCGTGCAGATTCTCTAGATTTTGAAAGAATTCATCTTACTCTCAGGAGGGCTGAAGTCACACAATCTGGGAGCGGAAATCCATGTGAGAAAAACCAAACACAGCTCTACATGGTTTCAAGCAAAGGATCTGTGGTCAGTGAAATAGCCCCTTGATAGGTCTCTAGTCTCCTCGAATCCTAGAATTTCAACTCTTTGCCAAGTAAAAACAATAAACTTTAGCCTCAGTCTCTGCAAATGGTCATCCTTGGATTTGTAATCATCTAGGAAACTCAGAGTACATACAAGGAGAAAGCACGTTCCCGCAGAGCGCCAGCTGATCAGATACCCATCACAATGCATCAATTCATTTGAGGTGACCTTGAAAAAGGATTTAACTCCAGTTGCTCTAATTATCTATCGATCAAAGAAGCTTTTCATTCTTGCTTGTGTTTTTAAGCAGTATTTTTCTACTGAGAGTGCATATGCTCAAAGCTTGACATAAACATGCTGCTCATTTACATTATTCATATTTAGCTAACACAGGCAGAATGCCTTCTAAGGGTGAGGTACGAAGACAGACGCTTTTACACTCACTAACACCAGGACCCACCTTTTGATACCCCAAAGCCTTTGGGGCTCTGCACCAAAGAAAAGATGATGAAGACTAGTGTGCCTCAAAATCTGAGTGGATCGGGACACATGCTGATTCACACAAGTGATCACACAGGTACATTCAGGTCCAAGTTTTTACAAGTCCCCAAATGCCTTCTCCCCTTGTAGTATTTCACAGCCTCTCCCTTGGGTAGTCCTCTCCCTTTGCCATAACAACTCACATCACATGCAGTTGCCATGGCAAGCAGAGGAGGCATTATTAAGAAAGATAAGAGCTGAGACCTTAACTTTTAATTCAACCTTGGTAGTTTATTTTTTCTCTTGAGTTCTTCGTATTTTATGACCGACTTCATTTGCCTATGAACTCCAAATGGTTTCCAGATGGATCTGGACTTTATCAGATGTGTAGGCAGCAAAAGTCCTCCTCATCTTCCCTCTTATGCAGCAGCAAAAGATAAAAGTACCAACACCATAGAATCTGTGGGCCAATTATGACAGTGTGATGCAAAATTATTCTAAGACAAAAGAGCAACATATTTAGCACCGCTGACCTTATAAAGGGTTGTAAAAATGTTTAATAATGGAGAAACAAGTAAGAAAATCACAAATGTTAGTCAATGAAGCCTTGACTCCAGGTTTAAGCAGGGAATTCCAAATAACTCTCTCAATTCCAATCAAAAGCACTTTGTGCATTTGAATATGTCAGCTTCTTTAATAGGATAAAATAGCAACCATGTAACAAGCCTGGTACTGTCACATCCACCTTACAGGTAAGAAAGCTGTAATTCACAGTCATCAAATTACTTGCTAAGGACTGTTCCAGGTGACAAACAATAGACACAGATCTCTAGACCTTGATTCTGCCACACTTCAAGGCATTCCCCACTGCTTCAGCAATACTCTTCTTCATAGATGAATGCTTTGCATTTGCTGCAAGGTGGTCTTTTGCCAGTTTAAATAGCATGAGCAAGACTTATTGTTGCAAAGCCACCCCTGGGGGTGGCCCTGCCATGCAGAGCTGTGATATCACACCCTTAATCCAAGCTTCTCTAAGTGCCGCCAGAAAGAACCCTGAGCCTTGAACATTTTACTCCAAGTGAAAAGTGGTTCTCACACTTGCTGCACATTGGAAACACCTACTAGGATCTAAAAAGAGTGACTTCTTGATCCTAACCTCTTAAATTCACCTTTAATTGGTACAGAGTGTGGGTTGGGCGCCAGGCTTTTAAAATCTCCCCAGATATTTCTAGTATGAAGCCAAGTTACAGAACCACAGCTCTGAAAGTTTCCAGGCAGGTTAGATTCTATAATGGTTTTCTCTAAACCCTGTAGTGCATGAGAATCACCTGGATATCCTGGTAAAATGCGCATTCCCAGGTCCATCCTGTGATACTGATTCAGTGAGTCTGGGATGGAAATCCAATGGTTCTGATGTAGCTAGTTGATAGCTGGTGATCTTTGGCTCCTAAAATGTGGACACATTAGACACATGGCTTATCTCAGGCTCTTGGAATCAACTGAGCCCTCTTAACTATTATGACTTCCAGGTAAGTTTATTTCTTAAACTCAGTAACAATTACACATACTTTCCTCATCACAATTTGGCTGATCTCTTAGAGAGAAGAACACACTGGTCCCCAGTCTCCACCAGCCTATTTGAAGAGGACCATCCTATGTTGGCAGCTGTCACGCAGTGATGCCTGGTTCATCCAACCCTGGACATCTGCACTGAATCCACATCACTGTTTAGGAATTGCTTTCTCTCCGAAATACCTGTTAATTTCATTTTTTTCCCCTCAGTTGCTTCTTTATTCTCATTATTTTGACAGGAGGACTTGAGATATCAGGTTGATGCAAAACTTTTGGCAAAGCTCCTTATCTGCTTACAGAATCTTCCAAAACAAGAATCAGTGACTGGCTTGCTAATAAAATGTCATTGGAGATGTCTATCATCAGCTACTTCTCTATTTGTGTTATTTGTTTTTAATTTTTGGAACCACCTGTGCCCTCCCCTTTCCGCTCATGCCCCACCCTTAGGAGCCTGAGGCTAAATTAGCTTACTTCCCTCATCAAATCAAAACCTATTCTACAGAAAGGGCCTAAAACTCATTAGCTCCTTGATATGAGATCTTGAGAATAACTTAAAATGCTACCTCTCTTATGAAGTTCATATTTATGCCTGACTACAAAAAGGTGTGTAAGAAAGTAGAACCCAAATTGAATGTTTATTGGACACCACCATGTACTCTGTGAGGAGCAGGAAGAAGAAGAGTGTGACAGAGCCCTGATTTTAAAAGCTTGCAACTCTGTGGGAGATACATATTAAGCCAAGGCATGTCCTGTGGTGAACTTGAACAGCAAAAGCTTTAAGAGCCATTGGTTTTGTCAGCCACGCCCCTTGTTTGCTTTCCCCTTTGGGAACTGTTGGGTCCACACTGCCTCCGATCCTTTACCCCAGATGAACAAGTTTCTTTCTTTCCATCTAGCACTCAGCAGTGGATAAATCAAGCTATGTTTGCCTAAATGCTGCTTAGGGTCTTGGGCCTGTTCTCATTTCGACTTTGCCCCACTTACCCAGATTTTTGGATTCTATTCTCCCACCCAAACTCACCCCTTGATCTTGTGGACTTGATGTCAGCAACTGGTACCCTCTACTTCTTGCCCCTTGACTCCAATTAATCCCTCATGGACTCTGCTGGGAATCCTCTTGTCCCTCCTCCCTTTCCGTCCTCCCCAGCGCTTCCTTCAAGATCTGGTCCCACAGCTTTCTGCAATGGTCAGATCTGAGCAGCTCCCATCTGGGGGATTGCTTGAAGGGGCTAGATTGACACTCATTACAGAGACTAATTATAGGTATTCCTCCTTCTAAACTCAACTTGTAAGAGAGGATTATACTGAGTGTCCTGAAGGAGGCCATTCAGATCAGGAGGACCTGGGTTCTAAGGCAGATCTAGTGGCCAACAAAGCAACTTATTTCAGATTCAAGTGATGTCTGCCAAAAACACACCACAGATTTTCCGTGAAACTCTAGATGCATTGTCACCTTAATGCTTTCTTTTGGATTCAGGACATTAAGGCTGTATTAGTATATCCTATAGCTTAAGAATATAATGACAATTGTAAAGTACTGATAAATTATAGCTAAAATCAAAATATTTTCTGAGCTATGAAAGTTGCTATGAGCTGAATTGTGCCCCCTTCCCCCAAAGTCATACATTAGAGTCCTCATCTCAATATGATGGTGTTTGGAGAAGGAGATTTTGGGAAATAATTAAGTTCAAATGAGATCATGAGATTGGGGCCTTCATGATGGGATTGGTGTTCTTATAAAAAGAGATACCGGAGACCTTGCCCTCTTTATCACCTCCCTCATCTCCATCTGTGTGTGTGTGAGTGTGTCTGTGCATGCTCACACAAACACAGAGGAAAGACCATGTGAGGACAAAGCAAGAAGATGTCCATCTGTAAGCCAGAAAGAGAGCCCTCATCGGGAACTGAATTGGCTAGCACTTTGATCTTGGACTTCCCAGCTTCCAGAACCGTGAGAAATCAATTTCTACTGTGTCAGCCACCCAGCCAATGGTATTTTGTTACTGTAGCCTGAGCTAACTAGCATAAAAGGTGATAAGAGCCCTGTCTTTTATAATAGGTCTGACCCGATTTTCAGTATTCCCACTTACTGGAATTATGTAAAAATAGAACCTTTGGTTGTTCTTTTGCTTTAGAATATTTCTTATTTGGGAACCAATGGACCTCTGCTCAGTCATAGCTTACTGCATTCATTCATCACCTGTCCTTAAAGAAAAAATAATAAGTTAACTGAATGGTGAGGTGTATTAAATTATTCTCTAGAGCTGTGGAGGGTGTTTCATGCTCCCTAGATGGTATATAAATGCCTGAACATTTGTATACAAATTGAGGAAACATGCAAATCAGTAATCTGAGACTAAAAAGATACAGAAATGATCTTGCAAATTGCATTTAAGAAAAAAAGTGGCAGTATCCAGTTGATAGACACAAAAGAACTTTGATGAAAGCAGCTGTTAAATTGTTAATTTAACATAAAGATGGAGCTGATGATTCAAAAATGATCAACTAGGTTGAAGATATTCTGTACTCTGAATAGCATAGACTGTGCAGCATTCAGCCTTATCCACTGCTATAATTGGGGGTTGCATTCTATCTGCATTAGCAGAACTGTTAATAAATCACAGAAGCAAGAAATGAGGAATTGAAAATCTCCAGGTGTTTGATAATGCCCCAAATATCCTCCCCACATGTTCCATAGAAGTCATGTGAGTTCATAAAATGATGTGGTGATCACTCACTCTGGATACAGCCTCACTTCTACAGGATAAATTAAAATACAGGTTAGGATCATTGCAATGATTCCTCTTGCCTAACCCTCAGGACTTTCTTAAATCCTTTGTATACATTAGGTATATTGGCCCCTTGGTCATTCCTTCTCTGACACTTCTTTTTCATTATGAAACACACACACACACACACACACACACAAACAAACTTGCACAGAGAAGATCTGAGCTGTGACTGGAATGGTAAAGGAACTAGTTATGAGAGATGTGCTTGTGTGCTCTCCATGCTTCATGGAGAAGCTATTATTCAAAGGACTATGCTTAGTGTGATGACTGAGAAAGGATGAGCTGAAGGCTGTGATTAGAATGTAAACTCAAGCCTTGGCACCTAATAGTAACTGAGTAATTGAGCATCAGAAGTGAAACGGCTCATCAGAACCAATCTTACAAAGCACGTATAGTTTTCTGTGAGATAATATGCAAGACAGGGGACCTGGGGACATTTAAGATTCAGGTCTTGAGCTCTTGGGTTTTTTTCCACTGTATATGATGCCTTTCAATAATCCTAGGAACAAAACATTAAAAGGGCAGAGATGAACTGGTCATCACACACAGGTCACCTGACCATTAGGACAATGCCCTTTATTCTTATCCAACATGATGTACAGTAAAATCTTCCTTTTCTTTTTCCAATCAACTTCTAAATAGAGGTAATCTAACCCTGATTTGTAAGTGTGTTTTCCAATGGGTTTTATAATATAATCTGCAAATCATCAAGAAATGGAAAAACCCTAGATACTTCTCAAAAAATGTGAGGATACATAAATCAACCCTCTTGACAAGATGTTCTGTACGCAATGCTTTCTACCCAAGAAGGATCATCATGTGACATTAACACAGGGCTCTTCCTGCCTTTGAACGGAGAGGGCAACTGCCAAGTGTTTTGTTTTGAGAAAGCACCAGAGTTCCACCAGTCCACAGCTATTCGCACCAAGATGTAGATCTCGGTTTAGATTTTTCCTCTTAAAAATATCTAAAAGTTACAATAGATCCAGGAAGGAAGGGGGTTGTCACCAGAAGACCCTCTACATTAAGTAGAGATGAAAGGAGGGGCCCTTCCCTCTTCATGTGGCACAGTTTCGGGGCAGAGCACACGCACACACCTCTGTACACATTCCCAAAAATATCTGATTCAACTAGCCATTTTCCTGGTGTCATGATTTTTATGCAACAACCGATGAAAGGCAAACATATTTTGACTCTAAGAGCATCTTATCAGGCAGAGATATGATTGTGAAGAAGTTGTTGGGGGTCCAGGATTCAGAGGCAAACTGCTAGTTTTATCTTCCTAATCCTCATTACCCTCATTTACTCATTTTATAATCAGGACAATAATAGCTTTTGCATTATGAGGATTAGATAGCACAATAAAGTACCTGTTGCAAAATAAGTACCCCCCCAAAAAATTATTAACTGTTTCTATCTATCTCTCTATCTATCATCTTCTATAAACTTATATTAGAGAAAGATGTAAAATCCCCTCAAAAATTACAAGAATAAGATGATAGTGAGAAACTTGGATTTCTATTAAAAAGAAAATAATTCTTATTTAACTTGAATAGGTGATTTTAAACGTAGTCAAGTATGTGTGGATAGTATTACTAGCATTTGGTCGAAAAATTGTATTAGAGCAATAGCAATGATAGTTCTATTTACTTTAGCTAAACAAATCATCTCAGAGGACTACATCCAATTTTTATTTCTACTTATTAATATATATTTAACAGAGAGGTACAAGAACATACTCAAAGAAGAGCAACCAGGATAATTAAATTTCAAATCAAGATATGGAGAAACAGGTGCTGAGGATAAGGGTATAAAAAACATTCAGATGCATAATATAATTATCTTCAAGAATTTGTTAGACTGACATGGGAGAATGGTTAGACATACTTCAAATAGTTTTATGTAGTAAATGATCTGGAGGAAGATAAAAGAAACAGAAATGACCTCAAAATAGGGAGAGCATTTCTAATAGTTGGAAATATTTACATAATGCAGGACTCCTTGTAAGATATAAAAACTGTTCAGTGTCATTCTATTCAACAAAAATTGTCAGATGCATATTCTTCACAAGGCACCCATTTGCTACTGTAAGGATTCAAGAAATCTACAAGGTATTGTTCCTTTCCTCGGGAAGTTTGTAGTCTTGCAGCCAAAACAAGTACTGAATAATTATATGATTCAGCAGAACATGGTGCATGATGGAAGCAAGGTAGGAAGACAGTGTTAAAGGAGAGAAAGGGAAAATGTTTCTTCTGTATTCATTAAAATGGTAGATTTCTCTCCCTGTTCCCCAAAAGAAAAGTCTGTGAAGTTTAGGTGATGAAAAAAATGTTTTATTTAGGATAGAAGAAGATAAATGCTGAAGTCAGATGTAAGAATAAGACTTGACAATTAACAAGGAGAGAAGAAAGATAAGTATTTTCTTTTTTATTCTACATTGTTCACTATGCATTCTCAAAGAATGCCTTTTAAAGGATGTAATTAGGGGTAATGAGGTGCAAAATTTCATGTACAAAAATGATCTTGTTAAGGAAATTTTAGGCAGATAGTGCAACTGAAAAAAAATTGAATTCTAACTCTCTATTAACTCAATGTAAATATCATATATCCCTGACTCTTCTTTATATCTAATTCCAGTGGAGTTTTAAGAAAATCGGGAATTTAAATAAATTTGCTATGCAAATCTCCCTTTGATCACTATTATTTGATTGCCATGTTTTTTTTTCTCATTTAAGCAGTGGCCAAATGTTATCACAATCTCGAATAATCATAATTTTGAATAATCCAACGCCTCTTGTTTGATACTTATTGAACAGTCACTTTCTTACCCATATTTGTCAAGTTCAAGAACTTGGACGAAGTAAGTGCTCATCACAGAGATTCTTTTTCCCCAACTGCCATCATGGAAGGAGTCAACCTGAGTGCTAACAACCTAACCCTCCATATCAAAGGGCAGAATACTATGTGGGCTGACACTCAGACATGGATGGTTCTGGGACTCTGTTTGCAAAACCTGTTTCTCAACTCTAACCTTTTAGTTTCTGTCAGTGGAAAGCTAAATACCCCAACATTCAAAGTCAAATTAGTATGCATGGATTTTGAACCATTATGGGGAAGCAGGTATCAGAGTAACATATATTATAAACCTAGAAAAGTGGAAAATATTCCAAAATGCCTCTAGAATTATCTTATTAAACTTGGTCTCTATTTGTGACAAGTCCAACAAAACTCCAGGTGATTCTTATTTTGGCATTCTTTTCAATAAGCATTTTATTGAATGTTTTCATTGTGCCAGGATTTGCCAGGCAATAGAAAAACTCCCACAAATACTTCCAGACTATGTGGGAGAAACATACAAGGACAAGGACATCAGTGGCCCCCCTACGGCATGGTAAGTTCTGAAATCGAGATAGCATAGGGTGATGGGGTACCCTACCTAATGGGTCTCTAAATCCCATGGGACATGCAAGGTAAAACTTCCTGAAAGAGGTTAGACTTATACTAGATTTGGGGGGGAAAAGAGTTAGCAAGATTTAAAAAGAAAATATATATATATATATAAAAGGAGGAAGGACAATCCTAGCAACTCTGTTATTCCATCATAGGCTATAGCAATTTATGACTCAGAATGTACATTTGCAAAAACCACTGTTTACTCAGAGCTAAGACACATCTCTGTCAGAATGCACAGTTAAGCATGGTAACAAGGGGGGAGGGGTCATTCATTCCACAGGTGCAGGCTGATAGTCATTGCAGGCTTTTGTTCATGGGAGAACCCATAGAACAACTGAGATGTAAGAAATTTATTTTATACTTAGAATGCTTCTTTATGATCAGAGTCAAATATGTGCGGAAATGACAAGAGAAGAGATTAGGAAGGTAGTAAGAAATGAGACTGTGAAGAGTATTGTGAATTAAGGATTCAGACTTTATTCCAAAAGCTATGGTGAGCTAACGAGGGGAGGTACAAAGATGAATAACGTTGCGTTGCTAGTAGAAATAACATCAAACTAATGCAAAACCATGCAGACAGTAAAAAGATCAGTGGTTGCCAGTGGTTGGGGCTGGATAAATAAGTAGAGCACAGAGGATTTTTAGGGCAGTGGAAATACTCTCTATGATACCATAGTGGTGGATACATGTCATTATTCCTTTGTCCAAACCGACAGAATGTACAACACTGAGAGTGAGCCCTAAGGCAAACTATAGACTTTGGGTGATCATGATGTGCCAGTGTAGGTCCATCAGCTGTAACAAATGGACCACTCAGGTGTGGGATGCTGATGGTGGGGAGGCTGTGCATGTGTGGGGCAGGGGGTCTATGGAAACTTACCGTACCTTCCTCTCAATTTTGCTGTGAACCTAAACCTGCTTTAAAATAATAATATCTAAAAAAAAACAGATTGCCTTTCTGAAATTAAGAAAAACAATGACATCGAACTTATTAGAATGTGTGTCCTTATTTTTGTCTCAGAAAGTCTGAAGAACATAGCTGTTCTCCCTGACTCTTCATCATATGATTCCAGCTGTCGTCCTGCTCTCTGCTCTCTTGAGAGACAGGTGCCCACTGAAGGTGGCACTGTCCACCCACCAGTGGGTGCGTGACCAGGGTCAGTACAGGTGAGTTATTTTTCCCTCCACGAAATTCTTTCCCTTCACTAGGTTCAACTGATCATATTCTTCATAAAAATACCTAGATATAGTATTACATTATTTTTTATAGCAACTGAAAACTTGGTAAAAATGTGGTTCTCTCTACTCAAGTAACCTGTAAACATGGTGTTGGTGGCCTGGGCATGAAGGAGAAGAGATGCAGATGCTGAGGAGGAACTAAGGTAGAAGAAAAGCATCAACGATGTCATTCCAGTAATAGCGACATCACATCGATCATTCTCTCCCCTTGCTCCCCCTTCAGTGCAAAGTGGGATGGGGCTGGAGGGTGGGAGGTGGAAACATCGGAGGTGTTAGGAGAGCTCACCTGCCAGGGTCACCGGATTTTCACAAACTGAAGCAATCGAGGAACATACAAGTTTACAGTAAAATATAACTATCCCGAAAAAGAAGGAAGTTGACAACCAACCTCCTGGTTGTGCTCACTGCCTGCAGAGCTGCGCCTTGCATGGCTGTGTCCTGAGGACCTAGAGAGTGGAGGATGAATATGAAAAGATAATGACCTCATATCCCAAGGAACTAGACTCACATGAGGTGTGGCTCCATAGAGACAGGAGTCACACACCCAGCCTGGAGGCTCTTGGAACCCACCAATACCTGAGATAGGCAGAGGCCTGGAGTGGGGACCTTCTTCAGTGTCTTGTTCTCTTCTCTCATGTTCAAATAGAGCATAGAGAAAGCAGTGTGAGCTTGAGTTACAGATCTGGACTCAAATAAAAATCTGCGTGGCATTTTGCAAATTGTTTAACCTCTCTGAGGCTCAGTCCCCGAACTGGGAGACAGAGATTAGAAAACTTTTTTCAAAGTGTTGACATAAAGTAAAATAGAGAATGTAAGGAACTTAACGCAGAGTCTAAACTATTCCAGGTGCTCCAGAATTTTGGTTTCTATCCGTTTCTCTATCCCTTCCTCTTCCACGAGAACTGGAAACAGAAAAAGTGCAGGTTTTAGCATTAGAACCCATGCTTTTGTGGCTATTTTTTTTTGGGGGGGAGTGTTTGTTCTCAGAGAGATAGATTAAATCTCAAATTTAGTTCTACTGTATGCTTCCCTAGAAAATAAAACATAAAAAAAAGGTAGTTTTCTCTTCACAGGCAACTGAGGGGGAAATATCCATCAAGTTCTTATCTCTGGGAAAAATAGGTAGATCCATGGTAGCCCAGAGTAGTCTGGGCTGAAGTGGGATCATTTTCTGATTACCCACTGCCTTATAAGCCATTACTGATCTTCAAAATGCTGCATCCTGTGAAATAATGACTACATTTCTGGGGTTTCAAAGAAAAATTCAACAGAAACAGTCCTGGATATATTGCATCATTTTAAAGGAAAACTGCACTTTTTTTAAGTTAAGACATTGGTTAAAAAGTACTATTAATTATATTTTTGGTTAATCGATTTACATTAACTTGCATATATCATATACTTACCTAAATTTTGGTCCAGTTGCCTGATACCATCTCTTTGGTTGCCCCTTTTAACTGTATAAACTCTTCAGCTTTAATATTCATTTCCTGTTTTGCATGTATTTAATATTACAAACCCTACAAAGTCCTCTTTTTAAAAAGAGTGAACATATGAACACATGTATCATTTATATTTATGACTGGATTTTTTGGGGTCATATGCATTATTTTTACTCCCTGCATATCTAGAAGAGGAAAGTGTGCCCTATTTCATTCATACACGCAGTGTTTTATTCATTACTATAAACAACGTTAAAAATAAGTACCTATTGTTTAAATATTGTTTGTTCAATGAAAAAATGCAGTGAAGTGAAAAGCCAAATATCTATAGAACCCAACAGTGTTATAAAGACAAAGTATGATAAGTATACAAAGAGTGTAGACCTTCTAAAGTTGCCAAGTTCTTCTAGAAATAGTGCACTGTGTACACCTCTCAAGACCCTAAGTACCACCACTTACTCACCATCCACTTCTTTTATTGTTTCTAACTAGCAAACATCAGAGCTGTCTTGGTAAGAACTCTGGGTAAAGCTAAAGGTATTTCCCATTATATACTCTGCTTTTCTTCTCACACAAATCTCCAGAAACACAAAAATGCTAGTGTGAACTCTGTGACTTTGAAGTGCTGCGGTCAGTAGCTATAGGTAAAGCTGTATTTAATAGTTAACCTTGAGTTAATAACTTTAGGTCACTAACCTTTGTTTGAACCATGTCGTGCCAACTGTTTCCACTTAATCATTTTCTCTCAAACAAAGGCACATCAGACTGATCGGTATTGCGGGTTAGTATAAGATGTACAAATAATAAATTGTTTTTGGCATTCTGGGTCTAGATTCACAGTGATTTTTAAACTTGGCTACCCATCAGAATTACCAAGGTGATTCCAGCATATAGTCGACTTTGAGGACCATTGATGTAGAGAAAGGAGAATAGAAACAAGCTGGAAAAAACCTTCTACATAGTGGTCCTGGCCATTCATGGCACCACGTGAATCCCAAACATGAAGACTGAGATACTTCTTTTAAAGAATTTTCTCTTCTGTATTTTTAGTTTTCCAAAAGATTCCATTTTGAAACCTAACCATAAGTATCACTTTTTGTCATAAAGCTGAATTTGCATTTTCCAAAGGGAATATCATGAAAGCATATGGATAGTAGTAGGTATAAAATGAGAAATTAGAAAAGCGAGGAAGATTCTCTTGGACTACGCTTCCTCGATAGACCAAAGTTAACCTAGACACTGAGGGACATAGAAAACAAACTGATGGTTGCCAAAGGGGAAGGAGGGGAGGGGGATGGATAAATTAGGAGGTTGGGAGTAACATATACACACAACTGTATATAAAATAAACAACCAGGACCTACTGTATAGCACAGATAACAGTACTCAGTAACCTGTAATAACCTATAAGGGAAAAGAATCTGAAAACTAATATATATTCTATTCTAATCTATTCTATTCTATTCTATTCTATATGTATGTATAACTGAATCACTTTGCTGTACACCTGAAACCAACACAATGTTGTAAATTAACTATACTTTAATTAAAACAAAAGGTCAGAAGATTAGTGGAATCACTGGCCTCACTGAGAACAAATAAGATAAAATAAGTTTAAAAACAAATTAAATTAAGTTGATTAAAATCACATTGAGTCCCTGGTGGCTGTCTCCTGGCCCCAGGATTCCAAGGAGAAATTCCTGCTCCAGCCACAAGGTGGCACGTGGGCTTTGCACGCAGTCTTCCCAGAGGTCCCAGGAACACCCCTGGCCTGAGAAACTGGCAGTTCACTGAAAATTCAAAGAGGCCCCTAGCAAATCCCAGAGTGGGTAAACCGAACAGGGAAACAGAAACCCTACCACTCTGCAAAGCAGGACTGAGATTTAGAGAACAAGGTCTGAGCATTTTACATTGGGGGTTTAGATTCTTTGACAGAAACAACTTCAGTGGAAAGCTGGGGATGGTGCTGGTGGCCCTGTGATGGACTCCATCTCAGGCTCATGGTGTATTTAAAGAGAGTAAAAAAACAAAACAAAACAAAACAAAACAAAACAAAACAAAAAAACAACCCAAACCAACCAGTTCTAATTTTACTTTTAAAATAATAATAATATTAAGTAAATCTAAGTTTTTTTTAATTCTTTAAAATTTCATGGAAGAAGAGATTGAATCTTGATTACTTGCCATGTTTTCTCCAAGGATTACATAGTAATCAGCACACAACCAAAGTCTGATTAGTATTTGTGCTTGAGTGAAAATAGCACTCGAAATACTACTGAAAAAGAAAGAATGGCAAAGATATCATTTGAGTTGCCTCAGGAGGACCTGGAATGTAATAAAAGCATAATCTGAATTTTGACCTAAGGTGGATCTGGGTTCATATCCATACTTGGCCACTTATCTTGATCTTGGACAAGCTATACGATCACTCTGAGTGTTTATTGAGCTTTAGAATGAGGGCTGGAATGTGTAATAATGCTTCTGTCTCAGGGTGGATGCAAAGATTAAAGAAAAAAAGAAGTAACATACATACCAAGTAGTAAGTGCTCAAGAACCAATAGATACCTCCTTTCCAAAATTTCAATCTGAGAAATACATTCTATGGTGCTAAACAACCAATTTTGACTTTGAGGCCAGAGCCATGCAAAACTGTTCTGTGACCTGCAAATAAATTTCCAGATGGCGGGAGTCGCTGGAGCATATGCTCTGACCATCTGGCAAGTTCCCATTGTGCCACTGCCAAGTGAGTGCCCCTTTCCTGTGCCTCTGAGAAGCCCTGGGACTTGGATTCACATACATTGCAGAGAAAGTGTTCCCTGAATACAGTGGAGCTGGGGCATTCTGCGAAAAGTCATGGTGTCCCAGCAGTTTGCCAAGAGTTAACCTGAATCTATCTCATACCAAGCCTCCTTTAATCTCAAGTCGGAGTGAGATGATTGGACCTGTCAAAAGTATAAATGTTGAGAATCTGCTATGAATAAAATATACCTTTGATAGTTTCCATCTAATATAATGTTACATTCAAGAATTTAGAGGCTCCTGCATAATTCATCATTTTGCAAGTATAAGTGATCACTAATAATACTGCATTGTTATTTATTTATTTATTTTTTATTTTATTTTTTTTTTCTTTTTGCGGTATGTGGGCCTCTCACTGTTGTGGCCTCCCCCGTTGCGGAGCACAGGCTCCGGACGCGCAGGCCCAGCGGCCATGGCTCACGGGCCCAGCCGCTCCGCGGCACACGGGATCCTCCCAGACCGGGGCACGAACCCGCACCCCCTGCATCGGCAGGCGGACTCCCAACCACTGCGCCACCAGGGAGGCCCTGCATTGTTATTTATTAACATTTATGCCCACCACAATTCTATTATGTAACTAATACAACAGATTGTCCAATTACATATTTAATACTTTGGGTGTTTATTACTAATAACTGAGCATATAGAACTTGATGCTTGGTGAAGAATGAAGATGAATAAAGAACAAGTCCAGTGAATGTTTTATGGATGGAATGTACATTTGGTATTTCAGGAGACATGTCCAGGCAAGATCAATGCTGGATGTCATTTTTCCAGAACAGAAGTAAAAGACAAAGCATGGCTTTTTAAGAGTCATAACTGGCTCTGAAAATACACAAGAGACACTATTAAGGCAAAATATGGACTTTAGTCCATCGGTGCTACTTAACTGTCATTCATTCAGGAAATGCTTATTTGTTATGAGTGAGGCACTAAGAATATAATAATAACCAAAACAGACATGGTCACCAGCAAATACTGAACAAAATACTTACACAGTAGCAATGAGGGTAATGAAGAGGGCGGCCAGGGGAGCTATGGAAGGTCTTTTTAAGGAAGTGACATGTGAGCTGAAATTGGAAGGATGGCTGGAGATTAAGTAATCAAAGACTTGGAGAATGCATGTTCCTGGCCTGGGGTTGGACACAGTGTTCTTCATGTTTATGAGATGGATTCAGACAGACTTGTCCAAGCATTATATCCATCACTTATTAGCTCTGTTTGGTTTTCTAAAGTGTGTAGCCTCTTCCAACTCTATAGAACAGGGAATGTGGTCTCAGTCTTAAAGGACATTAGGGGGCTTTATAGAAAATAGGATGTATACATTTGCCAAGTATAACGCCTGGTGCAAAGTAGGTCATCAATGTTGATTTCTTATATATTTTTTACTTCCTAATTTCTACTTATCCTCCCCGAAGCCCCTACTCCACACCATCCTCCTTTACCCTAGCTTCTCCCATATATGACACATGTGCACATTTTCCAGTGTAGAAGATACGGATTTTTCTCCTATCTCCATTTTTCTTGGGTTTCAGATTGATCTAAAAAAGACAAGGTAACAAACAAAAATTCTTGGGGTAAAGGAGAGAATTCACTAATGTAAATGACAATACCTTTTGGAAGTTCACCTCCCCCAATATGAATAAACCCTCCACGTGATTTGTGAGGAGGTCTGACTGCAGGATTTCATTTTAGAGCAGGGGAGATTCGTGCTCTAAAGCCAGAGGGAATTTTCCCATCAGCTTCCTTCTTCAGGCCATTCATCACCTAAATGGCCCTCACAGGGCTTCCAAGGGGCTGGAAGGGACATCTAACCTTGCCAGCCTCCGTTCAGGAGTGTTGGGTGCTGAGTGTCAGCAGCCTCCATCTGCCTTTTTGGTCCAGCACTGGGTCATCTGCATGCTGGCTGGAGCAAAGTCATTCTCAGTGATAGCATCTCAGTGATTTTGATTTAAGATGATCAGATCCACACACACTGTTATCTCAGCGGTAGACAGGGGCACCACCTTCCCCCAGCCCCACTCCCGGGCTCTGAGAGTGACGGTTGGAGGACCCTCTCCCTTGGACATTTCCCCCACCTCCTCCTTGATGGCCCTCAGCCAGCTCTGCCATGTCAGGTGAACACCATTAAGCTTGCTGCTCAAGGACCCTCCATCACCCAAGCCGAGGAGAGAGAGCCTTGGCAGATGCTTTGGCAACAAGCCAGGCCCCTACACACTTGAAGCCCCTGAAAGAACCAAGGCTCTGAAAAGGCAAAGCACACAATAGGCTGAGCCTGGGTTCTTCTGCATTTGATTTGTTGGAGAAGGACATCTGCTGGTGGAAGTCAAATTCTGTGTTAAAGAGTTTCCTTCTCCGAATCTTGAACACATCAAACCAAAGCTTGCTGCACAGTAAGATAGCCTTTCTCTGGCCTGAAAGGAGAAACTGAGGGGGCTTTGGGTGACCCGGTATTCAGGTTGGTCTCCGTGCCATCTCACTGCGTTGGACAGTGATTTTGATGAAAGGCGTCTCCGTGTGTCCTCGGGGACACTCATCTTGATGCTGCGTCCCCAGTGCTTCAGTGTTACATGTCGATTCATGACTTTTTAAATTCCCTTTGCTGTGCTTTTCCAGGACCTGATACAGTGTCTTTAAACATTTTTTAGTGATTTTTTAAATTGAAGTATAGTTGATTTAAAATATCGTGTTAGTTTCAGGTGTACAGCAAAGTGATTCAGCTATCTATCTATCTATCTATCTATATATTCTTCTTTAGATTCTTTTCAATTATAGGTTATTAAAAATATTAAGTATAGTTCCCTGTGTTATACAGTAGATTCTTGTTGTTTATGTTATATATAGTAGTGCATATCTGTTAATCCCAAAATCCTAATTTATCCCTCCCCCCTTTCCCCTTTGGTAAACATAAGTTTGTTTTCCATGTCTGTGAGTATCCTTCTGTTTTATAAATAAATCCATCTGTACCTCTTCTTTTTAGATTCCACAGTGTATTTAAACTTTAAATAACATGGTTGATCCCGCCATCACTTTTCTCTTGTTCAGACTTTGAAGTTATCTCACTGCTGTTTGTGGTCTTTCTCAGATCGGCTCCAACTTATAACGGGGCATAATCGGTGTCGCATCCCTGGGCACGTGAACACTGAGCAGGTACCAAGACAACCATTCTTGTCCTGTGCTTTCATTCACCATCTTTCATTTAGGGAAGTGATGAAAACACGTATCATGCCATAAACCCCATCTGAGGTGGAAACCTGAGAGAGGCTGCATACAATTTGGCAAACTCGACTGTTTGAGGAGGGGAGCAGGGCAGCGGTTCTCTGACACCTGCCCACGTGTGGCCTCCGACCACTGGGCCTCTCCCATTTCCCACTCAAGCACCCCCTCCCGTTCACTTCAGCTCTTTCCTCCCAATCCTCACTCACCCACAGTTTCTGTGGAGCCCGGCCGAGCACTTTTGTTATCAGCTCCAGCGTGATTTCACTCCATGATGCCTTCATTCCGTTAGTCACTCTAATCCCCAGGGCCTTTAATTCATTTATGAAACTGAACTGTATAATAGCATTTTCTCCTCTTATTATCCTCGGAGATTTACAGATGTCCGTCCTCTTCTTCAGCCCTTACTGGGTCTTCCGCCTCCATCTGCTTTTCTCATCATTTGCCAGAACTCTTGCAAATTCTTACAGACTTTTCCACTGTTTTGGACTTTCAAAAATTCACAAGTTAATGGCCTGATTTGAGAAGCAGGACAGGGTTGTTCCAGGGGAAGAAGAGGTCTGTAAAATGCTGACACATGGGTGTGATGGTGAACGGCATAGGGCTGTGCTGTCTAATACAGTAGGCTCTGACCATCATGTGGTTTTCCAAAGTAAATAAATTAAAATTGAATACCATTTAGAATTCAGTTTCCTAGTCACACTGGTCCCATGTGGCTAGCTATTATAATTTTGGACGGTGTAGATCAAAATATTTCCATCTACAAATGAACTTGCTTTCAAAACAGAAATAGACTCATCGACATGGAAAACAAATTTATGGTTACCAAAGGGGATAGCGGGATGGGGGGAAGGATAAATTAGGAGTTTTGGATTAACATATGTACACTACTATATATAAGTAAAATAGATAAACAACACGGACCTACTGTATAGCAGATGGATCTATACTTAATATCTTGTAATAACCTCTAATGGAAAAGAATCTGAAAAAGAATATATATATATATGTATATATATATGTATATACATATATATGTGTGTGTGTGTGTGTGTATAACTGAATCACTTTGCTGCACACTTGAAGCTGACACAACATTGTAAATTAATGGTATTTAAACTAAAAAAATAAAATAAATGTACCACAGCTTCTTTATCCATTCCTCTGTCGATGTACATTTAGGTGGCTCCCATGTCTTGGCTACTGTAAATAGTGGAAACAGAGAAAGACAGATATCATATGATATCACTTATATGTGGAATCTAATAAAAAAATGGTACAAATGAACTTTTTTTACAAAATAGAAACAGACTCACAGATTTCAAGAACAAACTATGGTTATCAAAGGTGAAATGTGGGGAAGGATAAATTAGGAGGTTGGGATTAACGTATGCACACTACTATATATAAAATAGATAACTAACAAGGATCTACTGTGTAGTACAGGGAACTCTACTCAATATTCTGTAATAATCTATATGGAAAAGAATCTGAAAAAGAACTGATACAGGTATATGCATAACTGAATCACTTTGCTGTACACCTGAAATTAACACAACATTGTAAATCAACTATAATCCAAAAAAAGTTAATAAAATAAAATAAAATATAAATTAAAAACTAAGGTACATTAAAATAACTTTTCCACCACCACAGAAAGTCCTGTTGGACAGCCCTTGTCTGAAGAAACAGCCCAGGTAATACCACTTCAGGGAGGTAAGGACTCAGCGGCTGGGCAGGAAGTTGGGACGGCAGCACAAATGCTCAGATGGCATCCTCAGGCTACAGCAGGCCCGGGGATGCTGAAGGGATGAGGGCAGGAGGATGGAGGCCGAGTCCTGAGCCAGTGTGGGAGCCGGAAAGGCAGCTCCGCAGCGTATAGGTTTGGTCCCCAAACCACAGCCTCCTTGTGTGTACATGTGTATGTGTAAGGCAGAGGCACACATGTTGGCAAGGTGTTTCAGAATTCTGTCTGGCACATAGTGGGTGCTCAAAAAATGGATATTAAACAGAGAAGTGGCTCAAGTAAATGGATTAAATGTTTTTATTTGCACAGAAATCCTGAGACCTGGGAAATTTTAAAGTGTAAAAATCCATCCTTCCTGACTTTAAGATCCAGGCAGCATAAATGCCTACCTGTTGATTAGTCAGGATTAAAAATGCTCAGCTGGGCCCACCTTACCTTCAGGAATTGCCTTAGGTACTGGGTGTTCCTCCTTTGCAGTTCTCACCCTTGACTTGTTTTAACTATTTGGTTGGTTTATTCATTGATTCTTATATCCACTCCATAAGTAAGTAAGTACTGCATATTTATTTATATAAGATAAAACACAAGGCATAGGCTTTCTGCTTCCTCTGGGCTCACTGGGTTTCTGTTTTCTGCTCCAAGTCTCTCTCGGAATGTTGCCCACCCCCGTTATGGCATCGGGGTCTGCTCCCCAGCTCCTACTTTGGTGTCATACAGGGGTTCACTAGAAAGCAGAGTCTGGGGAGAGGAGAGTCTGGGGGAGAGGTAGCATGGTCTTAGGGGAGCAGTCGAGGAAGAGAAGTGAAAAATGAGGGTGTACTTTTACCTGGAAGCCACTGCATGTAAGCTGGGGCTTGTTGCCGTGGGTACTGAAGCAGTAGGGAGTGCATCTCAGGACCACCCATCTGCACAGAAAGAAGGAAGCATTTACCTGCCTAGTGCCCCTCACTTTGGAGTTGTATGTCCTGAGTGCTATGCAGGGATCCCTTGGAAGCCACGCTGTACCAGAAGAAAGGAAGCCATGGGCAGGAGGTGAGAGGTACTATATGTCGGGAAGGCAGGGACTGTTGGGACACCAGCAGGAGCTGGGTGATGGACCTGGAGCAGCCACTGCTGGGGATTCCTCACTCACAACAGAGACCTTAGCACGACAGCGCCCTGTGAGGGTTGTTCCAGTGGTGGGGACAGGACCACCCGTGGACCTGGGCAGCTGGTAACTGAAACTGGCCTCCCTCCTTCTCCTCCACTCTGGACTCAGTATCAGTGGGCTGTGTCCTCCCCAGAGGTGCTCAGATAAGCATTCCACGCTTTGCTTTGTGGCTTCAGAAAGTTTTCTGCCATGGAATTCATGATATGAGGCCATATATAAACCAAGACACCTGTCATAGTGTTAACTGACTGACCCCCAGGTCAGAGTTGAAGTTAGCTTTGACAGGGACTAAACACACCATGAGAAGGAAAGAGAGGTTAACTGGGTATTCCTGCCCCTTCTAACTCTGACCTGCCTATAATCCCAAAAGTCAAAGGGCAAATCATGCTCCTCATTTGCCCCTTTCCGCCATTTGCATTTTTTCAAAATTTGCATTTTTGATGGTTTCTTGCCTAAGGATGATTTGATTTACAGTGTGTGTAATCAACATAAGAAAAGTACAATCTGTACCTTTTAAAATAACCTTTTCCCCCGTACTGAGTTACATGAGAAGTTAAAGAAAGTTCATTCCAAAATATAGTGAACTTCAGCATCATTGAAGAAATGGTTAGATCAGTGTCCTTTAGGTGTAACCACACAGTTTTATCATCACACCAAGGCTTGTGACTGCATGGTGGTTCCATCACAGCAGCCTGGGATGTCCTGTGTCACTCTGGTTCATGACAGAACACCCCAAGCCACTCAGAGCTGGCTGCATCTTCTCATCTGGGTTCAGTGCAGATTGTCCTCCATCCTGAGGATGTGTACTGGCATGCAGGGGTAAATTGAGAGTGTAGGAAATCACAGTACCCAGAGTGAGACTTGCCAATGGAGAAAGAGGGCTCTTGGACTCTGGGTATGTAAACAGAGAGAAAGTTCACACACACACACACACACACACACACACACACACACACACACGCAATCAGAAATCTTGCAGATGGCTCACCATATCATTGACAAGACTTTATTCCCCCAATAAGGTCACCAAATTTGTTAGAAATATGTATTATTTTAAGTTTTGTGAAATGTTAGCACTGAGGAGGGAATTGGAGCTTCCAGCTCCCTCATTTCCTAGTCAGGGAAGCTGAGTCATCACAACAAATCCTCCAAGATTTCATAACAGTTCTTCAATGGATCCTCCAGCATCAGAGTTAGAGTTCCTGTCTGATGAATGGGGAACACAGATTATGATAAGTACCCAAGGGGTTGAGTAAATCCTTCTGATTCAAGCTTTCTAAAAATAGTACTATTAATTGCTTTTTATGTCACAACATATTAAAGTACTATAAATTCATTATAAAAATATTGGAAGATATAGAAAATTATAAAGAAAATATAAATGATCTATAATCTCACCACCATGTAAGTATGCAATTTTTTCCTTTCATTTAAATGTGTGTGCCTAAAACCATGTTATATATACAATTTTATGTCTTGTCTTTTTCACTTAAAAATAATATCGTTAGCATTTTCCTCTTAGACTAAAAATTGAAAACCTAATTTTAATGTCATTATTATATTAAATATTTTACTTAGCTATAAATATGGATCATGAGATTGGTGTATATATATGTGTGTGTGTGTGTAGTTTTTCTACAAGCATATAGTGGTTGGTCAATGACACTGGTCATGATGCTCCTTCTGTTTTTGGAGGAAAGTCTGACCCAAACAAGAAAAGGCAGCAGGACTCCCATTGGTCTGAAATAAGCAGGATGCCTTTTCATCCCAGAATGAACCTAGACAATCCATCTGAATTTGGGAGTAGCACCAAGCAGAAGCTGATCCTTGGCAGATACAAGGTATGGGTAAAGCAGCGAGAGTGGGTCTTATTCAGCATTGCAGGCCCCTTGGTTCTCCCTGTGGACCCTAAATCACAGGAGAGCTGGGAGCAGAGCTGCACAGAGGCAGTGGCTAGAGGTGTAGGGTTTCCAGAGCTGGAGCAGGTCAAATCGTTAATTCTAAGACCCCAGCAGAGAGGGATGGAGGCTAATATTCATTCACTTTGACTATAATCAGCTTTGAAAATATAATATTAATAAAAGCAAAGAATTCTATAGTTGTGACAGTGTCCCAGAAACTGCTCTAAGCTGACTTACAGATGCTAGCTCATTTCATCCTCATGACACTCCCCTGAGGAAAGTGATGATACTATCCCCAAATTACGGCTGAAGAAACTGAGACACAGAGAAGTTGAATAATTTGCTGAAAGTCACAAGGCAAGCACATGAGGGAGGTGGGAAAGACACACAGACAGGACCCCTCCTCTCTCCTGACTCCACCCCCAACCTATGCCTACTATGTGAGGCAGAAGGGGACAGTCCGAGGTCTGGGGACCATGAGAACTTGCAGAAAGCAGAGGCAAAAGTAGAAGAGATGGTTCTACAGCAGCCAAGGGGGAAAAACAGCTTTCAAAATAAAATCTATAAATATCACTGCTACAATTAGGTTTAAAAATATTCCCGTTTCAGTGCAGGTTTGTGTAAGTGCCTGTAGGGGAGGGAAAGCGGGCGCCCTCTTATTATACTCTGAGCATAACACTGAGGAAGGAAGGAAGGTGTCAGACCCTGTCCAGTGCTGTCCTTCTGGGTCAGTGTGCTCTCTCTGGCAGCCCCAGGCAGTGCTTTCTTATTCTCTGTGCTCACGTAGCTCTGCCTGCTTGCACATCTTCACAATGGGCCTCCAGCCATGTTGTATCTGTGGACTAACAGCAGGAAGGCAAAGCTTGTCTCTTACTCTCCTCAGCTGTGGGAGCCAGGAGCACCAGGCTGTACTCAGGCTCCTGGAAGACAGACAGCTGCAGAAACCACACACAGCTGGCACAGCGACTCAATCTTGTCTCCAGAGAAAGCTCCTTGCCTTCTCATCTGCAGTGGTCCAGGAGAAGGACCCAGGAAAGGATAGAAAAAAAGCAAAATCTCCCCAGACCTCAAGCCCACCTCAACCGTCCCTTGTCTATGGAATCATTAAAGAAAATCCTCCCAAACCCTCCCTCTTAAGGGCAGAGATGTTCACATTTCCTGACCTCAGAGCACAGCCGCTGTAAAGTGATGGAACAGCTCTGCTCTTTTAGCATGCCAAGGTCACGGCCTGAGTTATAGGTGCTCTTTTGAAATTCAGCAAAAAATATTGTCACCAGGCTACTCCCAGGAGACAGACAATTCTCAGTGACAGCTAATGGAGAAGCACTTTTCTTCTAGGATTTTCTGTATGGAGGTATAAAATGATTATACCCCATCCTAATCCCACTCCCCACCTGCATCTTTGCCAGGTCATGAGACCAGTCTTCTGCTTTGGGAGTTCTTATTTTTATATATTACTAATTACATTGTCAGCACATCGCCAAATGAACAATGCCTGGAAGCATCCAGAGATTTACGATCAGTTTCCATTTAGCTTTCAAGAATGGAGATTCTTAACCACTGAAGGCTGAGCTTAATCTTCTTCCGAAGTTCATCCCATGAAAAAATATAAGAATACATCAGCGACGTTGCCATCAGCAGCATTTATATGGCTAAACCCTAATTTCAAGGGAAAATAACAGTACTGGAGAAAATCAGCAAACTAATCCAGGTAGACTTTATTTTTATGGAATTACAGAAGGATACATAAAACACAAATTCACAAAATCCTTTGTAACCACGATGGTGATGAGATGATGTGGAAAACAATGATTTTTTTATGCTCCAGCTGCAGGAAGCTGCCTGGACTCCCAGGTAAATGTGTCACCCACCTTTGGGACAATAGCATAGGTGAGGAATCGAAGAAGGATATTTAAACCTGGGAGTCTTCAGAACACAGACAGCATAGGCAGCAAAGAGTCTGGATAAGATCACTGAGTAAATCTGCATAAAACAGAATTATTCTCAGATTTTTTTCCCATCTTCATTCTCATTACTCTTTCAGGGGTTGTATAACATGTATTTATGACACATTCTACAATTTCATATCATTCACTTATTCCACAAATATGCCTACCAAACCCATGGCATTCACATATTTAACATTCCCAATTCAGTCTTTATGAATATCTGAAGGTCCATAATGTATAGAAATGTGTCATTTTCCTGAGACCTAAAAATGAATCATGTATGTAAGTTTCATGTGTAGAAACAAGTCATTTAGCAGCTGAGGAAACCTGGTTAATCCATGCCCTTCTGAACCCACTTTGTGTTTGGGTCCTCATATACCTTGGTAACTCTGGTTATATCAGTGTTAGTAAAACTGCCCATTTCTGAACTTTCAAGATGTTTCCTCATGAATATTAATGTTCTACTCCATTTTGGGGTAGAATGATTGGGAACCATATTCTGGATCTCCACCAGTTAGAAATTAAGTCCTGGCAACCAATTCCAAAATTCTTCCCAGTATTATCGTATACAGGGAGCTGGGCTAGGTATTTTGCAAGCTGCAAAGATAAGTAATTTCACTTAATTTGTTCTCAACTAATTCACAATCTAGTAGAAATAGGGCAGACATATGAATATACAAGGTGGAGAGTGAGAAAGGCCATCAGGAAGAGTGCTACACCTGATGTAGCTGGGTCCTGGGTGCTACCATTGATGCACCATCCAGGACCCTAGATTGGGTGGCTGTACTCTCTCCTCCTCCAGGGAAGATCCTTCAGTGAAATGTCCTTCCCAGGAGCTTAGGCAGAGCCCATAGTCAATAGCTGACTGGCCTGAGGGTCTAGAGGCTGACTTCCTGCCTCAAGGCTGGAGCAGCTCAGTGATATAGTTCATGCTCCAGAGCATCCTCTGTGGGCAGGCCAGAGCTGGCCAGAGGTGGAGTCCCAGTGAAACCCTACCTGTCCTTGACTCCTCTCCGGCAGATCCCATCTCCCGACACCCCCTTCCTCTTGCTGGGTCTCCCTCAAGGAATCGCAGGCAGCTGAATTTCTACCCCAGGTTCTTCTTCTAAGGATTCTGACCAAAGATACGCACAGGTAAAACATAAAGGGAGTTCTTGCAAAATATTTCTGCCAGTGAGATGAACCAGGGACAGTGGTGATCATGGCAGATGTGGTATTTGGACTTTCTAAGATAAGACGATTCAGGTATGAAGGACGAATCCAAGAGGCCTACCTCATGTATGTCAATAGTCAGAAGTACACTTCAATCCCTCTAGAAAATGACGACCATGTGCACTTTAGTGCCAATAAAGCCAGGCTCTGCATAGGTCAGACCCAGAGTGGTGCTGAATTCAAAAGAACATATTCTACACTTTGCTGTACACCTGAAACTAACCCAACACGGTAAATCAACTATACTTAAATTAAAAAAATAAACTGAATGTTAGTATAAGAATCTAGTTCCCTTATCCTTGATTTCAGATTTTTGTGTTTATCAGAGGGGCGCTTTTTCCCTCATTGATTGATTTTATGATACATATGTAATGATTTTTAACTTAGAAAATAAATTCATGTTAATAAATAAAATACCAAAAGAACATATTCGAGGAACCAAAAACACTTTTCCAATAATTTGCCTTTCACTTACTTTTTTGCAAACACCGTGAAGACTCTGAGACCTGCAGCCATCCTGCTCTTCTCTCACCATCCCCCTATCTAATTACCTCATATATGGCTCTTAATGCCTTCCATGTACCCCAGTAACCACAGCCTGCCCAGTCCCGGCTCTTCTCCTCTCCCTGTTTCCAGGCATCTGTATTAAAATCCTTCACTTGGCCATGTCTGGCAAGACAGAGGCCTCTGTCAAGAGCAAGGTAGGGAAACAGACCCCAGAGGTCAAGCCAGAACAGTTGTTACTGGCCAGACTCAGGGAAAAGAGTAAGAGCTGTTTGATATGAGTCTAGTGTTTGCCTTATTGTCATTTTTAAGGACCTGCTAGATGCCAGGCACAAAGCTAGGTAATTTATATTTGTTGCATCTGTGCTTCACCCTAACCCTGTCACTACCTCCATTTTGCACACAAGTAAACAGAGCCTCACAAAGATGACTTGACTTTTCTAGGCCTTTCAACTCACACTGGCTCTTCCCTCTACACCATTCTACTCAATGTTTCTTTCTTGTTCTCAAACATCCCCAGGGAAAGCAACACCAGTTTCACTTGGCTCAGCGAGGCTTGAGTAGTTTGGGGCTGAATTTTTGCTGCAATTGAAAAAGAAAACAACAACAACAACAACAAAATATGTTAACATATGCATATTAATCTGAATAATTTCCATGTTTTAATATCTCCAAGTTTTTCATCATCACCATTAAGAAGCTTTGACTGTGTGCACATGACAACTTAGTGAGCAGAAAAGTAATTTAACCCTTTCCCTGTGGAATTTAGGCATAACCTAACAGTGCTCATTACCATTAAGTATGTAATTCAGTTTTATCCCATGATATCTATGAAAATATGGTCATTAACTATGACATTTTTATAGAACCAACAGATAGAAAGCAAATGTCTCTGTGTGAAATCAGAAAGACATTCAGGTGTGATATTTGATATTTTAAATGGTGCATTTGTGCTTATTATTCTGCATCTTGTTGATGTTTTATTAATGCTTCTATTTATTGATGCTTATACTGTCCCTTTTACTATATATTTCCACAAAATAAATTCATGTTTCACAATATTCATGTTTTTATCATAGAAATAAGACATTAAATTACAAATAAAGTATTTTATTATTTACTTCAAAATTATACTTACTGATATTTTTCAATGTATTTAAATGTATTTTTATAATAAATATTTGTCCAAAATTATTTTAACTTGTTTCAGTTTTGTTTACACTGTTACATACAATTTTAAAAATTATTTGGGGAATTTTTATGTCATCATCAACTAGAATTTTTTAACCTGTTTTGAACAATAAACATGTTGTTATCTGCATACAGAAAAGGCAATGTAAAGGAGAAAACGGGTAATTTGTTTTTTGTTTTATGGAAATCTGTGAAACAGATTGCTAGCTGTATTAGTAAAGAATTAAAGAGTTGAGATAGTAAGTTAATAAGTACTGTTTAAGCCATGCCTTTTTATCAAAATATGTCTTGTTCAAATTTAGAAATTATTTTATGATTAACTTACATTTTGTTCAACATGAGCCTCTGACAACGGATAATAATGACCTCACCATTTAAGTGAAAAAATTTTTTAAAAGTCTTGTAAATCTCTCCTGCAGAATATTTTGGGTTAATGAGATTTAAAAATAAAATAAAATAAAGTTTAAGCCAGCTATAGAATAGGTCTAGAACTGTCATGGGGATATTACTCACATTTGCTTCTAATTAATTTGGATCTAATCGAAGGAATTTCAAATGCTTGAAACACACTTAGAGGTCTGAGAAAACTGCATTTCTAAACTCATCCTGGACAAATTTAATTGTGTTATCATTAGAGCCTTGCCTTGTGACATCATCCCCTTGCCCACACCTCAGGGATGACTTCTTTCTCCTTGGAACCCAGCCTGCCAACCACACGACTGTGTGCCCTGGGTTTCCTGGGTGACGGATCAAGGCAGCAGCATCTATTCAAGGGGTCACTGAAAGACAAGGGTAGACTGGTGTGAGACGGACAGCTGGCATGTAGTAAATGCATTTAGGAAGCTAATAAACCGCTCATTTTGAATGACTCCTGAAATTGATTCCAATACGAGCAGTTGGGAGAGAAATAAGCTTTTAGGAAGGTCATTTGGTGTCATATAGAGTCTTTCTCTATAACCCAGTTAAACTGTTTAGCAATTTACAAAGCAAATCCCAGCCCAATTTTGATCTGGTAATTAATCGAGCCTTCTAGCCAAGCCAAGGCTGTACATAGGAACTGAACGTAGCCACACTTCTTTAGCCTTAATAATTCAGGGCTTGAATTGCCAGATGGGATTTGACACAAGATAGATGCTGAAAGAGAAGTTGAAATCATGTCACACATATAAGGCTTTTTAGGTTTCTCAGAAGCAACACATCAGCTGAGTATATGTCGCTGCACCCCCCTGCAAGTGTATCTTGTTAAATTCTCATATTAATTTTACAAACGTATTCTCAGGATTTGGTAAAGACTAAGGACATGATTAAAAGGGAATCTAACATTTTTTTCCAGGTCTTGCCTTTGGGAGAGAACCAAATTTCTTTCAAAAGTTTAGTGGAAAAAGCTGCATATCTGCACATGGAATGAGTGAAAGCAGAGGTCCCAGGGACACGCCAGCCACACAAGAGAAAGTCAGGGACAAGGAAGTGACAGTCACTCCAGTGGTGATACTGGTAACGTGATGCTGTTCACATCTGCTTAATGTTTATTCACACATCTTAATCTTTGCTGTTGCTTTTTTCTTTTGTTGTTGTTTGGCTTATTGTTGCAACGACAAAGGAGATATTTTCTGTGTGTAATATTGTTTAATGGAAAGTGCACTAGAACAGCATCCTAAGATCAGACCATCAAAACCTCAGGACCTACTGAAACAGGGGTGGCTATTTAGAACAGCAGTGGTCAATCATTCAGTAGTATGTGTTCTAATCATTTATGAATTGATCTGAAAAATCATCTAACGAAAATAGTGAAAGAACAGTTTACAAATGGTTAAACAATATATTAGTGTCATTGTCAACTAAAATTTTTGAACCAGTTTTGAACAATAGTTATGCTGTCATTTTGCATATAGAAAAGGCAATGTAAAGGAGAAAAAGGATCATCTGTGTTTTTGGTTTTTGTTTTACGGAAATCTGGGAACCATTGCTAGCTGTATTAGTTAAAGGATTAAAGAGTTGAGATAATACATTAATAAGTACTGTTAAAGCCATACCTTTTTATCAAAATACGTCTTGCTCACATTTAGAAATTATTTTATGATTAACTTAACAGAGGCGGCAATCTTTGACAAGAAATGGTGGGAACTTCTTTCTGATTCATCCACTACCAGAAAGTCCTTAGCTTTCCCAAACTGTTGAACAAAATTCTACATCCTTGGTAGTGGATGACCTCAGAATGACCACTTTTTATGATGAAATAAGGTTATTAAGCAAGGTCATTCTCTCTGGAGCCATAAAAAGACTGACAAGGGAAGATTGAACCATGTTTTGTTTCCAGCAGGGATGCTGTGTGTCCCTTGTGCTCCCTGGGTCTGGGTCCAGGCAGTGGTCATTCTAATAGTGCTGTCTGTTAGAGCTTCTGCTTGGATGTTTCTTCCTACTCATGTCTAATTATAAAGCTGTTTATCACCTCATTATCCTAGTTCAAGTGTTAATAACAAAATGCAACTGCAGATCAGCTTTAGAAACTGAGAATTGACCTTGGAACCTTGATGCTGCTTTGTTTCCTGTGCTTAGCACTTAGTTTCAAATCCTTCATTGATATTTTCATTTAAATATTTTGCACCTTAAAGCTCACCATTTGCCTATATGTCTTTCGACCGTTATCAATAATGAGTATATTCAGTTCTAGTAGAATAATATTGCAATTTAAATACTAGGAATGCAGGTTCACATATTTTTTCAAAAATATTTTATTTATTTATTTATTTACTTATTTATTTATTTGAAATTTATTTTTGGCTGCGTTGGGTATCCTCCCTTCAAATATGAAGTAAGAAGACAAAATGAGGAAGATGTTAAGAGGAAACAATAGATTTGGAGACTGAGATCGATGATCTAATGTAAAAATTGAAGTTTTTGCATTAAATGCTGGCACATGAAGAAGTGAGGTGAGAGTCAAGGGCATGATTGAAAACATTCACAAGTAAATAACAATGAGGGCTCAGTAAGTGGATAGAAATGGTTCATTGCATTTTGGAGAAATTAAGTAAAAACAAAAGCACTCCATCAGACCCCATGCCCCCAGTGTCTTACACAATATTCCCGAGGCCCCATTCACTTCAGTCTCACAGAAAGCGGACAGTTCTGTGCAAGCTCAGTGTCCAGCCTGATCAACGCTCCTGCCTCTTGTGGGTCTGTCTGCTTTTCCCTTCTCTGACTGCCTACAGTGCCTGAATGTGAGGAGGTTACACCCTCCCAGGGCAACTTCAACCAGTGGGAGATAGGAACTGTGGTGATGACTCCTGTCCATAATCCCAGGCACACAGTATTGAAAAGCCTCCAGAATGACTCATTCTGCAGAAAGAGAACAATCTCTCTCCAGTATGTGTCCAACTTGGGGAATTTATCCTAACTGGACCCAGTACAAGGTTTGCCAACCCAGTGCCAGGAACTAGTACTTGAGATTCAGGATTGGCATCACTCAGCTCCTGAGGTCTGGCTTTTGGTCTCAAGTCATTTTTCCACTGGTGAGTTTGAGGGTTGAATGGCAGTTAGGACTTGATGACTATCCAGGTTTTATCTTAGAATGCAGGTAAACTTACACACAATTACATTCATTGAACATTTTTGGGGGTGTATTCTTGTAGATTGGCAGACTTATTAAAATCGTAGGAAACTAAGAGGTGGTGGATACTGTAAGCAAAATATAAATCAAGAAGATCTAAGGGGGTTCTCTGTCCCTGTTAATGTCAGAATCATAGCAGGCTCTGTTCTCAAACAAACCTTAGGCATTTCACAGAACCACAAATCACATCTTCCCCTTTGAGTCCTTTGAAAACAGCTAGTAATAGAATTGCTTTATTGTACACTTTTAGACTGGGATCAGGATTTATAATTTAAACAAAGAAAGTCATCTATGCATACACATAATAAAAAGGAGTATTCTTAAATATCAAAGCAGGCATCTCACAAATTTCCTTTACAACAAATTTTTTCTGGCCTCATGGAGATTGCTGAATTTGCCATTTTTCTAAAAATCAAAGAGAATGGTATATTTCAGGCAAAGTTAATTTGATTTCAAATGCTTTCTCACTAGCCAGATTCTTTATTGGCATCAGATACAGGAGCATCTTTAAATTTCCCAGTTTTATAAAGACACACCAAAGCCCTGGTTGTTTTTGCCGAGTGTTAAAGTATGTGACAGCTGGATGGCCATACCTCACAGCTTTCAGCCGACTTTCCAGCCAAATACTTTAAGAGGGTGAAAGAGAGAACGGCTTCTATGACTCACAGGGCTTTCTGATGCTGCCTACAGTGGTCCCCAGCTCTCCTCCTTGTCTCCCTGGGAATGCCAGAGCCATCAGGTGTGCTTTGTCTCTTACAGTTCAGCTCAGCCCTAGTCCTTTCAACTCTGCACCCTTTAGACTTTCCCTAAATTGCATATTTATTGTTTTCAACTTCCCTACTGAACTACTTGGACACAAAGATGTGTTTCCTGCCTCCATGTTCACCATCATTAAAGAAGTATTTTTTAGCAAATCAGCATCCACAGGACAGTTTGTATTCTTCATGGTTTTGCCCGTGCAGGGCTTCTAGACCATAACCTCCTTGTCTCCTAATCTCTTCTTACAAATATCCTCACCCTCACGCCGACCCCTGCCAGGGGCAGGTGCCACACCTTAGCCTAGTCCCCAGTTCTGTCTTTTCCACACCAAGAAGTCAGCACAACACCCACAAAGCCCGGAGGATCCCCTCTCCAAGGGGATCACTTAAGCTCTTTTGTACATGTTATCAAGCCTGCAGGCTTGTCCACGTTCACAGTTTTACGTTACCTCTTTATGCTTTTAAACTGCTCCTTTACCCTTTTCTCATCTATTTTACTTTCTTTTTTTACTTGCACTGACCACAGGTGGCATTCTGTCTAGTTACCATATCCCTGTTGCACTTTTTTTTTTGTAAAGAGAGAATCTGAATTAAATCAACAACAATTAAAAATTATCTATCTCCCCTTTCACAGCCATGTGTTATCAGGCTTCCCTCCCTCTTGCCTATATATTGAGAGGGTTTTCCTGCTGGCTCAGCTACGTTTCCATGATGTATCTCCTTTCTTGCTTTAGGTCGCTCTTTCCCCTTTACAATGGATTTAATTATTTAAGCCCATTCCTAGGAACGAGGCCTGATTTCTGCCTTTTAGAGATCATTCCCATCTGTCTTTCACATGTCGGGACAATCCAGGGCTCACCCACCCGGCATCCCCTTACACTTCCTGCCCTTCCTCTGTGGAGCCGACTTTGTTTTGGTGCCCACAGATTTGTCTGATTAAAATGCACTCAGCTCTCCTTGTTTCCCAGATTTTCTTCACTACAGGCCTCCTCACCAACGCCCTAGGTATTCCAGCATCTGATTTCTTATACTGTGAACTCAATCCTCCTAAGTTTCCAAATCCTTTCCTTCAGGTGTCATGGCCACAGAGGTTTCTTCAACAAAATCTTTCACACCATGAGAACCCATCATTCACCCTTCTGTTCCTCTTCCCTTTATCCAGAAATCAACTATAAAAGATTCCTTCCTCATGTGATTTTCCCAAGAATAAAGGTTACTTTCGGTCTCAATTCTGCATGATGATGAGTCCCTCTTGCTTGGAATTCTTTTTGCTCTTGACCTCCCCCCACCAAGGTCTTTCTCCTGGGTCTTCTCAACCTCCCCATCCAGGTTTTTACTCTTTCTCTACCACTGCTGTTTCCTTAAATGTGGGCTTTTATCCTCTTTGTGTACTTAGGTAATGTTCCCCAGTGGGCAATCTGCCGTATCATGGCAAATTCTATCAATTCTCCACCAGCTTTCATATCTAAATCTCCAACCTGAACGAATGTTTTTGACAGTGAGCTGCACAGGTCCACCTCAATATGTCACAGGTTCTCAACTCAACACCTAATTTTACTAGCTAGTTAGTTTTAGTATGTAAGTCATAACTTTTCTGAGGTAGACCTTACAGATTGTTTATCCCCTAGTCTTGGTTAGTTTGCCATGTTTAGCTCACCAAAAATGGTTCATATCACTGAATACTTGATATTTTACCTGTCACAGCCTACCCAATAGACAACCAAACAATAACAAGATGTCCAGAAATCACTCAAAGTCACGAAAGAGGCTTCTTGTTCCTATATATTCAATAAGTTCTCCACCTGACATAAGAAAGTTCTGTAGGCCAGCGGCTGTGCAGACACCGGAGAGATGCAAATTTGAGTCAGACCCCATCGTTCCATTTCAGAAGCTCACACTCTTCTAGAAGAGGCAGAATATTATACATCATAGATTGTGCTCTGACATAGTGCACAGTTTTAGAGGATGCCTTTGGGTTTTTATGAAGGGAGAAACATGGATGCCAACTGGGCACCTGCATGTCTCCAGCCTTGCAGTTCTCCACTCTGTACAAGTCAGCATGTACAGAATAGAGTTTATGTCTGCCAGCTTCTTATAAAATCCTGGAGGTTCAGATGGTTGTCTCAGATACGGTACAAAGCAAGTGATTAATAGGAGCATCCATGCACATATTAGGTATGGTTGAGACAGATAAATAAAAGAGGTATAGGAAGATGTTAGAAATTCTAGAATGGGTTGTCTAGGGAAAGAAGAAAGTTGTTACTAAACCACCGACTAACATGTATGGAACTGGAACACAAGCCTTTGCCTCCAAGAAGATGCTCCCATTCACATCTTTAGGCCCAACTCCTCTCTTAGTATCTAATGCCATGGGCTTTCTCACACTAGGAGTTGGACCTTGGATATCCCTGAAAACATATAGTAATAATATTTATTTTTTAAATGCAATATTTTCCGTGGAAAATATTTTTACCTTTCCTAAGTTTCTATTCACACAAGCAAAACCACCCCTGGAGTCTGTGTCAGGTGTGGAACCCTGAACTTATTTCCCTTTGGCCCAATAAGCATTTCTCAGATGCATTCCTTTTCCTCAAGAAACCATCCTAGATCCTCACAACTAAACTTGAACTCTTTCCCTTTGTTTATTTCCCCCCATGGTTCCTCTTGAACTTGATTTTCTTCTTCTGCCCATGAGTCAGTCTCTTTACTGAATAACTTCTGGAAGAAAGGGACCATGTAAAGCTCTCTGGATATGAAGTGGCCCTTGCCTAAAAGAGCATAAAGTCTCTTAGGAAAGGTAAGATATGTACATGACGAAGTGTAGAAGAGTACTCTGTTTGAGAAATTCCCCAAGAAGAGTAAAAGCCAAAGTTCTAATTGATAAGATGAAAAGTTTACTCCTGAGCAGGTAAAGCAGATTTCACGGAGAAATGGCATTTTAGTTTGGTTTTGAATCTATTAGAGAAGGCAAAGGAATGGGAGCCATCGGTTAAAGGGAAAGCATAAGCAAAGCATCATAGGTAGAATAACTCATGCTGTCACGCTGTGGTAAACATTAGGATAGAGAATCGTGAGTCTATGAAGGATTAGATGAATGGGGATAGGAATTAATGGTATTTGGAGGGACAGCTGGAAAGGGCATTCATTCAATACTAGGCTAACATGTTTGAATTACATTTGCATGAGAAGAGAAGTTATACTTTCATTAGGGCAAAAATATGATCTGATAAAGTTATTAAGGCAAAAATTTGCCCTAATCCATTGTTTGTATTTTTTTTTTTCTAATTAAGTGTTTTGAAGTGAAATTTAAAAAAAAATTGAGGAGGTCGAATTTATCATATTTTTCTTTTATACTATGCCTTTGGGATCGAATCTAAGAAATCCTTGTTGAACCCAACATCTTGAAGATTTTCTCCTATTTTTTTTTCCAAAAGTCCCGTTGTTTTAGCACTTTCATATAATCATGTGGTCAGTTGTGAGTTAATTTGTGTGACTGACATGAAGGTCCACATGAAGGTCCTTGTTTTGCATGTGGAGACCAGTTGCCCCAGCACTAGTTGTTGAATAGACTGTTCTTTCCCTGATAATCACCTTTGTGTCTTTGTCAACAATCAATTATCAATATATAGATTTATTTTTGGACTCTCAATTCTCTTCCATTGATATCTCAAATTCTGCTCCACTGATCTATACATCCTTATTTTAGGGCCACACTATCCTGATGACTATAGCTTTATAAGTTTTGAAAATGTGAAGTGAATGTGCTCTAACTTTGTTCTTTTTCAAAAATGTTTTAACTACATCAGGAACTACGTTTTTGAACAGAAATATGTATCTCTGTGCATATACATATGTATAGATTTTTTGCTGAGAGGATTTAAAGAGAAATTATCTATACTTCATTTTAGAAAGTTATTGGAAAAGAGAAATATAATTAAAGAGACTTTTATTCAAAATATTCTCTGTGTTTTTCAAGAAAAACTAAAAACCAAAAATCTTTCCCAGCTTATGTTTCTGAACCCAGAAGTCAGCAGACATGACTTTCTTCCCTAAACCTTGAACTCTTAGCTCATGCGTGGACCTCAGGAGGACCATCCTCTCTCCTCACAGGTGGTGCTTCAGCACTGACCAGAAGAAAACAGACTCTTGGGAGGAAGTCAAATTGACTAGAAAAATAAATAAACATTATTAAAACAAATAGACTCATACATACCCTGGAGATAGCTCTGTGCCCCTGTAGTTATGAAAAAGTAATGATACAAAATTTAACCCCAAAATTCAAATCAGTTATGTAATTGGAAGAGCACCCCAACCTCTGAGCTCATTCTTCTTGTCAGATCTGAGGCCCAAATATTTCTTGATCTAGGATCATCTAGGAGGTTGGTCTTTTCTCGTGTGTGTGGCCAGATTAGAGCTTGATTCCCCTGCCTCCACCCCCCGACATCTGTTTCTTCACATCACCCTCTGTCTTACTATGAGAATGACTGAACTGTTCCACAGGATCCTAAACTATCAAGCTCTAACCATTTCTCCCCATGATCCTGTCCTCTTTAGACCCAAATACTTTTTCCTTTAGATGCAGATAACAACGAATTTAGAGTATTTTTTTTCTCCAAGATTGAAACTGTCCCTGTGCATCTGCTTTGATGGAGGAACTATTCCTTTCCTTCTTTCCCAAAGGAAAAGGCAGACCCTAGTCTTATGAGGCTACTAGAAGTTTTCCCAGTATCTTTATTCCTAATCCTCCCATAATTTAGGCACAAAGAGACTGTCTAAAAAGTCAACTAAGAGCACATTGTGCCACAGGAAAGATTATTCCTCTTTATTGGCCTCTCTAATCTTGTTCACCCACCAACAGGTACCCAGGTAAAGAGGTGTGTGTGTGTGTGTGTGTGTGTGTGTGTGTGTGTGTGTGTGTTGGTAGGAGGGGGAAGTTTGGGAGGGAAAAGTAATTTGAGTGGAAATTGCCAGTAAACAGTTGGAGATGTGATATTGACACACACTCCACCTTTTTAGGGATAGAGTTGGAGTTTGCCAGGAGGTGATCCTATAGTTAATTGTTGTAAAAGAAAAACAAAAAAAAAAAAGCTGAGTAAATAAAGGAAGAAGCATTAGAGAACTCTGGCGAGCAGTGACCCCTGGTGAGAATGGGAACACAATTCAAAGGAGTAAATCATCAACCAAAACCAAGACAAGTGCTCAAAGGAAGAGCATGGGGGGCACAGATCCAAAGATAGTAAGAACTAAAAAAAAGCTATTTGACCTGGCAGTTCATCCATCATTAGTGCCTGGGGAAGGCAGACGCTACCAACTCGTGGGTCTCCCAAAGACTCTTCATGCAAAATGCACACTTGTCCCCCAGAATTATCAATGAGGTAACCAACATGATAGTGGTGGAAATCATATTGCAAAGAATTCATTGTGAAACATGAGTAATTTATGTGTGGACTATGGCTTGCAGACTTTGGGTGATTCTTTTTTAAAGAAAACTGGCTGGAAGCAAGAAGAAGGGAAAGATGGCTCTCAGGATAGAGAATACAAAAAGCTTTTAAGCTGTGTGGAAAGAAATGCAGAGTTAGACATTAAGTACTTAAGAAGAGAGAAAAACATGTGTAGAATTTTCAACATAGGTTCTAATGTAAGGTGATTTTATGTATATGTATATAATATTTTGATGAATATATATATTATAAGTTATATATATATATATATATAACATATTCATCAAAAATATTTCAACATATACAATGTTCCTTTGAAAAGTCTTGTTTCTAGGTAGGATTTCAGGGTCCTTCACTTTCAATATTATAAATTCAAGCTGTTGCCAACATCATGGCATAAAGACCCAATGTCTACAAAAAAAAATCATGGAGAAAACTATGATGGTGAAGAATTGCCCTTGAACTGAAATGTTATTTTTGGATTCATTTTCTAATTAATAATCAGCATAAAAATTAACTCAGATGTATAGGGCAACTCATCTTTCCAAATAATCAGAAATTCTATAAAAACACAAATATATGAGTATCTTGAAGGCCAGTACATTTCTGAGTTTCAAATGAATCATGTCTGAACAGAATGTGGAGGACACGTATGCACTGAACAAGGGCTACATTATTAGATTTTCTGAGTCTTCTTAATTTGATCATGCCTTTATGTCAGTGACTATAAGACACTAGTGCATTGTGTCTTTGATCCCATTGTCAGGGTCTAAAAGGTCTATGTGGTCTTTATTTTTAGAAAAGAGTAAATCTCTTCCTGGGTAAAGGTATCCCTGTAAGCCAGCTGCCTTTCAAGTCAAAACAGAAGGGATTGTTTTCAGGCTGACAGATAACAAGCCTTCATTTTTTCCTTTCTTATGGTGGTATTGCCAGATAGCACTTAAGTGATACAAAGAGTTTCTCCTGGGCTATATTACCCTGGCATGAATAAAACTCAATGCATTATTGTAAATGTCAGAGATGTTCTGATTTTGGTAGCATGAGGGCTTCAATGTGGAAGAACAAGAAAGTAATAATGGTAAAATGAGAAGGCTGGCCATAATGAAGGAAGAATCTTGCTGGAGAAACTAGCAAATTATTGTGTGAGACAGAGACACTTTGGTGAGACAAAAGAATCGCATTGGCTGAGTCACCGAGGATCTCGAGAGTAAATCATTACAATCAGGCCTCTCTCAATTTTTAACAGACCCAGGCTGCTTCAAGTCCAGGCAAACCAGAAAGAACACTGTCTCTAAAAGCCATTTTGTATGGGTTTATACATCCCCGAGTTTCATTTGTTTGGTGCTTGTCCTTGCACAAAATGGATATCTGGCTCCTACTCTTACTAGCCTCAAGTCTTCACTGTTTGACTTTTTCTATTGCTTGTCTTTATGGGGGATAACACACTCACCCATCAATTACTCTCTAGGCAGACTAAAAAGCAAGGCGTGCATGTTACAGAAAGCAATATTACTCTTGGATCCATCCTGTCCAGAGCTAGTTTGCTTTTATCTTCCTGATGATACTCTTGGCTCCAGGCCCCATCCTCAACCCTGAATTAGCCAGTCCCCTTGACTTTTGTATGTTTTGTTGTTTTTCCTTTCAGTTTTATTGAAATATAGTTGACATAAAACACTGTATATGTTTAAGGTGTACAGCATAGTGATTTAACACACATATATTGTTAAATGTCTACTGAAACAAGTCTAGTTAACATCCATCACCTCATTTAGTTAAAATAATAGTGTTTCCTTGTGATGAAAACTTTTGGATCTAGTCTCTTTTAGCAGCTTTTAAATACACCATACACCAGTGTCACCTATTGTCACTAGGCTATGCACTGCATCCTCAGTTCTTACTTATCTTATACGTGGTAGGTTGTACCCTTTGACTCCCTTCACACAATCCCTCCTACTCCTGCCTCTAGAAGCCACCAATCTGCTCTGCATTTCTATGAGTATTTTTTTAATAGATTCTACATATAAGTGAGATCATACCGTATTTGTCTTTCTCTGTCTGACTTATTTCACTACTTTGACTCTTCTCTGAGCATCTTGAATATTAGTGTGGCTTTGTAGTTTTTAGCTTGTTTATCCTTCTGGCCCAATATCCTTTATTTTCCAGGACCCAACTTTTTCTTTTACAATGTCCTCCATAAAGAACAAGAGTGCCTACACTATGGTATTTTACATTTATCCCCAAATAGATGTAAAATTGACCAGAACCTGGGATCCCTAGCTCTTTTTCATAATTTTCAATAGCAAACTCAGTGAATTTGGAGACCATGGGGAAGCATTATTTAGCCTAGTTCTCAGAACTTAGAGACAATTCGTGAAGGTCTTGTCAGTTGAGTTTAGAGACCAACTAGCAAAGAGCTATCATCAAAGGAAGTCTGGAAAAGGCAGAGTATTCAAGTCCTGGAAGAGCATTACCCAGGGAGAATAATGTCTGGTTTAACTTTTTTTTTTTTTTTCCACTCCTATCTTTTCCTTCTGTTTGTGCCTTGAGAAATCTGGGAAGAAATCTGACAGTGTATACTAGGGAAGAAATCTGACAGTGTATACTCAATGTCTGTAATGTTCAAATACACTAGCCTTCAACGTGAGATGTATTGAATCACTTGATGATGTGGTTACAGAAGATGTGGCTGTGATGCCAAAGAGTGCCCTACATGTAGGGTAACCATAAATGTCATCCAAATGATGCTTAAATGATTATCCAAACCGGGAGAATATTGAGGAGTAAGAGGCCTTGTTGTTAATAATCATGCCAGGACAATGTGTTTAGGGACTATCCCAGGAAAATCAGGGTATACATTCACTTCCTATTAAAGGAGTTTGTTAAAAAAAGAAAAGAAAAGAAAAGAAGAAAGAAAGAAAAAGGAGAAAAAAATGGCCCTTTGTCCAAACTATACTTAAATAGCTACATACCTTGGATTTCATAGAAACAATGGAAAACACACTCTAAAACATGGACTACAATATTTTTTGAAATATCAACCAGTACCAGCTTAAGGCTGAGACAAATGAACTAGCAACCAATACAAATCAGAGAACAAGCTCTCAGAGCTGATATACAAGGGAGAATGGACCCTGTCTTCAGGTGAGGAGTGTCCACAGGTAAGTGGCTGTGGGTTTGTCATTTTGCATAAACCACCTATGGAAATGGGCTCAATTTTCATTTGTTCTTGGAAAGTGGGGAAATAGTAAGTTACATAATATATAAATATATGTTATTTAATAAATAAAATAGTAAAATATGTTATTTAATAAATAAAATCGTAAAATAGTTGTATATACAACACTGATCTGATATGGCTTATATCTATATGTGAGAGTGTGCAGTGCAACCTTCACTTCAACATAGAGAAGGGTGGTTTTACATAATAATATAACAATAATAATAGGTACCATTTTCAAACAGGTACTATGTGCCATATGCTTTTCATCTTCCATAATTCTATAGATGTGAAATCGTGGCACAGAATAGTTTAGTGACTTGCCTAAGAGCACAGTATGATTAGGAGTCTAACTATTGTATTAGTTTGCTCAGACTGTCCTAACAAAATACCATGAACAACAGGAATTGATTTTCTTACAGTTGTGGAGGCTGGAAGCTCAAGACCAAGATGTTGGCAGGTTTGGTTTTCCTGGGGCCTCTCTCCTTGGCTGGCAGGTGGCTGCCTTCTCTCTTTGTCCTTACATGGTCTTTTCTACGTGCTCACTGTCCTCTGGTGTCTCTTCTTCTTGTTATAAGGCAACCAGTCATATTGGATTAGGGCCCACCCTAACAGGCTCATTTTAACTTAATTACTACTTTAAAGGCCCTGTGTCCACACACAGTCACATTCCGAGGTACTGGGTGTTAGCGTTTCAGCATATAAATGTGGGGGTTTGTGGGGAACTTGATTAGCCCATAACAGTGTCCAAGCTGAAATTCAGATTTGGTCTGAGTCTAAAACCCATGTGTTCTCCCCATCAGCTTGGATCCAGCTACTGGAAGCAAGCCCTCTGCTTTATGCTTTATTAAGAGAAGTAGATCTACAGGGCACTGTCACTATCCCCTAAAGCTTCCCAATCGGTAGAGAAAGGAAACAAGTCAACCACTTTCCCTAATGCAAAACAAAATAAAATGACAAGTTAATGAGTGCTCAGAAGATGGTGGGCATAGTAGATCAAAGCACTGCCTCTGAAATCAAAGTACTGGAGTTCAGATCTTAGTTCTGCAATTAACGTAGATACAAGAAAATGAGGATCAGAGCATTCATTCAAAAACTGTGTTGAGATCCTCCCATGCACTATGTATCATTTTATCTTCTTTGGCTACATCATACTGTTCTAAGTGTATTCAAATATTACTCAGGAAAAAAGTAAGGTGAGTTTTACAAAAATGTCTCTTGTTTTGTATTATCCTTATGCAAGGTCTTTGTGGATAATCAAAATTAGCTGCTTTGAAGATTTGTTTATTTTTTTTTTACTAAAGTTAAATGGTTAGGGACTCTGGTGTTAAGTTTAAGGTATTTATTTTTAATAATTCCTTCAAAGAAAGAATAAAATATTCACAATTAAACAAAAATTGGTGGTGATACCCAGCAGGACTCTGTGGGGCTCCTGAGCACAAAAGCCTCTCTGTGTCCCCCATTTCTTGATTACAGGAAACAGGCTTCATTCAGTCTCCATGACCTTCCCTGAGTTCCAAGGAGTAGGTTCAAAGAGTTGCTAATTAGGGAAGGAGGGGATGCGAGACATGGGAGGAGCAGTCAAGAGAAAACACAGTGCAGACTTGAGGCAGGGTCCTGGTTCTTCCTCAAGGGATACACATAACAATATCTTTGAGCTGTTTTGTAGATACTGAAACTCCCTCCAGGTGGGAGAAGTTAACTGTCTGCTGACCACATAGACCCCAGACCAGTTGAAACCAGATGATCGGTGATACCGACTCCCACTTACCATCCCACCAGCCAATCAGAAGAATGCCCATGAGCTGATCACTCCCTCTTTGAACCATTGCTACAAAACTTCTCACTACCCCCTCCAGGGACACACAGCTTTGAGGGCATTTTCCCGCTGTGGCCCCCTATGCCTGGCAAAAATTTAAAGCTATTCTTTTCTACTTCACCCAAAACTCTGTCTTTGAAAATTAATTTGATGTTGGGGTACAGAGGCTGGATTTGGCTTCAGTGAGACTGACCAAAGCACTGGAAGAAAGCTTTTTGGTCAAGTAGCTTTTAAACATATATAAAGACTGACTTAAAATTTGGCTCCAACTGTAGAAGAGACAAGTTTTTATAAAGACTGGCTTAAATCTTAGTTCCCACTATAGAAGAGAAGAATTTGAATGAAAGGAAACAAAGAGATCTTTGAGATAAGTAAAATCTGAAATCCTGATTCTCCATCAGGATCCGCAGCTCTGCCTCGAGGTACTGGGTCAGTCTCCCCAGGCCTTTCAGCACTAAACATATTGTCAATACGTTCTCTAAAGTGAGAGGCTTATGCAGCCTTGACGTCCAGCACAGAGAACAAGTGGATGGTTTTCCAGAGCCTTCCATATATATATATACATATATATATATACATATATATATATACATATATATATATACATATATATATATATATATATATATGTATATATATATACACACATAGGTAGATGTTTATCTGTTTTGAAGCAGACACCAGGATTAAGATAAAAGGGGTGTGTCTCACTGGGTCACACTTTGGAGATCAGAGTAGCCACAGTTTTCTACAATTTTAAGGATGTGAGACATCAGACAGCTTCCTAGACTTTCAACTAAGACCACAGAGCCCGGAAGCTCTGCACAGCATTCAATTCAGCCATCTAATAAAACACTCTTCATAGTTGTCATGACAACACCCTCATTCTCCCCTTGTGAAGTACGCTTCTTTCCTCCAGCTGGAAGTGTTTACTTGAGGTCTATTGGGATAGTGTGATTTTTTTACTGGAATATACCATCAGAAGGGCACTGAATTGGAATTCACCAAGCTTTCTTTGAGATTATAGTATATGAATCCAGGTAGCACACAACACCTTCTTGGTGTCCTCTTCTCATAGCATCCAGAGACTTGTCACATCTCTTTGGAAGCTTTAATTTCTCCTTTTAGGAGAAATTATTTTAAAAGGCTTGATTCAAAGCCCTAGGGTCTTTAACATTTTCAACTTTGTTCTTCATCCTTCCAGGACCAGGTAGCCAGCTCCTGTGAATTAAGCTTATACAGTTTTATGAAAAATTAGGCTTTATGATGCTGGCAAAGGAGTCCCAAATTTATTTATCAGGAAATGGCAATCTGTTCTTATTTTTTATTATTGAAATCTAGTTGATTTACAATGTCGTGTTAGTTTCAGGTGTACAGCAAAGTGATTCAGTTATATATATATATATATATTCAGATTATTTTCCCTTATAGGTTATTACAAATTATAACCTTTGCTATATAGTAGGTCCTTGATGTTTATCTATTTTATATATAGCAGTGTGTATCTGTTAATCCCAACCTCCTAAATTATACCCCACCCCTCCCCTTTGGTACCCATATGTTTGTTTTCTATGTCTGTGAGTCTCTTTCTGTTTTGTATATAATTTCATTTGTATCTTATTTTTTTAGATTCCACATAGACGTGATATCATATGATATTTTTCTTTTCCTGGCTTTTGTCACTTAATATAATAATCTCTAAGTCCATCCATGTTGCTACAAATGGCATTATTTCATTATTTTTTTATGGCTGAGTAATATTCTGCCATATATGTGTGTGTGTGTGTGTGTGTGTGTGTGTGTGTGTGTGTATATATATATATATATATATATATATATATATATATATATACACCCCACAACTTCTTTATCCATTCATCTGTTGATGGACAATTAGGTTGCTTCCATGTCTTGGCTATTGTAAATAATGCTGCTATGAACACTGGGATATGTGTATCTTCCCGAATTGGAGTTTTCTCCCAATATATGCCCAGTAGTGGGATTGCTGGGTTGTACGGTAGTTCTATTTTTAGTTTTTTAAGGAACCTCCATACTGTTCTCTGTAGTGGCTGCATCAATTTACATTCCCACCAACAGCGTAGGAGGGCTCCCTTTTCTCTGCACCCTCTCCAGCATTTACTGTTTGTAGACTTTTTGATGATGCCCATTCTGACTCTTTAAACTCCCATCAAGGACTAGATTTCTTCTCCTGACAGAGAGCTGCTCTAGGCTGGTAAACCTAGCTGGTGCTGAAACAGTATGTGTGATGCCATGGGACTCTGGGGTTCTCCCCAATTGTCCCTTCTGAATGTTTCCTTATCTGCCCACCCTCCTCCAACACTATGATCTTAAGAATTGCTCATCCAGGAAAAACAAACTTTATTCAAAGGCAAACAATAATCAAAGAGGATTTTGCTGTGATTTCCTTTTAACTATTGGATGTATACGAAAAGAAATTAGTAAAATGATATAGGAATGAACACCGTGAAAACAAAAGAAAACAATTAAAAAGTTTCCATGTAGCAAAAAAGGATCTCATAGCTTTAAGCTCAAATAACCAAACAAAATATCCACCTCCATAAACTCAGAGCTGAAATCAGATACATCATTGCATATGAGGTTTGTTGCAGGATTTTTATATAAAATAATATAACATTTATGTATAGTTCTTGCCTTTCTAATATTCTGATATTTTTTAATGTTCACTTTTATTAAATACTTTATTCTGTCTCTCTTGAAATCTTTATGTAATTTTTCATCCTTTATTCTACTATATTAATATACTAATGAGATTATCTGATGTCAAAAATGTAAAAATGTGTTATGTTTTTATACACAGTTTTATTTAGTTAGCTAATATTTAGTTATTCCATAGATAGATAGATAGATAGATATAGATATGCTTTTTTTGGTATAAGTTCTATTTAGACTGTTTTTAAATTTTCTAAATTTTCACCCTTGATTCTCTTCCTTTTGATTCAAGTTTGGAGAACTTTTTTCACCTACTTCTTGAAACTTTCTGTGTCTCCGGGGAGTTTTGATTAAAAATACAAGCATGACTGTACATATATATGTACACTTACATATACATACATAAATTTTATTAAGGTATTATTACATGTCACAAGATGAATTCTTTGTAAGTCAATAGTTCAGTGAGTGTTGAAAAATCTATATATACTTGTAACCACAACAACAGCTAAGACACATTTCATCCCCCAAAAAGTCCTTCGTGTACCTTTGCAGTCAAACTCCCTTCTTCTCCAATTCCAGGCAGCCACTTACTTGCTTTCTTTCACTATGGGATTTTTTTTGTCTTTTGTAGAATTTCATTGCAATGAAGTGTATAGTGTGTCACTTTTTACATTTGGCGTCTTTCATTTAGCATAATGATTTTGGAATACATCCATGTTATTATCTGTATTGCTGATTTGTTCACTTTCATTGCTGTGTAGTGTTCCAGTGCATGAATGTATCACATTTTGTTTATCAGTTTACACACTGATGGATTGTTTCCAGTTTTTGATCATTGTGAATAAGTCTGACATTAACATTCATGTGCAAATTGCCGTGTGGTGTGTAGGCATAGTTTTATTTCTCATAGGTAATGACTTTGAAGAGGTTATTTGCTTTACATGTTCATTTAACTCTATTAAGAAACCAATAGATTATTTTTGCGATCTTTCTAGAGCATCACTTAGAAAGTTTTTTGGCCTTTCTATTCTCTCTCAATTCTGTTCTCAAAAGTAATATCACCTCCTGCATCTAATTTAACTTTTCATTTTTGTATTTCTATATTTTTTATATTAAATATTTTTCTTTCTCCGTGCCCTTGGGAACTGTTTTATCTAGTCTGTCCAGCCATCAATTTGTTCTTCAGACATATAGCTTTTTAATATACCCATCTATGAATATCTTTATTTTAACTACTAGATTTTATATAGTAGTTAAAATACTTGCTTCAAATATAAGATATTCTCCCTAAGAAAGTTTACTGTAAATTCTTGATCTCTCTGCTTTCATAATTATGCTATATCTGAAATACTATGCTCAGTTATTGGTCTCAAAATGTCTCATTATTTATCCTTATGAGTTTATAATCACCTGATATTTTCAGATGTGTGTGACTGGGAAGGAGGGATGCTGACGCGTCCTCCCCTTGTCGTTCCTGGTCTGGGCCACAATAAGTGAAGGTCGATGCCTAATGCAGAGAGTCTCTGGAACAATCACCTGCTCCTCACACGTGCCCTGCTCTGCTCAGTCTTTTCATGTGTAATCAAGCCTCACTTGATGGCTTGAGGCTGTTGGTATTGAAGAGCAAATGCTCAGAGGCTGGCATGATGTTAACAAAATTTTCTCTCTCGTATTTTTTTTTTTTTTTTGTCTTGAAAGAGTGAAAAAGCAGCCAGTGATCTCCCAAGGTAACATGGAAAGAGAAAAATGTTCTCTCGCCCATCTCCACACTGTGACCTTCAGCCAATTCAACCCCCAAAATACACTGAATGGGGGGCTTTTATAATTCTATTTAGTTTGTTGTATTGTAATTGATCAACAGTCTTTCTTCCCGTGGAATCTTCAGAATTGAATTAGGGAGATGAATGGAGCACGTCCAATTTGACCTTCTTGTAATAAACAAGCAAATTTCTTTAATACTTCCTTCATTGTCAGACTAATATTTATTTTAGATGTTATATTATTCTAAGACAAGTTTCAAATCACTTCCATTTTCCTAAGCAATTTCCTTGCCTTCCTCCTTTCCTTTCTTTCTGTGTTGTCTTTAAAACTACCTAAATTACACTGTTTTTTTTATGCTTACTAATTTATCATTAAGGGCATTATAAAGGATACAGGTGGACAACTACATGAATGGGTACATAGGGTGAGGTCTTCAAAGGGCTTGAGTGCAGGAGCATCTGTCCCCATGGAACTGGGCTGAACCACACTCTCCCAGCATGCAGATGTGTTCACCAACCTAGAAACTCCTGCACTGGGTTTTTCATCCAAAACCCGGTTTCAAGACCTGTCTCTGTCACTGTACAGCTCTGTGACCCAAGTGTGAAATAATAACTACCTGTGAGTTCTGTTAAGTATCAGATCTCTCCTTTATAACATGGGATTAATAATATTTACCTCATTTAATTGCTTTGATAAAGTAATACAATGCATGGGATGTTGCAAAATGCCATCCAGATCCCCAAGATGAAGGCACTGGAGGCTCACTGTTAACCGGTAAACATCTATTCAGGAATTGCCCTTTATCCTTGCCCAAAAGGCATTGTCTCCCACAGGATATAACTGGGCTTAGGTGTGTCCAGTGACTGGTCCCTGGGGTACAAATGTCTGGTTCTTTGCTTAGCCTGGGGACAACTGTCTGGGCCATCCCACTTCCAGAGCCCCTTCCCTTATTAGCTGAGTCTCTGTTGCAGTGACACCATAGCTCAACCATCCTTCTGTCCAAGTGCTTCCCTAACTGCCTTACTGATGATTTTCTGAGTGCGCACCCCCAAAATCTCTTGCACATAAATCTCTTCTCTTTTTTTTTCTTTTTGTCCACACCATGAGGCATGCAGGATCTTAGTTCCCCGACCAGGGATCTAACCAACACCCCCTTCAGAGGAAGCATGGAGTCTTAACCACTGGACCACCAGGGAAGTCCCATAAATCTCTTCCTTTAAAGTCATTTTTGGGGAACCAGACATAAGCCAGAAGTTTGTAAATATCAAACCACCATATATGGCGAAGCTGGTATCTCCTCCTGAATACCACATGGCAAGCATCAAAACGAGACCTACAGAAATAGAGTACATAACGGGAAACATCACTGTGGAAGGAGGATCACTGTGAGCTCCTGAATTGAGGTAGGGTTAACCAACAATGTGAAACATGACCTTCACCTTGAAATAAGGTGAACGTCTAGAGACGTCGTGCCAACATGAAACCCATGTTGCATCTGCCTCTGAAGCTGCAGTTCCGGCTTCTATAGCGTTTACTCCAGCTGGCTCCTTAAGCAAGACTGAGATCATTTCGTTCATGACTTCAAACTCGAACACACCCTTCAGTTTACAAGTGACATGACCTGGACAGGCCCCTGTAATGGTACCTTTTGGCAAAGCCTCTGACCTGGACTGAACCATAGATACCATCATTTTCATTTTAAATATCCAAGAGTAAACAATGCCTGTCAGCTCCACCAGGGCTCCTCCAAGTGGCTGGACATTTACACAAAATGTGCCTGGGTACAACATCTGTAGGAGGCAGTGTCAAGCACAAAGCCTAACCTGTGTGAGCATCGGGGACAATGAGCCATTGCAAACACTTGGCTGAGGCAGGACCAATCTGTTTTTTTTGAACACTGCATGTTGGCTGTATCAATACAGATAGGCTAAGATGGGAGACGTTTGCTATGATGCAACCACGTGCCTGAATGCTTTTATGGTGCTAGATAGGCACCATAAAATATAGGCACTAAAAAGTTCAAAGAATGCATTCATAACAAATACTATACATATTAATTCAACGTCCATTCACTCATTCTGAAAGAGCACCTACAAACAAATGACACACAAGAACCACGTTTAAGTGGTTGCAAAAATGGGATGGTCAAGAATAGATCATGAGTATACGAGAAGAGGCAAATGATTTTTTTTAAAAAGGACCTTTGCACAAATCGGTGACAAAGGTGACCTGTGAACTGAAGAGAACCATTAACTCAGCTTCTGCACCTGAACGGTAAAGACTCCGAAATGCTGAATGGAAGACCCTGTGAATAAAGGTCAGATACACTCTCCTCTAAGGAACTGGAGGCTCTTGTTCTGTGTTAAGTCAATCTATCCCAAGGAGGAAGAGATACTGATACAGATCAAAGGGAAAATGGGCTCCAAGGGAACAAGAAAGCCAGCTGGGGGAGAGGAAGGATCCTCCTGTTGAAGGAGCGCAGATACTGAATCATACAACTAGAAATTCTCTCTTCCTTCTCTCACTTTTTCCTTGAATGGACAACTGCCTCTTCTACTTCGTCTTCCCTTAGGTCCTTTTGATGGGTTAAGTAGACTTGTGACCACCTCCTGCTTAGGATACCCCTAAGCAAGGGCAGGTTTAAGTGCAGATGGAAGATGGGCAGGCATGAGGAGGCCCCTCGAGCCAGCTTCTCCTGTAGGGTGGCTCATCTTTTACTCCAGTCGGGAAACTGTGCTGCCATTAGGTACTGGGGAAGATCCTGACCCTAGGGGAACTCATTTTTTAAAGCTTTACTGTGATATATTTCACATACTATGAAACTCATCAATTTAACGTATACAATTCAGTGGCTGTTAGTATATTCACAGAGTTGTGCAACTATCTCCACAATATAATTTTAGAATATTTTCATCACTCAGAAAGAAAGCCCCTACTCATGACTGGTTCTTCTTTCCTGCTCCCCACCCCCCAGCTGCAGGCATCCATTAACTTAATTTCTATGTGTCTATAGGTTTTCCTGGGACATTCCATATATGTAGAATAATACAACATAGAATCTTAGGGATTGACTTCTTTCATTTATCATAGTATTTTCAGGATTAGCTATTATCATATAAGCTTAGTAAGTCGCCCAATAAAAGGACCAGCATATCAAGCACAGACTATGTTTCTGTTGTAATTGCTTACCTACTTTGTGCATTGCACTTTGCTCTACCTCTTAAATGATTTTTGTTATTCCTGTCTCTACCCAGTGACCCTGAAAGAAGGAGCATATTTGCACTACCAGCAACCTCACAATCAAATGGCTTACCCTGGCTTGTGTGATCCCATTGAGTCAGTTAATACCATGGATGTAGCCAGATGGCAGAGGGGAGAAAGAGGAGAGAAATTTTAAAAAAAATTAAGTCATGTCTTATATACTACAGACACTGTTAGTCTCTCTATTCACTAGTAAACTAATGCTTATATTTCCTCTATCCCTTTTTATAGTTTATATACAGAGTATGGAGTTATTTTGTCCATCATGAGAGGAATTTCTCTCCTTTTAATTTGCCTCCTAATATTTCTTAAGACATTTTATAAATAAAACCAACAGGAGATTCACACATGAATAGATGAGGTTCTAGTTATGTTAAGATACTTTAAGTTATTTGATGCATGTCTTTGACTTCACCCTTTTTTCACCAAACTCACCCTTCTGGTGTAAATACACACATCCAAAATGACCAAAAATTAATTGTTTCTTTGTTAATTTGAATTCAAGTGACTGTGACCTCTTTGTTGTTCAGAGCCTAATACTGGCATATATTAAGGCTGGCATGTAGCAGCTTGTCACCAAGTGTGGAATAAAAGAAGGAAAGGGGGAAGGAAGGAAGGAGGGAGCAAAGGAGGAGCCAAATAATGATTAAAATAAAGCAATCAAACCAGTCAGCAAACTGAGACTGGGAGATCTCTTAGACTGGTTCATATATCAATGCAAATAAGTTTCATCTCTCATTGTTTTCATTGTATTTATCTAAATGTTCTTAAGTGAGATATGTTTCTCTTTCCAGGAAAATGTGAAGCAAGTTAAATACTGAGTATAAAGCAATTAGGTAAAGTGAATACAAGCAAACTTCAAAAAAATAATATTTCTGGAGTTGATTCCTCCATTCTTCCAGCTTTCCCCAGTTGCAAAGGCACTCAGAAATGTCCACATTTCCTAAAGTGACCCTAGGTGCTGACGCTGAGTCCCTTGCTTGTTCACGCTCTCTTCCACTGAGGAATTCCGACGACTGTAAGAGGACTCATAATTAACACCTTTACATGGAAAATAATTTGTTTCAATGTGGAATTGTTGTAAGCACCACACTGTTGGAGTCTGTGCTCATGAATCTATAGTGTTGTTAGTCTAATTGCTTTTTGTGAATGGAAAGTATCATAAGCTAAGTTTTTAACAGCTAATATATACATCATCAACATTATGCCTATTTTAATAAAAACCTGAAGGACTAACAAAAATGATTAGAAATGCAGCAGTCCATTCCATTTTAGGGTCACCCAACAGCATTCCCATCTGTGTGAGTCGCTATTAAGTTATTACCCCAGATAATAAATATATTTGGAGTTCTCATAGATGTGATGGAACCCTCAACTCCATGTGACCCATTCTGCGGACAAGAAAATGAGCTGTAATTCCAGTTCTCATCTCTTTGCACTGCCTTTATAATTTAGAAGTATCAGCGTTTAACCATTTGGTTTCCAAATATGTCAGAGACCTGAAAAGAGGGGGAAAAAAAGTTATAGAAGAATCACTAAAATGATACTATTTCTAGGCATAATTGTTTTTAAAAACTAGTCATTTCTATCTTCATCAATTCACAATTATGAAAATTTTCTGATTCATACAATTGACTCAAATACTTTAAAAAAGCAGTGACTATAGTTGAGAAAAAAAAGCTTGAAAAATATGTATAACATGCTTCTACTCATTAAAAATAAATTTAAAAGCTGATTAGTAGGCTCTTTATAAAGCTTAAAATAAACATAACTAAAAAAATTGTGTTTGGAGTTAGGCTTGATAAAATTATTAAAAAGGAAAACATGGTAAATAACTATAAAATTCATGATAGTGATTACCTCTGATGGGAAGACAGTAGTATGGGCTTGGGAGGAACATAAAGATAGTTTCAGCAGTTTTTTTTTTTTTATATATATATATAAAGGAAAAACAGGCACACATATTTTGGAAGACACATAAATACTTGCTAATAGTGATTGACTCAAAAGAAGGAGGTTTGGAAGTTGCGTAGAAGACTTGATGTTTAGTGTATATTCTTTGTATAGCTTAAATATGTATATATATATGTGTTTTCAAACTTTAAACAAAGAATAACTCATGAATCAAAGAAACTAAGAAACAACAAACATATTTTAACCAACTACAAGAAATACAAAGCATGTTAGAGCCCAGGAGATCATAGACATGATAATAATACAATAATAAAATTAAAATTAAAAGAATATCTAACAAATATGGAGAATTTTCTCTGTTCCAGACATTCTTCTAAACACAGATTACAGATTAATGTTTCTTAAATTATCAAAGCTTTATTAGATAAATAATTCTATTTTTTTCCATTTTACAAATAAACTAATACTTATGCAATCATATAATTTGCCCAAGACCATACAACTGGTAAATGAAAAAGCTGAGCTGTTGAGCTTTTCTGACACTAACCATCAGGCATACTCCCTGCCTACAAGGAACTGAATTTCTGGAAAGTCACTCCAGTTCTTAAGTGCTCTGACCATGCTATTTTTAATTCTGCTTGGAGAAATGGCAGAAACCATACCTCTTCACATTGAGCCCAGAGGACATTCTCTAGGGGTTGAGAATTCAATCATAAAAACAAGATAAAGATGGCAGAAAAATTACCACAACACTGGCAAGCAAGCCTTATCAGAGTAAACTTTGTAAACTCCCAAGAGGGAGCCATCTCCACAGCCTGCAGGGTTTCAAGGAGATGCAGTTTTTTGGTTAAATAAGAAAAAAATGGTGGTCATGGTGGTGGTTTCTATAGGGCAAGTTTGGGGAAAAGAGTGTTACCAAAGGCATAGTGTGTTGTGAATACAGTGAATAAGTCACCATAGAAATTCACCAGCATAACCTTCACCTTCATAGAATGCATTTGGTGAGGAGATCAAGCCCCATAGAATTTGACCGAAGTTCAGAAAGCATCAGAGATGTCTTTAAAAGATGGAAAGTTCTGGAGATTTTACTGTTACTGTCAGCCTTGCCTTAGTTTATTTATTTCTTCAGCTTCATTCTGTTAGGAATGAGCAGGACAGGAATAAGCAGCCAGGAGAGGAAAAGAGGAAAAGGAAGAAACTACATTGAGTTGAGTGACAGTGGCTGGCCAAGGTCCATGGTGTTGCCCATTTCCTGCCAGCTCAGCAACTCTGCCAGCTGGTGGCATAATTTGTAGGAAGGACTAGAAGGTAACCCATGTGTCAGGGCACCTCCCAGGCCAGATGGAAGGAGGGCAAAGAAGAGAAGGGAGTCATGCATGGTTGGTGTGGCAGCCCCTGTTCCATTTGGCAGGGAGCAGACATGGATTGATGGTAGGACCAAGGGGGTGGAGAGCCCCATACATCTCAGCAGAGTGCTGGTCCCCTGATGGGCCATCTGGTCAACCATCACGAAAAAACCTGCACTCTCTTCTCTGAGAACTGAGATTTGGGGAGTGATTATTCCTCAGTTAGAGCCTTTTCACATTGCTGATATACTAATTTCTTTCCCAGATACAGAAAATACTATTAACCTGTGCACTTCCTCAATTTTTAAGAAATTTGTATTTAAACAATTGACTATAGCACTATTTTTGTCACATAAACAGTTTTGAAAATTTTACACTATTTAAAAATTACCCCCTGACTACTTCCTTGAAGCTGATATAGTCTATTGAATTCTAAATTCATATGCAAGAACTCTTTTAAAGAAATTGATCCTTGACCTAGTGAGGCTTTGACATGATGTGTATTTTCAAGTCTCCAGTGCTGATCTGCATAACTGAAACGTCTCATGGTAAACATTGCTGAGCATTCTTCACTGGCAATTTTCAATTGCTTTAGAAAATGGCTTGGATGAGGGTTACAGTGATCGACTAAAGAGGTGTCTGAACTCCTAATTATCTCCCCACTAATGTATGTGTTTAAGATGGTGAGGCCTTTTCATGCACTGAATCGTGATAATACTCCACAAAACAGACAATTTTAAAGAGCCATTTTGTGAAGATGTTCAGTGAAATCCCTCCACAACATTGAAATACACAAGCTTCCCTCACCTCCTGCCCTGTGGTATGTGCTTGTCCAGAAGACAGCTCCATGTCTCTGGTGCCCCGTTCCAGCTGTGCCCTGAATCCAATCAGAGGAGCAGGAAAGTGATGAGAATGTGGCCTTAAGGGTCCCGTACCTGGGGCTCATCTTATGGATTTTGGTCCTGTTTTCCTTTTATGTATTTTTCTATCTTATCTTCAGGTGGAAAAAATCCAGACAATCAAAGGCTGAGATTATTGAATTTGGGATAAAACGCCTTGGGTACTTCATTCTAAAAGATGTCAATCATCTTATATCTATCAGAACTAATGATTGAAAACAGGCTGATATGCGACACAGAGAAGAAAACTTAGCAAATGTACAGCCCACGGTCATATGTTCAATTTCACTGTGACAAAGAAATTAGGTATAAGAGGATTATGAGTAGAGTTGTTCTCCTGTGTTGGCTTTACTGAGGCTGTATTCCTGCTAAGGAAAGTGGACAGTACTGAACAAATTAAGCAGAATTCCAGTTTCTAAAAGCACTAATGAGTCTGTGACTAGATTTTCTTTTTCAACAAAATATTATAGATCTCTGATTCATTATTTTGTCAATAAAATGATAGCTATTTCTGAGTCTTTCATATAATCTGACACATTTGCATCCAGAGAAATACCCTGCACCAATCGGGATTGGTACCTGCCTTGTTTTTAATAGTTCAAAATAGGCAGCATCTCTGGATCTCTTCCCTCCCTTCTTTCTTGTCGCTTCCCATTCCTTGGTTCCTTCCTCCTTTCCTATCTCTCATCCTCAGTTCTTCTCTGTCTCCTGCGTTGGTTCTATCAGCTTTTCTGACCCCACTTTCCTCTCCACCTTCTTATCCCTGCTTTCCATACTTCTTTTCTTGCTACTCTACTTCCTTGTTCTATGTCCCTTCCCTTTCTTACCCTCTCCTTTATTTTTAGTAACAGCTGCTGTTTCATGAACGTCTGACACTGCTTTCCTGGAGGCTCTGACCTTCAAATGATTCGGGCCACTTTTTCCCCTCAATTCATCTGAACTTCCTCTGATCTATTCAAGATGCTCGAAAATCCCAAGCCTCTTTGTAGCTGCCTCCTTGGGAAATTCTGTGGAAAGGAAAACTGAAAAAAGGATGGGCCTTGGCAGAAGAAAGCATTTGTGGGGGGGACCTCAAGCCATCAAAACCCCAACCTCCTTTTCTTCTGATACCTCCTTTCTTCCCCGGTCCCTCATTTTCTATGTCTTGACACTTTGTAAGATTTTTAAATGTAACATATATTCTAAATAATTTTGACGGAGGCTGGAATCAGAAACAGGGGAGTATCTCTTCCTGTATCTTGGCTAGATGGTGCAATATTTTAACAGTAATGTATCATCTATGGAAAGGGAAATATGTTGGCATTTCTGAGGGCAAAAATTTCTGCAGATCCCAAGTTTTTGTTAGTTAGATGCCTGGAGCCAGCCTTGAACTTCTCAGTGAACTCTCATTTATTCAAGAACATTGGCCTTCCCATTCCTTGCAAGTTCTTTTACCATTATCCAAATTTCTGTTTAATTGAGTGCTACCATATATGGTGAAATTCGAATTGTTTGTGCTATTTATGGCAATATTGTTATAGCATCTGCTCTGGTAAGAGACAGCTATGGATCTGTGACCCATTCCAGTCCGCACTTCCTTCCAGCAAGTGTCTGGCTGCAATTACAGGATTTTCATCAACAGAATTCTATGCCTTTTGAAATCCAGTTACATTCTGAACCTATTGATCTGCCCCCATGGGCCGGAGATCAACCAGAGGGCACACCTTCCGCTCTATCAAAGTGGTCTTGAGAAATGAGAGAGGAGTAGTTGCTTTTAGTTTTTAAAAATCTGTTATATCCTAGAGTTTGAAAATACTCACACTCGTATTATAAATGTGTGTGTTATCTAAACACATCAGTATCATATGGATACTTAATATGAATAAATGCATACAAGTTTTCAAACTTTGCTTTAATTTAGAAGACATTACTTCTTCTCAAGGCAATTAAAGCCACCTTTAGTTATCCTAGTTTTCCTAAGCCAAGATTTGAGGAAAATGTTTTTGCATGGAATTCTAAGAATCTCTTGATTTTTCAGTTGGTAAAAATGTTAGTGACAACACATTTAATATTAATAATAGTCATAATATTATAGAATCCATAATCATAGAAGTCAAGGAATGTTACATCTAGAAGAAATAATGAGAGTAAGAAAATTTATTTCAAAGTCAAAACTTTTTATATAATCACCTTGTAATAATAACATGATGTTAAGTAAGCAGACAATTATAACACAATGTACTAAATTCCTTAGCACTTTCATGTACTTTATTTTGAGCTTATATAGGCATTTGAAAACATAAATGAACAAATAGGTGACATATTTCAATTCACAAAATAATCTTGATTCCAAAATGCATTCAAAAAGTCGTTGCAAAAAAAAAAAAATGTAGTAACTCCATATTCCACTGTGCACTAAGCCTTTGCCTCCTGATGTAAACACTCCCACCCACAAGATGACCCAGAGCCACATGTGGCTCCAGTTTGCTCAGAAGAATAGAAGAGGGAGTGGAAGCTGGCCATGGGCAGCAGGGGCATTCCTCGCCCACAGCAGGGGCTTGACAGCCACACAGGTACCATAATCAGCACAGGTGCAAGAAGAGGAGACCCACAAAGGGCAGATGCAGGAGCTGCCCTGGACTAAAAGCTCCTAGAGTAAAACCAGAGGCCTTAAAAGTAGTCAGTACCTTTTCCAATTTACAATTTCACGGGCATAAACACAGACCAGTCATAAGAGCCACCATAGCCGAGAAAGCCCAAAGCCTAGTGTCCATCAGGTATTTACAGCTTATTGGTTGTTCCTTCCAGTCCAGATACAAGGTGCAGTCAGCCGCCATGTTATCCTAAGGAGGGTTGCTTAGTAACAAAAGTAACAATCTTATTGTTGCCAGGTTACCAGGGAAACTGAGCCAGACAGTGTAACCAAAGGTCAGCCTGGAACCACAGATCAGGAGCAGATCCTTCTGGGCTGAAGAGGAGGTGAAGCTTCAGCTTTCTTGTCCTGGGATCACCTGGCCAGCTTGTGACAGACAGGAACTGGTTCTGGAACTCTGTACTTCTTATCCTAAACTTATGTTGCTGCACGATATTCATATGAAATATTATGTGAAAAGGTACAATGCAAACATCACCTACATCAGAGCACAGCCCCATGACTGTGATTATATTTTCAAGTTATGAATGAGCTTGTATTAGGAGGCAGACGCCAAGGCTTTGTTCACGTGGAGCTAGGTTACATTCCTCATGTCCTTCAGATTTATCAGAGTCGTCACTCGGTCCTATAAAGTTCGATTTGAATTTATTAAACTTCTTGCTCATATTAAGACATTCTGAGTGTTAACAGGTATTCACTAGCCTATACTGTGCTTAATACAGAGATTCCAAAGTGACTTTCAATACATTAATAAATGAAGATTTATTTAGCTATTACTATGAGCAAAACATGATCCCAGGCAGTTTGTAAAGAAAGGCAGATATTAGACTAAGAATCTTGTTTGTACAGAACTTTCAATTTAGTTGAGAAATTAAAACATATGAGGGAATTAACTAAATGAAAGAGAATATATGCTAAGTACCATCTACAAATACTCTACTACAAGCATATGTCGTTTTATTGTGTTCTACTTTATTGTGTTCTCTACAAATTGAAGGTCTGAGGCAACCTTGTGTCCTGTGTTGAGCAAGTCTATCAGCATCATTTTTCCAACAGCATTTGTTCACTTCGTGTCTTTGTGTCACATTTTGGTAATTCTCATAATACTTCAAACTTTATTATTATATTTGTTATGTGATCTGTGATCAGTGATCCTGATGTTACTATTGCAAAACAATTATGACTCACTTAAGATCCAGATGATAGTTAGCATTTTTTAGAAATAAAGTATTTTAAATTAAGGTTTAACACTGTTTAGATGTAATGCTATTGCACACTCAATAGACTACAGTGTAGTGTAAACATAACTCTTTTTTTTTTTTTCTGGTACGCAGGCCTCTCACCACCGTGGCCTCTCCCATTGTAGAGCACCGGCTCCAGACACGCAGGCTCAGTGGCCATGGCCCACGTGCCCAGCCACTCCACGGCATGTGGGATCCTCCCAGACCAGGGTACGAACCCGTGTCCCCTGCGTTGGCAGGCAGACTCACAACCACTGCGCCACCAAGGAAGCTCCAACATAACTCTTATATGTACTTGGAAACCAAAAAATCTGCGTGACTCACTTTTTTGTGATAATTATTTTATTGTGGTGGTCTGGAACCAAAACCACAGTATCTCCTGGGTGTGTCTATATAGGATAGCATACCTACAATGGAGATACAGCTATAGAATAGTACCAACAATAATTGCTGTAAAATCCATTAGAGATAGAGATTACTTTGATCAACATGAATCCATAAAAGTTTCAGGTGTGTTGTGAGAATTGACACAATATTTAAATAATGAATTGATGACATCCTGGAATGATGCATAGGATTTATGTAGATTTTCTATAGACTTAATGGAAATGGTGCTGTATTTCCAGACTTAAAACATAAATGGAAGGGAAGTTTCAGGCTTGGAATCCAGGGTGTTTTCTTTCTTCTTATTAAACTATGGGAAATTAATCACCTGTCTCAAGGAAAAGTGGAAATAGTGGGGGACGCTAGACCTTCTTTGTCTAAATACACAATGAGAGGGACTTCCCTGGTGGTCCAGTGGTAAAGAATCCACCTTACAATGTAGGGGATGTGGGTTCGATCCCTGGTCGGGGAACTAAGTTCCCACACGCCACAGGGCAAATAAGCCTGTGCCCCACAACTACTGAGCTCGCGAGCCTCAACTAGAGCCCACGTGCTGCAAACTACAGAGCCCAGGCACCCTGGAGCCTGCGATCCACAACTAGAGAAGAGAAAACCCACATGTCACAACTAGAGAGAAGCCCGTGAGCCACAACGAATGATCCTGCATGCCACAACTAAAACCCGATGCAGCCAAAAAGAAATTAAATAAATAAATAATAATAAGTAAATCTTAAAAAAGAATGAGGAAGTTCTTTGAAGAAAAATATGTTTAAATAAACACACCATGAGAATGTGAAACCATGCCTTTGCATCCATTCTGATGTCTCAGGATTACTGACAGTCTTCTGCATCTTACAAAATATCTATTATCGTACTTTCTAAACTATGCAGCATTATACTGATTCAGGCTCTTTATCCCCATTACATATCACAGTGCTCATCATGTATGAGGTACTTAATGTCCGGTGAACAGACCAGGAAAAACAAGATAAAGATTCAGTTCATGGCACCTCCCTCAATACCTACCCAAGGGTCAGGTTCTACATCATGGTTAGGGTTTCTCAAAATACCAAGGATAAGTTGGTTGAACATACTTTCTGGTTTTCTAGGGAGAGTTCCAGTTACACCTGTCTCCTTGAAAAACTAATAATAATCTCCCTTTTCACTCAAAGTTGTCAGAGTTTAGACAATAAAGTATATGGACATCCTAATTATAAGGCTAATTCTAAGATGGAAAGTGTCATACATTGTCACTTATTCTAACATCATGATACAGAGATACCTATTTTAAACAGGTAAATCCTTTATTCATTAAAAAAAAAAAGTTTAAAAATCTAAAGTCAGACTTCATGTATAAGTCTTATATTCTCATTTTCTTTGAATGCAAAATACCCTCTTGTTTATGAAAGGAGCAGGTGCTCCAGTGGTGTGCTGAAGATGACCTTCACAAGCTCACGTGATGCAAATAGGGACATATCATCCCAAAGATGCATTCACTGATGTCACATTGTACACTTTAAATAAGCCACAATGGGAGAATTTACACCATGGAAATTGGCAAACACTACAGATCAGAGATCAGAGTTTGTTTGTTTTTTTTTTCTTTCTTTCTTTCTTCTTTTTTTAATTTTTTGGAGAGTCAGCTCTTAAATATCAGCATGATACTGGGTGCTTATATAAGACAATATAAAAAATTGATTGTTGATAAGTACAAAAAAGAAAAAATACCCATAATCTTACCATTTGGGGATCCCCGCCTTGTCAATGTTTCAATGTTTTCCCTCTTATTTTTGTATGCTAACACACATACTCACACATCAAAACACACAGTCATTGTAAAGTAATGGATGTATTTTGAACAGATATCACAAAATATATCCATGTGAATGGGTATCATCCTTGGAAATAATCATCCGATGAGTCTGAATGTCTCTTCCAAGAATGATTCCATGGCTCTAAATACTTTTGGATCTCCTGTGTTGTGACTGTCACAGAACTAGTTTAAGAGACCCACAATGAAATCACATCTGACTTTCTTAAGGCTAAATTAGAATTCCCAGATTTATCACTTAATTTATACAGGAGACTTGACTCTAAATGAAATGTTTTCTGTTTTTTGTTTTTTCCCCAAATATATCTGTAAAATGAAGACCAAAGCTATTCAAAACAATGTTTTCCAAACCCCGAAGACAACTTCGAAACACAGAAGTCATGTCATTTTGAAGGTGGTGGTGCTGGGATAACAGGCAGAGTGGGGCAGTGTGCTTGCACTGTGTAAGGGCCTTGCAAGTTGTCTATTTTGAAACAAAAATTCATTTGGGGGTAAAATTTCTATTATGAATCTTAAACATCTATCACATTATTTTATAGATTCATCTTCTGTATGAGTGTATTTATGTATAAACAGTTGCACATTTTAATAGATAATTTCAGCCCTGATTTATACATTTAATGCAATTCAAGTTATGTTTTACACATTTTAAGTTTGATAAAAATTCAAATGTATTTTCCTAAGCTCTTTTCTCCATGACTTTTAATCCCACGTGCATTTTAGAGGAAATGAATTCCGTGTGTTTCTTATTCCATACACTTAACTCATCAAACAATGTTTTGTAAGGACCCTTTGATATCCAAGAAGCTCTTTGAGTCTTTTTATGAGACTTTTTAAGCCCTTCTCCTCAGAAACAGGAAGTCATGTTTGGCCAGGACCAAAAGAACTTGCATACCAAATGGTTTAAGTTTAGTTTGAAAAGGCCACACCACTGAACTTGGATAGGCTCTCAACCTGGCAACACATGTTCTCCAGTCCTAGAGGAAATGGCCATGTAGGGCTTGATCAACTCAGAGACCATGAATTAAAGAGTATATACATAACATTTTGGAGTTGCTTAGAAATTTTAAGAGATGGCAGGATCATTTTCAAATAAAAAAAATCTTTCTAAATTCTTGAGGTTTGACTTGCAGAAATTTTATTTACTTATTTATGTGTGTTTTATGAAAAATGACACTGCTGAGCATGGAGATGCATCCTGTCTATGGCATCTCACTTCCATATGATTACATTCAAGGCAGTGTGCATAATTTGTTATTTCTGATTCTTTTTCTTCCCACACACTGCTTTCAACTTTCTGTTCTTCTGCCACAATCACAAACCAACACCCAGTAGGGGTAAGTTCTTCAGGGAAATGCTATTTTTTAATCCATGAATTCCTACAGCTCATTTGAACAGAGCTATCCGTGTCCAAATTTTAAAATGCCCTATTAGTTTGTGATTCTGTAAGAATGGTATAAGATGTTGGGAAAATCTTAGAGGTATGTATACATTTGCACATAAATTAAGGAAAGATAACTTCATTGAAGCCTAAACCATGCTGAAAAATAAATTAGAATCTCTTCATGTTCAGTGTCAAAATAACGTATCTGCCGACATTCTCAGAGGGTGAGAGATACATAAATAAACATATGTCCAGTTCAATACTAAATAATAAAACAGGTTTAAAAAAGTACAATTTGTGTATGTTATGTTAACTGTATGTTAAAGCAAGAGAAAAAGGACCATATTATATAATAGACCAAAAAAAAAAAAAACTCATTTGAGGTTAGAAAAAAAAATCTGCAAATTTTCTCTAACACACCTATATTGAAAAATATAAGGATAAAAGACAAAAGAGGTTTTAATACAGAACCACCACTGTCATTACTGCTGTGTCCATAGGACAACATCAGCGAGTCTGTTTTCCCCAGTGTTCCCTCTCTGGTGTCGGTAAAATGACCATCAGGGTCATGAATCATATAAGCTTACCTTTGGATATTTTCCAAATGCTTTCAAACCTATTATCTCATTTGACCCTTATAAAAACCTCTAGGTGTGGATAAAATGGGTATTAATATTGACATTTGACAAGAAGAAAGCCAGTCACGGGGAAGTTAAGCAACTTCCCTAAAGGTCATAAAGCTAATTAATGGCTAAAGGAAAAAGCTTTATGGAATATCGGTACTATGTGAGGACCTTTCCATGATTCCTTCAGAATGACCCCGCAGGATAGTTGCTATCGATCTGAGAGCAGGAGGCTGGAGTTCTGAGAGTTCCTAGAGCATGATGGAAGTCTGCATGACCAGTGAGCGGGTGGCGCCCTGACTCCAAAGCCCATCACCATGTTTCCTGCTTACATCTGAGACTGGAACTCTGTACATGTTTCTAACTGAGATACCTGTTCTGCCTTACTGGAGTCCACCCTTGAGCACCCCTCACGTTCCCAACCAGGTCGTGGAAGCCTCCATTTGAGCTGCTCAAATGCATGTTTAAAGTAAACCCAAACTAATGGCATGAATTCATTAAATTAGCTCTAAATGATACCAAAAGTGTTTTTATAGTTTGTGAATGGATACAAAACTATTGAAAAATAGATTATTAGTTGAACAGTTCAGAGGAGAACTAAAGTTATATGAAATCATAAGGAACAAAAGAAGTCATCAGCTTCCGTGAAGGACATGTAAGGCTGCGAATAGGACTGCACTGCAGCCATGCCAGCCTGCTGGGAGTCCCTGGATGCCCTTTCTGGCCACAGGATACAGGACAAGTCGCTCCCCCTCATTAACTCAACTGGAAGACAGGGATTTAAAAAAATAGCAATAACACATGATGGGCCTGTTGAGGATGTTATGTAAGTTAACTGAGTATCTGAAACAAAGAATGCAGGTTGAAATGGTTGCAAAGAGGGTTTTTTTTTTTTTTTTTTGTATTTCTGTTTTTTCCTGTAGAACCTGAAATGAATGGGTATCTTAGCATTTACCCTCAAGATAACACTTGAAGAGAACATGAGTGGGTCATGCATTGTAAGGGATTTATGCAAATAATAGTCATTTGACTATGATGTCACCAACCTTCATCACAAAGTAACCAAGAAATACATCTTTGGGAAAGTCCAAATAGGGTCCAAAAGGTATCTTTTCACTGACTCTAGGGGACGTACTCTGTCATGAAATGGAAAAGAAAACAACAAAACAGCTACAAAGGTGAGAAAGGATGTCATGTGGACCTGCCACTTCGGGTCCAGAGAAAATAGGTAACAAGTTTAGCATGCACAGAAAAACAGAATTCCTTATCAAAGTAGAATCCAGAGGTACACGTTCTAAAAACAAAAAAGAAAAAAAAAAACATTTGGAAAGGTCAGTATACATTGGTGACTGGTGACAAGTCTTAAATATGGATTATTCTTTTTAAGGGAAGAAAAAAAAAACTTTGCTTTAAATTCAGGCACTAAGAGTTGCCCAGTGGAAATCTTATGGAATTAAAGAAAAGGGAAGAGTGATCACTTTTTGAAATGAATGTTTCATTCAATCACACTGCAATCATTCATGCCATCAGCATCCCTTAAGTCCTGATTAGAAGCAGGTCCTATACCCAGGGAAGGGAGGGAAAAATGTTTAACCAATGTTAATAAGGAATGGGAACCCCATTCAAGGAGCTCACAGTGAAACAGAAGAGACAGATGAGCCAGTAACTAGCTCAAATGCAATGTAATAAGGAGCCTAAGAAAGGTAAATTCAAAGTGCTCTGAGAGTGGAGGGAAGTGACATTTGAGCTGAATCTTAAATAGTGAGCAAGAGTTCTCCTAGTTGAGAAAGAAGGAAAGAGCATTTCAGAAGCAACCACGTGTGAAAAGACATAGAAATTGGGAAAGACGCAGTGTGGCTTATTCACAAAATAAAAAATAAAAAAAATATATTCGGTATTGTTAGAAACAGGGCATTTGATGAGGAACGTGTTAAAGAAAAATTATCCTGACATTTGCTGAGATAGTAAAAAAGAATTTATTCAAGATTATTGTATTCAAGCTCAGTTCCTAATATAGCAAAGACATGAAGATCCACAGCCAAAAAGCGGAGGGAGGGGTCAGTAGATGGAAAATTATGGCAGAGGGAGTCTTGTTACACTGGCCAAGGACTTAGATGACAGAAGTAGGGGATGAAGGACCTGATCAGATATCAAGGGGGAGAGGATGACAGTAGGATTCTTTGCTCAGGCTGGGCTGTGCAGACCAAAGACATGATGAGGGCCCAGGTCCAGGCTGAGCTGAGAAGGTTGACAACAGCTAGACTGAAGTCTGATCAAGAAGAGTCTTTGTCAAATAACAAGATTTGGGCTCTGATGAAGATCTAAGCTCTGGGACAGGCTGCATGTATGATGGGTTGAATTTTATCATCCAGGAAAAGAGAAGCCATTGAAACATTTGGGGTTTTAGAAACATATTTTTAGAAATTCTTTTCATTTTAAATTATTTAAGTTAGGAGTTTGGGATTGACAGTTACACACTATTATATATATAATAGATAATCAACAAGGACCTACTATATATAGCACAGGGAACTATATTCAATATCTTGTAATAAACTATAATGGAAAATAATCTGAAAAAAATATGTGTGCATATACATATATATAACTATATATATATATATAGTCACTTTGTTGTACACCTGAAATTAACACAACATTGTAACTCAACCATACTTCAAAGAAAAATTATTTTCTTCATTGTGATATTTAGAAAAGAAAAAACTTACTAACCGAAGACCTGTGTCAGTCACACACCTATTTGAGACCATTAATTTCATAAGGAGTAATCAAGCTCTTTTCATATATCAGCTGCAAGCACCAGAAAACTAAGTGGAGGACCTTTTCTTCAAAGAAGTCAAAGTCCAGGCCTCACCATTCTGAAATCCCAGTGAAGATGAACCTACATGGGGACCGCGTGGGAAGGGCTTGTTGGAAGTACAGGATCATTTTGGAAGGTTGTTGAAAGTCAGCCAGGAAGTCCCCACTTGCAGAACCTGAGCTGGTCTGTGAGCTGTGGACCACTAACGACCTGCATCCTGCCCTTCCAGCCACTTCTCTCTTAGAAGACAGAGGGAAAGTCTCCCCTGGTACCCAAGTCCCTTCCCTTCCCCTCCCCTCGGAGTCACCTTGCCACAGTGCTGACTTTGACACCCCAGACTTCCAGGTAGCAGGGAATAAATTCCCCTCAATTTGGTAGGAAACCTGTATTAAAGAATGCAGGTCACTGGACCAACAAAACAGTGTGTCCAACAAAGACACACCTAAATGCGTGAAGATGGGCTTTTGATGGTCATACTGAACTTTACCCAATTGTCAGAAAACCAGAATAGATTGGACAACATTAAATAAAAAACAAACAAGAAAAAAATCATGGACTTGGTATTTGGACACCTCTTTGGACACCTCTTATGTCAACATACATCTCTGCACCAGTCCTAGCTGTATGACTTGAAGGTCCTCAGCAGGTCCAAAATCCAGTTTCTTTATCCGTAACACCTAATTTGTGGTTTGCTGTGACTGAATTAAGTGATCCTTCAAAAATCCTTAATACCTTTCTCATGATAGGCATTCAACCAATGTTCATCTCTCGGATGTGGAGCTGGGTCACATTTGTCTCTGTTTAGTCCCTTTGTCTGTCTCTTTTCTTCCAAGTGATTGCACTAGAAGACTGGAAGCAATCTCCCTACTTTTTACACAGGAGCCCAGTTCTCTTGTGTTCAGAGCCCATAGGACCTTCTCTGAATTCTGGGGCAGAACAAACACTCCGTTGATAAACAATTTTTCCCTCCCACCTCTCACACTACATGGATCCACCCTAGGGAAAAAAAAAAAAAAAAGAAGTCTCAGGAGAACTGAAAATGAATTTTTAGAAAGAATAAGTGAATAAATATGAGTTTAAAGAGGGAGTCTGCTCAATTCATAATTGAAGTGTGCAAACTATAACAAGCAAGCACAGCATTAACTGCATGGATATTAAAACTATGGAGCATGCTTTCCATCCATTGTATTTGTGAGGTCTTCTTGAAATGGTCTATAAAACCTGGGAACCTGGACATCTTTCCCTAGGGGATCTAGGGGACCCATAAAGTGTTGCAGCTGATACTGGTAAAAAAAGGTCATATGGAACCTTAGAAATTACAGCTTGATTTGGCCAGTGTTTATTGCCTGTGTAATGTACAGAAACAGTAAAACAGAAAAGCACAATTTTCCATCTGTGCCACATTAGAACGCCATGCATGAGGAGAAGAGACATTTTTCATTGAAAATGGTGGCAGCCCCATAGACCTTCTTCCTTTGATATCCTATGCTACCACACATGATACAGCACAAACAGACTGACAATAAATATGAATCTTTACAGTCCTGAAAGCTGAAACATTCCAACACTCACACCTCCACCAAATATACCTTCCAAAACATGAGTTAAATCAGGTAACCGTTATTCTCTCTCTCTCTCTCTCTCTCTCTCTCTCTCTCTCTCTCTCTCTCTCTCTCTCTCTCTCTCAATTGCTCTCTCTCTTTCTCTGATTTTCAAGCTGATTCACTGTGTTTTCTTTTCGTCTTTAGGGACAAAAGAAAAAAAAATACAACAAACATCCCTCCAAAGAAACCTCTGGTGTGCCCAGTTCTCTGTGATACTTAAGGACGACAGCAAAGCACACTTGGGAACAAGGCAGGAAAATAAAAACACAGTTACTGGCCATTGAAGAGTTAAGTCTTCATTTTATATTCTGAAGCTCTGCTGAGTTTCTGAAGTCTCAGATTCCCTTTAAGCCTCAGCCTGAGTGATAGGAAAGGAACCCTATCCTGCCTTATCTACAGCCATTTGGAAGGTGAGAAAGCAGGATAAAGCAGATGGCCATCCATTCTGAACAGGGATTTTAACAGCTTTTTTTGTCCTGGTTGTTTTAGCAAGCCTGGTGGCTAGGCAGAGTTTCGAAAGCTTTGTTATTCCATCTGGGACTTTTCAAGAAGTCAAGTGAAAAGGAGAGTCAAGTTAAAACAAACAAACAAACAAGCCAAAGAAAAGAAAAACCCAATCCATTTTAAGTTTCCAGAAGTGAGAGAGCTAGGAGTGGGGACCACTGTCTGCCTCTCCTTCCACCTAAATATTACAGAAATGCTTCTTTCCTTTGCAAACACACACTTTGTATTTGAAAAACAAAAATCCTTTGCTGCATTTGAGACCTGAGATTTCCATTTTCGTTTGGTTGAGCTCATGATGGCTCCTAAAGGATGTTATTAGACTTGAACTGAAAATTTCCTTGGAGATCATCTCGTAAATTAAGTCATAAAGAGGTTAAATATGCCCAAGATTATGCAGTTGAGAGTACCAGAGCTACTATATTTTACAGTAGAAGGGAAAAAAAAAAAGGAAGAGACATTTGGAATCAGTTTAAATCATAGCGCTGGTACACACAAGTTGTGTAATCTGGGGGAAATTATTTAAATTCTCTGAGCTTCAGTTTCCTTACCCATAATAGTGTAAGGCTGTCATGAGAATAAATGTGATCTCTGTATGGGAATGCTCTGTGTTGACTGGGTCTGGGGATTGTCTTAAGGCTGTGAACAAGACTTTAGAAAATATTTCATGTAGTTTCAGTCTCCTTAGTTGAAATCCTGTGTTATCAGTGAGACAAACTGTCTCTTTGTTCTGGGAGAAGTGGCTTTGCTGGTTGGCTTTCAACCCAACCACTGTTCTTTGGAGAACTCCTTGTCCTTGACCTGAGCTTAGTTGTCTTTCCTGGCATCCCGGCCCCTGTGCAGGCCATCCTCGACAAAAGTGTTGATACAAGACAGCTTGACAAGGAAAATGGAAGCTGGGTTCAGCCTGTGGGCTCTAAATGTAGAGAAATCTAGAAGCAGCTAGATGGACTGTGTCAGGTTTCAGTGAATAAGGCCAACAGTGTATCAGCCAGTGCACGTCCTCAGCTCACATGGGGGCACTGCTCCCAATTGTGAAGGAAGAGTGGGCAGCCATGGGAGGGGATGGGGCAGAGCAACCCCACCAAGGACACAGGATAGAGCTGCCAAGAGCTGACCAGCAGAAGTCAAACCATGTCAGGAAAATGCAGGTGCTCCCTAGGGGTTCCTTAGGGACCTGAGAGGAGAGCACAATGATCTTACCTGAACATTGGAAGAAATAAGATGTTCTTTCTCTTTTGTCTCCTCATTCCACTCTCTTAAAAGCTGACATTAAAAAAATAAAAAAATAAAAAATAACTTTATGCAAGGAATTCACAACCATTACCTGTTCTCCTTCTCTGTTGAAGGCACAGCCTACATTCTGGGAAGAGACAAACATTGTTGCTGCACCTGGATCAGGAGTAATAAACCCAGGTTCTGCTTCCCTTGGGAAGAAAGATCCATCACAGGATGATCTCAGAGGGCCTCAGTTCTTACCAGGAATTTTCCCTGGTCTATCGCATCATATTCCATCCACTTACTATTTATTAATTATATTTCCAAGTAAGTGACCAAGCAGGGCAGGTAGTCTGAGAAATAACACTTCATCAGACCTTGTCATTTGAAGTAAAATGAAAAGAGGTACTGGTCTTTTTCTAGCTTTATAAAATTATCTATTAAATTATAATGATAGTGAACTTAGGACACACCAGCCAATGATCAAATTCCCAGGGCCAGCAAGCAAACTGGGAAATACAATCCACAGTCTCAAACTGGTCACTGTTTTGACCAACATACTATTTAACAAATCTGAATATGTTTTCAGTGGTTTTGGTAACCCTCAATTCCTTACTTTGAGAGACAGAGAGCTCTTGAGCTGAGGTAAGTCTCAAATTATTTTTGCTTGTCAAATTCTGGTCACAAGTTTTTACCTAAATGTGTTATTCTTTCTAAAATGCACCATTTAAGGATATATATATCAGATATCACCATGGCTTTCACTTCTTTCTTAAAAGTTCTATGATTAATCCTTTGTATTAAACATTCTTATTCATAGTTATATCATTATCAAATGTTTGAAGAAATGGTTCCATGAGAGAAAACAAAGAAAATACAATCATTTTGAAATAGATAATATGTGTCAGTTAATTTCATAGGTACTTTGTAGCCATATACCATCTAATGTGCAAAGAGTTTCTGCAAAAAGTTTGATTATTTTCCTTTTATAGGTTAGAAAATGAAGTTAGGGAGTCTTAGTGAGAGTCTAGTAAATCCCAGAGATCAGATTTGAATCCAGGTTTTTCTGACTCAAAGATTCTTCTCTTTTCCTCTAAACCTCCTGGCCTTTCTATGAAAATCAATGTTTCTCTTTGCAACTAAGTAGAGAGACATTAAGTATGCTTTATTTGGCTTTTTAATAAAAAGGTGCTCTCTTTGATACAGACTTTTGTCAAAAGATTTATTTTTTTTCTCAACTTTAAATGTTGATAAAGCACTGATATGCCTCAAAGGAATATTAAAGTGCTAGGTTTTATTATTCCTAAGAATCTTCAAGTGTATACATCATGGTGAAAGTATAAATGCCTCATTACTGCTTTTCTTAAGGAAGCCTAAGAATTTGGTAGCTACAGAAGGAATGCATATGTGAATTTTTACTGTGCAACCTCCCAGCGATCCAATTATATTCCAATAATCGCGTATAGATTTGAGCCTTTTAAAAATAAGTCATGAGACTAACATTGCGGCAGAAAGATTTATACCATTTGTCTAACTTCAACATGAAAAGTGACTGCCTGCACCCAAGATAGACTAAATAAGTAGTAGGGCCCAATGTAAAGTGAAAATATAAGCCTCTTGTTCAAAAGGAATTAGGAATTTCAAGATGAGAGCAGAACATTAAATCCGACACAGGGTCTTTGACCCTGGGGCTCTGTGTGACTGTGTAGGTCACACACCTTGAAGCTGCCCTGCCTGACCCTATGGAGAGAGGAGCTGCCTCTTGATCTGAGGTCTAGGACCTGAGTTCAGGTCCAACATGGTTCTTCCTTCATTCACAACATCATCAATTGACTGCTGCTCTCTGAGCCTGTTTCCTCATCTGTATTCTGAGAATAAATATTTCCCTCTTAAGGTTAGTTTTAGGATTAAGATAAGATAATGAGTGGAATGTTTGGTCATCAACACTATGTCACACCCAGTATAACTTTTGTCCTTAATAAATTGTGTATATGTTTCAATTATTTTAAAACTGGCCAGAGGAAATGCCAGAGGGAAAGAAACTAGTGTCTTATTCTCCTTCCCATCCACTATGAGACTTACTATGGTAGCAGCAATAAGTGGGCATGAGAGAATGTTTGCTGATTTTCACATGGTTTTCTATTTGGTACCTCTATTTTTATAACATAAATATAGGCCTAAAAATTGAAATTCTACATAATCAATTCTTTTACTCCATTGATGATCTTTATAAAGTTGCATTTTCTCTTCTATACTCAGCATGCTTTTGGCTATCTTTGCCAATTCCATTTTCTATCAATAAATACAGTAATTTAAGAAGAAAGAGCAGCAGACATACAAAATCTTTTCAAGCACAAACCAACTACACTTTGTTTAAACAAAGGTCTCATTGACAAATACCAACATCTGTAGACACCAGTATCCTCATTTGTAAAAGAGAATTCTTGTTTTTTTCCCCTAATTATGCTCTAACAAATGCTGAAGATTCATGAAGTCCCCTCAAACAGCCTACAGACTAAGAGGAAGGCAATGGAGGCCAAGGTGGTAGCTTTAAGTATTCTCCTCTCTAGGTTCAACACATTGTACATGGGTGAAATACTACCCTAAATGTTAACTAGGGTCTTCCAGCCATCCAGCTGTCTCATGCACAATACACTTAACACACCAGGAAGATCAGTGTATTAGTCTGGTAGTGCTACCATTACAAAGTACCACAGACTAAGTGGCTTAAACAACAGCAATTTATCATCTCCCAGTTCTGGAGACTGGAAGTCCGAGATCAAGGTGTCAGCAGGGTTGGTTCCTTCTTAGGCTGTGAGGGAGACTGCTCTGGGCTCTCTCCTTAGCTTGTGAATGACCACCTGTTCCCTTGTGTTTTCACGCCATCTTCCCTCTATGTGTGTAAGTCTCCAAATTTCTTCTTCTTATAAGGGCACCTGTCATATTGGACTAAGATCCTCTCTAATGACCTTATTTTGACTTATTACATCTGCAAAGATCTTACCTCCAAATAAAATGATATTCTAAGGTACTAGGGGTGAGGACTTCAGCATGTGAATTTTGAGGGGGACACCTTTCAAGCCATAATATATCACAGCAGAATATCCAAGACTGAAAGGAGTCAACTTTGGCTTTATATTTTCAAAACCCTAATCCTGAATTGGACGGAGGTGTGAGAGGGAAGGACCTAAGTGGATAGAGGAAAAAACAACAACAACAACAACAAAAATTTAAAGACATGGTTGGAAGAAAGAGAAAACATTCACAAAGCTGTGATTTAAGGTTCTAGCAGAATCTATAGGAGGTTTGTAGAATCCAGGGAGAGCACTAGGTTGAGACCCACAGAAGTGGCAAAGCATCATCATAAAAATGGTCATGTCAACAGGTCTTAAGGACCCCCTGGGAATTCCCTCCAATACACCATGACACAGGGGCAGCCAAGAGTGTCTCAAAAAAAAATTTGTTTGTCTCTTGCCCTCAGTTTCCTCTTCTGTGAAATGAAACGGTTGGTCCCCAAGGTCTTTAAACCTGAAAGTGCTGTGATCCAAATATTCACTGTGTCCTATGTTGAAAAGCAATGTTATAGATTATTTTCACAATTAGATTTCTCTTCCATTTAAAAAATTATATCCTAGTGAAAGAAGAATCTTCCTGTAAACTCAAGCTCTTTCTAGCATCAGCCAAATGAATTAGAACAGTAGGTAGATTAGTAATCTATTAAGGGAAGTGTTTAATGAATAGATTTAAGGACTCTGGGAGGATGCAAAGAGAATGGCAGATGGCAGGATGGCGCATTAACACCTAAAAATAAAACAAGAGAGGGAGAGGGAGAGGGAAAGGGAGAAAGGGAGAGAGAGAGCAAGTGAGAAAGAGCAGAAAATAATAATAAAATGATTCAATAGAGAAAAACTTTTCTGTGAGCTTTGACAAAGACTCTCTTTGACCAAAATCTAGCCAGTCCCCTCTGAGCCATCTTCGAGACTAAACCTCAACCTGGGCCTATAAGGACCTGAGCAAACATGAACATCGTTTTTAACAACTCAAGGCCATATCCCATGGATGAGCCTGGGTCTCCTTAAAGTGCCTGAAAACACTCCAGGCTGCCAGAAGAGCTGACTGTGTTGCGCCAGCCAATGCTGACGACAAGGCCCCAAGTCCCAGCTTCTGCCGGAGGGCAGGAGCCCCACTTCAATAAATGCCAGATGAGTTTCAGACGGGCCAAGCCCCTCTTAGTATTTTGTATACTTTTCACATCCCTGACGCTCCTGAGCCCCTGCTCCCCTCCCCCACATTCCCCAATTCTCTCTTTAATACTCCCAGTCACCTCTGTACAAATACAAGTGGAGTTCACTTCATGCTGGACTCATTCTCTCACTGCAACAGCATATCACTGATTAAAATATTTCCTTTCCACTTAAACTAGTGTCCACCATTGTTTTTCTTTGCCTGGGGTCAGAGAAAATCAGAGGGCATCATTCTGCTGGAGAGCCTCAGCCTCACAGCATCCAGACCCAACTTGCATTTCTGTTCAGAAATAGCAGGACCCTGGGAAGACCAAAATCCAGGCTTCTCCTGACCATACACATTGAGTGAGCTTCAACCTGGGCACAGGCTACTTATACTGGACCAGTGACCATAAAGAGGCTTTGCCTTTTATTCTAATAACTCAAGGTGTTGGTTTTTCTGTGGTTAGCAGCCCAAGAATGGAGTTGTATTGAGAAATTATTAATAGGAGTAGGACATAAATATTATGATTTCTGCGGTTTTTATTTTTCAACAACTTGATCTAATTGTTTATCTCAGTTAAATAAAGTGAGACATGAAATTGATTCAAGGTCATGTTTACATTGATTTAATGGAAGTAAATTTTCCAGATTTAAAAATCACAATATATCTGGAGGGAAGATAGAAAAGATCCCTCTTGTAGTTTCCAATGCCTAAGGGAAAAGTAGATTTAACCCACCAAGACACCAGCCTTACCTAATTAGGACACATCCCTGCCTGCTGGAGGTTTCCTATGCTCGGGCAGAGAACAGTCCCAGAGACTAGGGATCATGCCCACCATGGCCAGCTCCACATGAAGACTCATGCTGGCTGGGTGAGTGCTAGTCCCAGAACACGTGTCTCCGGGTTTCCCTCAGAATACAAACACCCACAAATGCAAGTCATTCTTTCTGTTAAAAAGAGTCTTTTAAAATGTTGCATTGTCCAAAAAATTTTGTACAGAAGAGTCATGCTGAGAAACCTGTAAACAAGAGATTCTTTAGTCAGATAGGTGGAAAATCCTCCCCAAGCATGACAGCCTAAAGAGCTGGATACCAAAGACAGACCCATACTCTCTGATGGACAGAGAATCTGGAGAGAACCCAGAGTATGAGAGACTGCTGGGTGTTTTAGATTCTTATCTCCTCCAGGATAAAGATTTCCAAAGTTATCATCACTCAGAACCTGTTCCAACGACTTAAATTCTCTTAGCCTTATTTTCCACACTTGTGATGTCACCAAAGGAGCAAAGCATCTTTATATCAGTGCATTTATGTGGTGGTTTAAAGTCATTCCTCATGGGGCTTGTCTGATGATTCTTCCACATTCTACTCTCTCCTGGCACAGAAATATCTGTGAAGAGTAACCGTCTGGGTCCTTGTCACTATCATCATTCACATATGATATGATGGGGAGGTGAAAATGCATTGGGTCCATAGAGGTACCAGCTCAGTGGTCTTGCTGACCATGAACCGTCTCCATCTAACCTCAGTGGACTCTGCAACTGACCCACAATCCATTCTGGTGCTTCCAGCACCTTCCTTTAACCCAAGATTTTCATCAGATCCATTCCTAGCAACCAAGCAGGGAAAATAGTCCAGGACTATATTCTGGAATGCTTAAGCTATTGACAAAACCAAGTGGTTAGAGAAAAAAAAAAAAAAAGGAAAAAGAGAAAAGTTTCTTGATTAGGATACCACAGATTTATAGAATTCTAGAGTTGTAAAGGCTCTCAAGAGCACCTCCTCCACTCCCTTCTAATCCCACATGAGGCTGGAACCTATCATATGACAGCTCCCCCATGGAACCACCTGCCTATGTTGCAGTGGATCCTCAGAGGAGGTGGAGCCCTAGTCTCAAAGAAAATAGATGTGGCCAAGGGTTAGTTACTTTCTAATAATGCTCTCCACACTGTCTTTAGAAAGAAACTTCCTGCATTCCAACGGCCCATGGTCGCAGAGAGAGAGGTTTACGTTTTGGTGCTTTGAGGCACCTCAAAATTAAGTTGAACTAAGTCGACTCAGGTACAGAATAATCTAGTCCAGTGGGTTAAGTGCACTGATTGGCTGAACACAGAACCAGGATGAAGGTCAGAGGCATGCCACAGGCTTATATTCCAAGGTTAAACGGTGAGCTCTCCCGACTTGTACAACTGCAAAGTTCATAAAGTTTGCTGCTTTCCCATTTCTCCCTGAGAACCTTCCAAATGGGTAACCAATCTATCCAACTGAAATATTTTTGAAGTGGAACTAAACTGGTATGTTTCAGACTGGAGCTATGTGTTGCATTGATTCCTAACTGCGTGGCACTGGCACTACTCTATCAAGCTTAGTTTTAGTAGAATTAATATGGACCACAGGGCCACTGAGTTGATTATTGTGCTGGCTGCTGGATTCTTTCCATTCTCTCTGTGCTCGTTTTATCCTGAATTCTTGGTCTCATCTCCCTCTACTTTAATGGTAAGTGCTACTGTCCACTGCTGGTATACTATCTCCCATCTCTATTTCTCACTCTTACCTGTTATATAGTGGGTTTTAATGCATTATCTTGGAGGACTGGAGACAAACCCCCAACTGGTAAGTAGAGCCATGCATTTATTTTGCTTTCATCTTACTTTGTATTTTTTGTATGGTTCATGAATCCACAATCTTCAGGTTCCTTTGAGCTTTCCTAACCACTTTTGCTCTATGTTGGTTAATATCTTCTAGGGTCTGATTAACAATCCTGACCGTCTGAAGGACTGCATTCTTTAGTACAGGGCCCATGACATCACTGGAGTGATGTCATTCATGGTCCAGACTAGAGAGCTGCGCAGGAGCCACCACATTGGTTGCTCTGACCATTCCCTTTCTCTCCAGTCAATTTGGAGAATTGAGCCCTAATCACCTCCCACCACACTGGGAAGTTTAAAAGGACAGGGAGCAAATCTTCTAGACTAAATCATGTACAGGAGATGGTGCCCTTGGGAAAAGTCTTCCTCTAGTCTTGTCCGATCTCTCATCAGGACTTTCTCTTCCCTAATAATTCCATCTGAAGGGCTATATAACAGCTCTTCCAGAAGAAGAGAACAATATCACTCATTCAACAAAGATTTGTAAATGCTTCTAAGTTCTTTGATTTTTGTCTGTAACTTTTCATTTGCTTCTAGTTCAATCTTCTTAAATGAGTTTGTCTTGATCTTGACAATAGCTCACCTTGACTTCTTTGTACCCCAGAACAAGCATTGACAACATCATCCTTCAGGATTAGGGATGTCGTCTGTGGTCATGGCATGGCAGGTACCATGTGACAGATGTAGGGATCTCACACTGCTTGCCTCACCACTAAGTCCTCTGCAGGACTGAGCCTAATGTTTTCCCTTAAAATGGTAACTTTGCAATCAAATGTAAAAACTAAGAATATAATATACAAATCAAATAAAATAATATATTTTTTTCTTTTTTGTCATTTCTGTAACAATATCCTACCAAACTAGGCACAATGTCCCATGAAACTTTCACTCCCTCAAACAAAGGAACAGTTCAGTATCAGCCCTATTTCATTTCCTGGCCTCAAACTCAAGTTATGCACCATATTAACTGCAAACAGCAGGGTCTTAATCATTCTTAGTTGCCAAATAGCCTAGCAAATTACATATTGTATTGGCTCTGGGTACTGAAAGAGGAAATAAATGCTTGTGTTTATGTGGAAAATATGATCATATCACATAATTGGGGGTATTTAATTTTTTTCATGAATATATAATTTCCACAATGAGAATGATGGGTATTGCTTGAGAATTCTTCAGAAAAAAAAATGAATAACAGATTTCCCAAAACTGTTAGAAACTGATCAGTGATTAGAGGTAATTGCTTTTATTAACACCAAAATAGAGCAAAATAATCAAGGTATTCATTTGTCTTCAACCATTTTGTTCCCATATGGTATTTCCATTAAAGCAGCCTAAAGTTACTTAACATTCAAATCTGCATTGTGGGGAGAGCCATACTCCTAGGCAAGACCAGCTCAATGGTGAGGCATATGGGAGATTCACTCCTTTTCTCTGAGCAGATGGAGACCAAGCATGTCATAGAAATAATGTGTTTTGTATCTGGAGGGAAGATACTGGCTGCTTTGTTCTTAGATGACATTGCTTGCCAAGCCTTCTGCTCAGGTTAGAACTTGTACATGTGGGGTTTCCACTGACTTTGCTTCTTTTGAAAAGGGTTTCCACAATAGAGATCCAGAAACACAAAAATACTTGCTTTGCAAAGTTCCAAAAGTCCAAAGGCCATACATGACCTTTAAATTCTTCTAAAGAGTGCAGTCTTTTCACACTGCAGGCCAATTTCATGTTACAACTTCCACAGAAGAGCATGAGGCAGGAAGCAGGTGGCCCTCATACAGATGGAAAAGTTGAACTCACCTATTTTAGTCTATTCTAGCTGCTGGAAAAGAAAAATAAAGAAAGAAACCACCACAGGTTGAGAATGTAATAAACAACAGACATGTATTTATCACAATTCTGGAGGCTGGAAGTACAAAAATCAAGGTATCAGCAAGGTGGTTTCTTCTGAGGCCTCTCTGCTTGGTTTGTAGATGGTTTTCTTCCCTGTGAGTCCTCACATTATTCTTGCTCTGTGCGTCTGTCTCCAGATTTCCCCTTTTCGTAAGGACACCAATGAGATAGGATCAGGGTCCACCCTCATGACCTCATTTTAACCTGATCGCCTCTTTAAAGAGCCTCTCTCCAAATACAGTCATATTCTGAGGTTCTGGGGCTTAGGACTCCAACATACAAATTTGGGGGGCACAAAATTTAACCTATAAAAACAAACACCGCTTCTTAAATTAGTTGTTATGTAAATATTCTGTGAGTGGATTAAAGGATTCATTTATTAAATATAAAAAATGAAAATTACCATAATTTTGTATCCTTGCTTTGCACTTAAGAATGTTACTGTGGAAGATTAGGAACAAAGATGGCGGAGTAGAAGGATGTGCTCTCACTCCCTCTTGCGAGAACACCAGAATCACAGCTAGCTGCTGGACAATCATCGACAGGAAGACACTGGAACTCACCAAAAATGGTACCCCACATCCAAGGACAAAGGAGAAGCCACAATGAGAAGGTAGGAGGGGCACAATCACAGTAAAATCAAATCCCATAATTGTTGGGTGGATGACTCACAGACTGGATAACACTTATACCACAGAAGTCCACCCACTGGAGTGAAGGTTCTAAGCCCCACATCAGGATCCCAACCTGGGGGTCCAGCAATGGGAGGAGGAATTCCTAGAGAATCAGACTTTGAAGGCTAGTGGGATTTGATTGCAGGACTTTGACAGGACTGAGAGAAACAGAGACTCCACACTTAGAGGGCACAGACAAAGGAGTGTGCACATTGGGACCCAGGGGAAGGAGCAGTGACCCCAGGGGAGACTGAACCAGACCTACCTGCTAGTGTTGGAAGGTCTCTGCAGAGGTGGGGATGGCTGTGGCTCACCGAGGGGACAAGGACACTGGCAGAAGGAGTTCTGGGAAGTACTCCATGGCGTGAGATCTCCCAGAGTCCACCATTAGCCCCAACAATGAGCCCAGGTAGGTTCCAGCCCCACCCATCAGCCGTCAAGTGGAATAAAGTTTTACTGAGCTCTGTACACCAGGGCAACAGTCAGCTCTACCCACCACCAGTCCCTCCCATCAGGAAACTTGCACAAGCCTCTTAGGTAGCCTCATCCACCAGAGGGCAGACAGGAGAAGCAAGAAGAACTACAATCCTGCAGCCTGTGGAACAAAAACCACATTCACAGAAAGATAGACAAAATGAAAAGGCAGAGGGCTATGTACCAGATGAAGCAACAAGATAAAACCCCAGAAAAGCAACTAAATGAAGTGGAGATAGGTAACCTTCTAGAAAAAGAATTCAGAATAATGATAGTGAAGATGATCTAGGACCTCGAAAAAAGAATGGAGGCAAAGATCGAGAAGATGCAAGAAATGTTTAACAAAGAACTAGAAGAATTAAAGAACAAACACACAGAGATGAACAATACAATAATTGAAATGAAAACTACACTTGAAGGAATCAATAGCAGAATAATTGTGGCAGAAGAATGGATAAGTGACCTGGAAGACAGAATGGTGGAATTCACTGCTGCAGAACAGAATAAAGAAAAAAGAATGAAAAGAAATTAAGACAGCCTAAGAGACCTCTGGGACAACATTAAATGCAACAACATTCACATTATAAGGGTCCCAGAAGGAGAAGAGAGAGAGAAAGGACCTGAGAAAATATTTGAAGAGAATATAGTCGAAAACTTCCCTAACATGGGAAAGGAAATAGCCACCCAAGTCCAGAGTGCAGTCCAGAAGTGCAGAGAGTCCCATACAGGATAAACCCAAGGAGAAACACGAGAAGACACATAGTAATCAAATTGGCAACAATTAAAGACGAAGAAAAATTATTGAAAGCAGCAAGGGAAAAATGACACATAACATACAAGGGAACTCCCATAAGGTTAACAGCTGATTTCTCAGCAGAAACTTTACAAGCCAGAAGGGAGTTGCCTGATATACTTAAAATGATGAAAGGGAAGAACCTACAACTAAGATTACTCTACCTGGCAAGGATCTCATTCAGATTCAATGAAGAAATCAAAAGTTTTACAGACAAGCAAAAGCTAAGAGAATTCAGCACCACCAAACCAGCTTTACAACAAATGCTAAAGGGACTTCTCTAAGTGGGAAACACAAGAGAAGAAAAGGACCTACAAAAGCAAACCCAAAACAATTAAGAAAATGGTCATAGGAGCATACATATTGATAATTACCTTAAACGTGAATGGATTAAATGTTCCAACCAAAAGACACGGGCATGCTGAATGGATACAAAAACAAGATCCATATATATGCTGTCTACAAGAGACCCACTTCAGACCTAGAGACACATACAGACTGAAAGTAAAGGGATGGAAAAAGATATTCCATACAAATGGAAATAAAAAGAAAGCTGGAGTAACAATACTCATATCAGAAAAAAGTAGACTTCAAAATAAAGAATGCTACAAGAGACAAGGAAGGACACTTCATAATGATCAAGGGATCAATCCAAGAAGAAGATATAACAATTATAAATATATATGCACCCAACAGAGGAGTACCTCAATACATAAGGCAAATGCTAACAGCTATAAAATAGGAAATCGACAGTAACACAATAATGGTGGGGTACTTTAACACCCCACTTACACCAATGGACAGATCATCCAAAATGAAAGTAAATAAGGAAACAGAGCTTTAAATGACACAATAGGCCAGATAGATTTAATTGATATTTATCAGACATTCCATCCAAAAGCAGCAGATTACACTTTCTTCTCAAGTGCGCATGGAACGTTCTCCAGGATAGATCACATCTTGGGTCACAAATCAAGACTCAGTAAATTTAAGAAAAGTGAAATCATATCAAGCATCTTTTCTGACAACAACGTTATAAGCTTAGAAATGAATTACAGAGAAAAAAAAAACGTAAAAAACACAAACACATGGAAGCTAAACAATATGATTCTAAATAACCAAGGGATCACTGAAGAAATCAAAGAGGAAATCAAAAAATACCTAGAGACAAATGACAATGAAAACACGATAATCCAAAACATATGGGATGCAGAAAAAGGCATTCTAAGAGGGAAGTTTATAGCTATACAAGTCTACCTCAAGAAACAAGACAAATGTCAAATAAACAATCTAACCTTACACTTAAAGGAACTAGAGAAAGAAGAACAAACAAAACCCAAATTTAGCAGAAGGAAAGCAATCATAAGGATCAGAGCAGAAATAAATGAAATAGAAACAAAGAAAACAATAGCAAAGATCAATAAAATTAAAGCTCATTCTTTGAGAAGATAAAATTGGTAAACCATTAGCCAGAATCATCAAGAAAAAGAGGGAGAGGGCTCAAATCAATAAAATTAGAAATGAAAAGGAAGTTACAACAGACACCACAGCAATACAAAGCATCCTAAGAGACTACTACAAGCAACTATATGCCAATAAAATGGACAACTTGGAAGAAATGGACAAATTCTTAGAAAGGTATAAACTTCCAAGACTGAACCAGGAAGAAATAGAAAATATGACCACACAAATCACAAGTAATGAAATTGAAACTGTGATTAAAAATCTTCCAACAAACAAAAGTCCAGGACCAGATGGCTTCACAGGTGAGTTCTATCAAACATTTAGAGAAGAGCTAACACCCATCCTTTTCAAAATATTCTTAAAAAATGCAGAGGAAGGAACACGTCCAAACTCATTCTGAGAGGCCACCATCACCCTGATACCAAAACCAGACAGAGACACTACCAAAAAAAAAAAAAAATTACAGACCAATGTCACTGATGAGTATAGACGCAAAAATCCTCAACAAAATACTAGCAAACAGAATCCAACAACACATTAAAAGGATCATACACCATGATCAAATGGGATTTATCCTAGGGATGCAAGGATTCTTCAATATACACAAATCAATCAATGTGATACACCATATTAACAAATTGAAGGAGAAAAATCATATGGTCATCTCAATAGATGCAGAGGAAGCTTTTGACAAAATTCAACACCGTTTATGATAAAAACCCTCCAGAAAGTAGGCATAGAGGGAACCTACCTCAACATAATAAAGGCCATATACAACAAACCCACAGCAAACATCATTCTCAATGGTGAAAACCTGAAAGCATTTCCTCTAAGATCAGGAACAAGACAAGGATGTCCACTCTCACCAGTATTATTCAACATAGTTTTGGAAGTCATAGCCACATCAGAGAAGAAAAAGAAATAAAAGGAATATAAAGTGGAAAAAAAGAAGTAAAACTGTCACTGTTTGCAGATGAAATGATACTATAAATAGAGAATCCTAAAGATGCCACCAGAAAACTACTAGAGCTAATCAATGAATTTGGTAAAGTTGCAGGATACAAAATTAATGCACAGAAATCTCTTGCATTCTTATAAACTAATGATGAAAGTTCTGAAAGAGAAATTAAGGAAACACTCCCATTTACCATTGCAACAAAAAGAATAAAATACCTAGGAATAAACCTACCTATGGAGACAAAAGACCTGTATGCAGAAAACTATAAGTCACTGATGAAAGAAATTAAAGATGATACCAACAGATGGAGAGATATACCATGTTCTTGGATTGGAAGAATCAATATTATGAAAATGACTATACTACCCAAAGCAATCTACAGATTCAATGCAATCTCTATCAAATTACCAATGGCAGTTTTTACGGAACTAGAACAAAAAATCTTAAAATTTGTATGGAGACAAAAAAGACCCCGAATATCCAAAGCAGTCTTAAGGGAAAAAAACGGGGCTGGAGGAATCAGACTCCCTGACTTCAGACTATACTACAAAACTACAGTAATCAAGACAATATGGTACTGACAAGAAACAAAAACATACATCAATGGAACAAGATCGAAAGGCCAGAGACACATCCATGCACCTATGGTCAACTAATCTATGACAAAGGAGGCAAGGATATACAATGGAGAAAAGACAGTCTCTTCAATAAGTGGTGCTGGGAAAATTGGACAGCTACATGTAAAAGACTGAAATTAGAACAATCTCTAACATCATACACAAAAACAAAATTGAAATGGATTACAGACCTAAATGTAAGACCGGACACTATAAAACTCTTAGAGGAAAACATAGGAAGAACACTCTTTGACATAAATCACAGAAAGATCTTTTTTGATCCACCTCCTCGAGTAATGGAAATAAAAACAAAAATAAACAAATTGGACCTAATGAAACTTCAAAGCTTTTGTGCAGCAAAGGAAACCATAAATAAGACAAAAAGACAGCCTTCTGAATGGGAGAAAATATTTCCAAATGAATCAATGGACAAAGGATTAATCTCCAAAATATATAAATAGTACATGCAGCTCAATATTAAGAAAACAAACAACCCAATCCAAAAATGGACAGAAGTCCTAAATAGACATTTCTCCAAATAAGACATACAGTTGGCCAAGAAGCACGTGAAAACTTGCTCAACGTCACTAATTAGAGAAATGGAAATCAAAACTACAATGAGGTATCACCTCACTCCAGTTAGAATGGGCATCATCAGAAAATCTGCAAAACAACTAATGCTAGAGAGGGTGTAGAGAAAAAGAAACCCTCTTGCACTGTTGGTGGGAATGTAAATTGATACAGACACTATGGAGAACTGTATGGAGGTTCCTTAGGAAACTAAAAATAGAATTATCATATGACCTAGCAATCCTACTACTGGGCATATACCCAGAAAATACCATAATTCAAAAAGACACATACACCCCAATGTTCATTGCAGCATTATTTACAATAGCCAGATCATGGAAGCAACCTAAATGCCCATCGACAGACACACGGATAAAGATGATGTGGTACATATATACAATGGAATATTACTCAGCCATAAAAAGGAACGAAATTGGGTCATTTGTAAAGACGTGGATGGATCTAGAGACTGTCATACAGAGTGAAGTAAGTCAGAATGAGAAAAACAAATATCGAATATTAACACATATATGTGGAACCTAGAAAAATGGTACAGATGAACCTGTTTGCAGGGCAGAAATCGAGACACAGATGTAGAGAACAAATGTATGGACACCAAGGGGGGAAAGCCATGGGGGCGTGGGGATGGTGGTGTGATGAATTGGGCAATTTGGATTGACATATAAACACTGATGTGTATAAAATTGATGACTAATAAGAACCTGCTGTATAAAAAAATAAATTCAAAAAAAAATCAAAACTTAAAAAAAAAAAAAAAAAAAGGTTACTGTGCCCATAGGCGCTGTGCTGTTTCTTCAGAGTTCAAAATTCTGATAGGTTCTAAGCTTTGTTAGCACACAAGATGCCTTTAGTTTACATTGGGCATAAGACCACACGTCCTGCATTCCTGAGCATTTGTGACTGATGAAAATGAAAGTGTGTTTGATTTAGGACATGGCTGTTTTGACGTGTCAAGGAACCTTCTCATCTTCTGCCCTTGACTTGATAAAACCTCCCAGAGAAGCTGTATTGCACCAAGGTAGGGGTGGGGTCCAGACCCAGGTTCACATCTTGTCTTAGACAAACTACAGCATGGGCTAACTTTGGATCCATGGCTTACCCCATGTGGGATGCAGGTTCCTCACTGAGCTCCCTATGATAATTTCAAGAGCTAACCTGTAAAGCTTCTGAGACAGAGCACACATTTGACAAGATCTAATCTCTAGCCTCATGCCTCAGTAAGTGGAATAATAACAGCTACCTTTCATTGTGTCTGCTAGTTCCCCGAGGCTTTATATGCATTATCATATATAACCATTGTAATCATCCTGCAAGATATATATTATTACACTGTTATATATGAGGAACCTTAGCTCAAAGAGATAACATATAATAGTTATTTTTTACAAATGGAGCTGGAATTTGAACCCTGGTTTATAAGGTTCATGGCCTTTCCAAACAGACTACCTTACCCTGGAACCAGTATTTTTTGTTTGCAAATTCCCTTTTTGTTTTTCTCCCACATTATGTATTTCTAAAAATTAGTCAAAATTAGTAAAAATTTAAGGGATTGCTATCTATTACTAGAGATTGTGTAGGTAAATTATACTGCTAGGCATTATAGGATAAGTACCATTTAAATGCAACACACATGCACACACACACCCACACACACATTTAGACAAGCTTACAGTACAGAGAGTTGATTTCCATATGTGATCAGGACAGCTACTTAGAGAGAAAACACTTGAGCAGATCCTGGACAATATTTATATAGTAGGAATTTGGGACCACGGGTGGGTATAGAAGTAGATTTCAGATAGAAGAAATGATGTAGATAACAATGTCACTATTTAAACCCACCTCATGGTCTGCAGATAAAAAGTAGATTTGAGTCAATTTGTGAGACTTTTGAACACAAAACAATAGCACAAATTCGGGGTTTGATGAGCCTCCTGGGGTCCTATAGCTGCTCTCACCAATACGTTCACCTTTCAACTCCCTTGTCACCTACTGTACCTGCCCATCTCCCATTACTGTCATAGCACTTAGTGTGATAGGTGTTCCCACAAGTTAATAGATGAAAACACCCCTTCATTTGAGATATCCAGACCCTCTACTAAACAGCTATTTTATTCAACTATGTGGACCCGAAAGTGAGGAAACCTCTGAAGTTACAATTTTATAACTAAAATACAAGTCTCAATCAGCTATACTATGCCAGGAACTGTGTTAGCATTTTCACATAGTGTGTCTTAATTTAATCCTTTCAACAAACCCACAGGTAAATTTTATCATCTTCTATTAGATTGTAAAATCTGCTTAGAGATGTTGTTCAATGATATAAAAGCTTGACAAAGGTACACACAAATTCTCAACTTTCTTTAAGCAGGGCAGGTGTTGGAAGCATAAACATAAGCATAACAATATATCCTCATGCCAGACATCCACCTCTGACTTGAGCACTTAGAATTTTGTCAGTAGGTTATAGAAGAATGTAGAAAGAGAAAACATGTTATATTTTTTAAATATGCCAAAACCGGGGGGCCCAGGATTTCTTCAAAATGCATCCATGTACCTTTTTTTTTCCTTTATCTTTTGTCTATCCATATTTTCCTCCTAGGTGCTTTCATCCATTTCTCATCAATTTCTATGGCTTCAAATAATAGATACAGACTGTAAACTCCCAAGTTTATAATACTAAATTCTGAATAAAGTCTTCCTACTTCTGATAAGATGAAAGACAGTCCAGTCAAGAGTGCTGCTTCCTGGTTTTAACTGGTCCTGTGAATACGATGTGAGTATCGTCAACGGTGTCTGGGGCAGATGGAAAATGAGGCCATTATGAAGCCTCCTCATTACTCCTTGTCAGTGCTGAGTTCCATTAGGCAAATTAATATATTGACTGTTTCTCTTGAGATAAATCACAAGAAAATGACCCATGCAAAAGCAGGTTTCAGAGTATCTGATATTTATGATATATCTGGTGGTAGTTTTGGAATATTTGGTGTCCAAGAATCCAGGAGTCTCTGTAACCTTGACAACCCAATCCTGATTTGCTGACATTAATGCCAGCTCTCCTAGTCAGAAAGCTCCCTAACAAGCAAGGGTGGAGTTTGTCCACAAGAGAATACTTTATAGATGCATAACTGCCACCAAAGCCTCATTTATCATTTTAATAAACTTTCCAAGAGAGAGGAAGGAATTCCCTAGATCCTCTTTATCTTTGGCATGGAAGCATAATGGGTAATCAAGTATGGATCAGTGTTAGGCCCGTGTTAATCTCTCTTAATCCCCATGTGAATATTTTATTTTTATTAATAATCACACTAAAACCACTGAGCATTGTTTTTCTTAATGATGTGTTTGTTTAGAGAAGGAAAGCCTAGTCAAATAATAAAAGTTTAAACCCAAAGTTCAGGTCGAATAAACAGAGCAGATCATGAGAAAATCAAAGATACAGACATCCATATATTCTGAAAAATGTAATCTTAATCTTGTAAGGATCTGAAGGAGGAAAAAGGGACTGAGTCCTTACTGAGTCTCTGTGATAGGTCAGATGCCTTGTACATGTGACTTTATTTCATGCTACAATGTCATAGGGTATATTTTAGCTTCAGAATGGTAAGGTAAAGAAGCTCAGGCTCAGAGCACTACCAAATTGCCATGTCAGATCTGAACGCAGGTGTAATGCTTCAGCATATGGTCTCTCCATTGTGCCATACTGCTTTTTCTGGGAATGGTAAAGAATAATTTTATTTCCCAGTTATGAATGAAATTTTATTTCCATAATTTCTCCTCCCAACACCTTCCCAAACCTTCTGTCCAGCCTGAAATGAATCATAATCTGTATTCCTATGAAACTATGTCTACCAGGATTCCCAGGTCTCCTACTAATATCCAGTCCTATGAAAATTGCTTAAATATGTCAGGAAATTAGACTGAAAAATGCAAAGTATGGTTCCTGAAAACTCTGAGCTTCCCTTGTGATGGAGCCATGGGAGAAAATCTCTGGTACCCTAAGTAGACTTTGAAAAATTAAGGAGGTGGGTGTCCTTGGAGGGAAACTCACCAGCCTCGGTTTCTCATGGTGGCCAATGAACTGGTTATTCCACCTTCCCTTTTGGCCTCCAATTGCTGGGACCATTCTTGAGGGGACCCCTAGAGATTTATATTCTCCTTGTTTGCATTGAATACAAAAGTAACAGCCAAATTTAGGAAACTGAGAATCTGTGGCCAGAAGCCAGAAAAACAAAACAATCAAGCTTAAGAAGAATGAGAAGAATTGGAGAAGAAACAGTGGAGGAACAACAGGAGGGAATGACATGAATGAAGCAAGTGGTTGCATAAATAGAAGACCCTGGACCACTCTGCAAATGTTGGCTGGAGCTCGTGCAGTGAGTGCCCGACTCCTAGGAGGCCCTCAGTAAAGAGTAGTTGATCAACAGAGGTTCAGACAGTGAGATAGTGAAGCCAAGAGAACAAAAAAGGTGCTATTGAAGAGAGGAAAATGGTGGATCAGAAAAGCACTTTCGATGATTGAGTCTCTACCCCATGCGGGACATTGACTCCTGTTCCCTGGGAGCCTGGGTCTGGGTCATGAGGCGCTCTCTGAGACTCAGGTGTTGGCTAGATCTGCATTTCCTTTGTAAATGAAATTCTCACACTGTTTCAATACTGTCAATAACACCAGCACCTTAGCCTCTGACAAATGGGGCCAGGTCCACTACATTACAATGAAATCTTGTGTGCTGTGATTTCCCATTTCCCACCCTGTGGTTAAGAGAATGTTGGTACTTTGGCTGTGAACTACTACATCAGATGGCTCCCTGCCTTGAACGCTATTGCCAGGCATCATGGAGACAAGTGCTCTATCCTCCTCTGGGTTTCCATGGAGCTCTGAGTGCTTGTCTGTGGCACTGAAGGGCCTCCTTTCATACAATATAAGTTTGATTATGTAGTTGGCCACTGCCATTGAGAGCCACATTTCATGGGGCTAGAAAAATAAATTGACAAAAGGAAGAGTCACATATTTCCTTGCTGGTAATGAATCTTGCAAAACCAAGAGAATAAGAAAGAAAATGACCCATTATCCTGCCAACCAAGAAAAAATTGCTAGTTTCTAAGCAACATTTGTCATCATTTAATTAATAAACATTTCTCATTGAATGTACCATCCTTTCCCAGTTATTCTTCATAACAACACCCTGATGTAAGTCACCATTATCATTTGCACTCTACAAGTGAGGAAGTTAATTCCTTCACTGACTCTTCCTAACAAAAACAGACAAAGGGTCTTCCTCTCAGCCTTGCCGTTCTGTTCCCTGATGCTGCTGAAACCTCATCTCAGCAACTGGGGATGAAGTCTTAGCTGAGAGGCAAGGATGCAAAGGCAAAAGAAGGCCAAGGTCATCCTGACGTCACTGCTTTCTGAGGAAGCCCAGTGTATACACATGAGAAGAATGTGGCCTAGACATAAGCTAGAGAGGTTTTCTGAGACAAAGCCTCATCACGGGCACTATTGTCAATTGTCTGCCTTGAAATGTGTCCTTCATTTTCAGCTCCTGTAAGTCAAAGGAACAAAGGGAAAGGCTCATTCAGCTGGCAGGGGAAGATCCTGCAAACATTAATATTTTCCTGGAATATTTTTTGTTAACTGCCAGAAGAGAACTTGACTTCAACAGGACTTAGCTAATTCTGAATTTGGGACTTTTTTAGTAGTTAGCTTTTTGTAGTCACTATTTTAATGGAAGTTTGAATGCATATCACAATGTAACACATTGGGGTGTTTAAGTATGCGTTAGCACATTTTAAATATACACATATGTCCATCATAAAAAGCTGTGAGAAATTCATGTAACAGAAAATGGAATAAGATAAACAGAGAAAAAGAGTCTTTACAGATGTACAAAAAAGTCTTTTCTTTATAGACTTCTTTAGGCAGTTAAAAGCAATTTGCTTTTGATAGGGCTACTCCCCTTGATATTTATTCTTGAGTCTAAGTTGATGATATGCTTACCAGACTAATTCTCTATTTAAATCATGCTGATGTCTGGGCCTGCAAAGGTTGACACAGGGCTTAGCAAAAACTATAAAATCAATACCTCATGGGTCTATAACCAAAGATGAACTCAAAAACAGAAACAGACCACAGAGGTGAAATACAAGAAGGTGTTTTAAGACATTAAAAGAAGAGTTCTTTCTCTTTTTCTTCTATTTTCCTGGTTTGTTTTGGTGATTTATGGTTTTTCTCTCCAGGCAGGAAGATTTAGCATTTATAGAGGGAGACCAATTTAATGTTCATAAAAAGTTCTGAATAGACTAGCAGAGACAATGCGTGTCTCTATGGTAAGAAGGGTATATATCATCACAAGGGCAGTAACCAGCTTACTTCCCCTGATTTTTTTTTTTACATCTTTATTGGAGTATAATTGCTTTACAATGGTGTGTTACTTTCTGCTTAATAACAAAGTGAATCAGCTATACATATACATATATCCCCATATCTCCTCCCTCTTGTGTCTCTCTCTCACCCTCCTTATCCCACCCCTCTAAGTGGTCACAAAGCACTGAGCTAATCTCCCTGTTCTATGCGGCTGCTTCCCACCTGCTATCTATTTTATATTTAGTAGTATATATAATTCCATGTCACTCTCTCACTTCATCCCAGCTTACCCTTCCTGCTCCCCATGTACTCAAGTCCATTCTCTACATCTGCACTTTTATTCCTGTCCTGCCACAAGGTTCTTCATAACCATTTTTTTCTTCTTTTTTTTTTAGATTCCGTATATATGTGTTAGCATACAATATTTGTTTTTCTCTTTCTGACTTACTTCACTCTTTATGATAGACACCAGGTCCATCCACCTCACTACAAGTAGTTCAATTTTGTTTCTTTTTATGGCTGAGTAGTATTTCATTGTATATATGTGCCACATCTTCTTTATCCATTCATCTGTCAATGGACACTTGGTTGCTTCCATGTCCTGGCTATTCTAAACAGTGCTGCAATGAACATTGTGGTACATGACTCTTTTTGAATTATGGTTTTCTCAGGGTATATGCCCAGTAGTGGGATTGCTGGATCATATGGTAGTTCTATTTTTAGTTTTTTAAGGAACCTCCATACTTTTCTCCATAGTGGCTGTATCAATTTACATTCCTACCAACAGTGTAAGATGGTTCCCTTTTCTCCACACCCTCTCCAGCATTTATTGTTTGTAGATTTTTTTGATGATGGCCATTCTAACTGGTTTGAGGTGATACCTCATTGTAGTTTTGATTTGAATTTCTCTAATGATTAGTGATGTTGAGCATTCTTTCATGTGTTTGTTGGCAATCTGTATATCTTCAATGGAGCAATGTCTATTTAGGTCTTCTGCACATTTTTAGATTGGGTTGTTTGTTTTTTTGATATTGAGCTTCATGAGATGCTTGTAAATTTTGGAAATCAATCCTTTGTCAGATTCAATGCAATCCCTATCAAACTACCAATGGCATTTTTCACAGAACTAAAACAAAAAATTACACAATTTGTATGGAAACACAAAAGACCCCGAATAACAAAAGCAATCTTGAGAAAAAAAAATGGAGCTGGAGGAATCAGACTCCTGGACTTCAGACTGTACTACAAAGCTACAGTAATCAAAACAGTATGGTACTGGCACAAAAACAGAAATATAGATCAATGGAAGAGGATAGAAAGTCCAGAGATAAACCCATGCACATATGGTCACCTTGTGTTTGATAAAGGAAGCAAGAATATACAATGGAGAAAAAACAGCCTCTTCAATAAGTGGTGCTGGGGAAACTGGACAGCTACATGTAAAAGAATGAAATTAGAACACTCCCTAACACCATACACAAAAATAAACTCAAAATGGATTAAAGACCTAAAGATAAGGCCAGAGACTATCAAACTCTTAGAGGAAAACACAGGCAGAACACTCCATGGCATAACTCACAGCAAGATCCTTTTTGATACACCTCCTAGAGAAATGGAAATAAAAACAAAAATAAATAAATGGGACCTAATGAAACTTAAAATCTTGTGCACAACAAAGGAAATCATAAACAAGATGAAAAGACAGCCCTCAGAATGGGAGAAAATATTTGCAAATGAAGCAACTTCTCCTGATCTTTGCAATGACTTGAATGAGCTGTGAAAGGCCTTCATCTTCCATGAGTATTTCATGTCTCAATCCAGAGAGTTGTGGCGAGATTTCTCTGTTCTCAGACATGGCAGCTCCACTGAGTGTAGAGGTGGGAAGTCAAATCCAGATGCTTTTAGAATCTTGAACCACTTTCACCTTTCAGACCAAGATCTGGGCTTGACAGTTAGCTACCAAATTGAGCCTGCACAATTTGGCTTTATTATTAATTCTACCATTTATTTATTTAAAGAAAACAATTGATCAGCATCCTTTTATGTTCCTAATTCTGTGCTGAGCAACAGTACAAAAAGTGGAACAATGTAAATGTTCTAAAAATGTTTCATGGATAATTAAATGAATGAATTATATAATATGTTATTTTTATGGAAGTATGTATTTAGTACTTATTCTGTGCAAAATATTAAGTAGATGCTAAAATAATATTGAGAGACACAGTTTACATGTTCTGACCTTGAATTCCACACAATTTAGTGTAGGTAGATGACACAGATAAAACAGAATAAACTGTGAATTAATAAAAGTTCAAGAAAAATGTGGTGTGAGTAGTAAGAAAGTTATCATTAATTGCAACCAGGAGGATTGGGTAGAAGAATGTCAGGTTTTAATCACAAGATAACATGTGAAATTAGAGGGCATTCCTTGTGAAAGGAATTGAATGAACAAAGGAGGGAATTAAAAGGCATCAACAGAATTCCCTGCTAATCATTGAACACTTCTAGAATGTCTGGCATTGAACCATGAACTTTACATGTATGATCTCATTTGTAAATAAATAAATAAGGTAAGTTCTTTTATTATCTCTATTTTACAGATGAGGAAACTGGGACTCAAAAGAGTCAACCCTTTTCCCAAGTAAGTACTAAAATCCAAACCTTTCTGAAAGCTAGAAAAGCCCCAGAAAGGAGTAAGAGCTTCTCTGGCAGCTGGGTCCATTGAAGAGAAGAAAAGAAGGATGTTCTTGTGTTCAAGACACTTCTGGTACAACTGAAGAATGTACACATGATGGATAACTAACTGTACAGGGCAGTAATAATAAGTGGCAAATAAATAAATAGGTAAGCCAGATTATACTTCACCAGTGCACCGAGACAGGAGGCCAAGAACAGTGACAGGGGCAGGAGACTGGGGGATCTATGAAGTCAGTCTACCTTTGCGTAGTCAGGGAAACTTGGAGCAAGTCACTTGATTATTTTGGTCTCTCTGCTACTCTCAAATGAGGAAAATTTCTCCATGTCCTTTCAATTCTAAATTCTGAGTCTAAAAATATTAACATGGTTTGGTAAAGAAAAAGGAATATACAAGGGAAAATGCAGCATATGATAATATTTGAGGATAGACAAAGGGATAAAGAATAGACTATAAAGCACCAAGAGGGTAGAGTGTGTGCAAAATCTCACACTCTCTTCCTTCTGCCTCCCAAGCACTCTTCCTTAGACTCCTCAGTATATATTTTTTGAACTACTGATTGTCAGCTTCCCCAGCTGGGCTGTCAGTCTGCTTGGGTAAAGACTGTGTCTGTTTTGCTTACCTTTGTACTTTCAGTGCCTAGAACAAAGGCTACAAGAAATACCTCAGGCACTTAAAAAATTGTCAATGGAATTTTAAAAAAGCAATAATTATGTTAGTTTTGATTGAATGTAAATTGACAGCTAGAAGATTAGTTATCTGACCCTTCAGTCATACAGGGATATTATAGGGTAAAAATGCAGTTCATTTAATGAGAAGAATTCTGGAAGAGAAGACTTGTAATATCAGTAGGGTTAGGGTTAGGGTTAGGAAACCAGGAAAATAATAAAGCTCTTTACCAGGCAATCAAGAGGTTAGTTGAAAGAAGTGTTTTGCAACTTTTTGAAGGGTTGCAGAATTCTGTCTACTCAAACTAGTTAAAGTTGAAAAATAATTCTGAATTAATTAATGAGGTTGCAATATCAACCCAGAGGTAAAATTAGAAAGGAAAAAATATAAAAAGAAAGAGAGAGAGAGAGAAGAAAGGGAAGAGTTCCACTGTGAGTTACTGCTGCTGATTTCTGCCTTCAGTGGCAAGAGGTAGGCAAAGTTACTCTTAGTGTCACAGGGCAGAGGCAACTGTAACATGGTAAAAGAATTCCCAGTCCCTCCTCTGATCTTGTTACTAAACTCTCTGGTGGGTGCGATGTTTCCACAAGTATACCAGGTAACAGCCTCTTCCTCCTCTTTGTGTTTTTTTTAGTTTCTCCAAGGTTAATTTTAGAGAATGAAGTTCTAGCATCTATGCCAATTATCCATCTTTTAGAAACCAAAACTCTGTAGCCAGTTTAACATATGTTTAAATGCAGAATTACCAAATGCTATAACAAAAGGGGGAAAAACTTCTGCGAATGATAGAAGAGAGATGTGTATTCTTAAAATAGTAGAAATCCTTTTACTTATTCTTGGGATGTACATTACAAGCTTAAAGATTTTCATTTTAAAATGTTTCAGTTATTGTCTTGAAAAGTGAAATATTAAAACTTTCTGGATTTCCATCTGGCTCTCCTTTATATCTTCAACTATTTTTTTTCTGAGACTTTCTATTTCTTATTGAAGTTCTATTTTTCATGTTTTTCAAGCATGTTTGTAATCGGTCATCAAAGTGTTTTAATGATGGCTACTTTAACATCTTGATCAGATAATTCTAACATTATCTCTTCCTTTTTTTCCCCACGTGTATTCATTGTCTTTTTCTCATTCAGCTTGAGATCTTTTAGCTACTTCATATGACCTGTGATTTTTAACTGAAGCCTGGACAGTTTAGGCATTATATTGTGAGATTCTGGATCTTATTTAATCCTTCTGTTTTAGCAAAACCTAAAATATATCAGTGACAAATAGGAGCATTTTATATTGGTAAAAAAAAAAAGTTATAACTGCTAAGAACATATATGCCTCAAACAATATAGACTTAAATTTTATAAAGTGACAACAGAAATTTATAGAGAAATAAATATATCTATATTTTTATTTAAATATTTTAATATATGCTTCTCACAAATTGATCAGGAAGAAAATTATAAGGAGAGTTTAAATGATTTAAATAATCAAATTTCAAGTCATTAGACCTTTATGAATTAAAATATATATATATATGTCTATTACACAGGCAACATGCTATGGGCATAATACAATAAAATTAAGAGAACAAGAGCAGAGAATAGTGTTTCAGATACTGTTACCTGTCCACCAAAATTTATTTTTTCCTTCTGCCTGTACACATGATTACATTTCACTTTCCAATCTCCTCTATATATATATATGGAAAAGATTAAATTTTCAATAAAATTTAAACATATATGATGTATACCACTATGACTCTTGTGACTTACCACTGTAAATTTATATCTCTTTCATGTTCTTTCACTTTTACTTTTTTCAATTGAATGCAACCCAGATGTGGGGAACCTGGATATAGAGGCAACCCAGGTTCAATCATGTGAGTGAGAGTATTGCCAGCCTGGATGCTGGAAGGGAGACTTGGACCTCATGCAGGTGACTTCCTGCAACACAAAAAATGCAACCCAGCCTCCCAGCCTAAGATGTCCACCTTATTACTACGTAAGAAAAAAATAAATTCACTATTCTTAAAGCCACTGTATCTTTGAGACATTTTGTTATAAAAATAGCCTCACCCTAATATGTATAACTAAAAATCTAATATATAGCCAGTAATTTAAAACATCAATAATGTATTGATAAACTCTAGTAGAGTTTATTCCAGTAATACAAGATTTGACCAATCTGTGTAAGTTACAATCTTAACAGAATATAAAAGAGAAAAATATGATTATAACCATTGATGTAAAAAAAAATGTTTGACAAAATCCACGTCCTCTTAAGAAACAGGAATAGAAAATTCCTCAAATTGATAAAGGGCAAGAACAAAGAACCTATAAATAACAACATCCTTAATGTTAGAGACTGGACACATTCTTCCAAAAATCAGGAACAAGGCAAGGATATCTGCTATGAACATTTTTATTCAATGTGGCACTGGAAGACCTAATAAATACAATAAAACAAGAAAAAAAGGCAAGCATAATTTTTTCAATATTTCAACAGAAGACATGATTGTGAACATAAAAGGGCCCTCTTCTGGGTCACAGTCTTCTCGCTGTGTCCTCACCATGTGAAAGGGGTAAGGGGGTTCTGAAGTCTCTTTTATAAGAGCAGTAACTCCATTCATGAGGGCTCCGCTCTCATGACATAATCACTTCCCAAAGGCCTCACATCTCACTACCATCACATTGGGGATTAGGATGGCAACATAGGAATTTGGGGGGAGGGGATACAAACATTCAGACCAGAGTGATAGTCCCTCTTGTTCTGTGTCTAGGGCTCTGACACTGAATCCAACCATGAGCTTTGGAATCAAATTTATATGACTTTGCATTTCCTTTACAGCCTAACAGCTTTGTGGTTCTAAGTTACTTAGCCCTGCAATGGGCTCCTGCAACATCACTCCTAAGATGGAATTAGAATGCTCGCCTCAAAGAGTTTTTAAGGGACTTGAGAAATGACATATAAACTGCCTGCCATACAGCATGTGCTAAACAAGTATAAATAGCAAACTGTCCTGAAGCTGCCTGCCTGCCTGCGATGTCCATGTGAGCTTGCCTCTTCTTTTCTTTCTGCACTGCTACACTCACCTGCTGGAAAGACCACAAAGCTTTTTGATCCCTGATGTCGCTAATAGTGAATTCCCTTCCACAGGTGCCCTGTCTTTCAGATGGCCTCAACTCCTGACTATTTTCCACTAACCGTGTCACAAAATAACGAGATCTTTCCCTGGAATTGTCACAAGTGTTGTGAGGCTGCTGTTTTTTGTCTGTTGGGTTTCTGTTTTCCTTTCCTGCAAAATTCTCTGTATCTGTATCAGAGACTGCCGTCCGACTTTCACCACCACCTCTCCTGCTCCTCTGTGGCTTCCTGAGCTGACTGTGACGTAGTTTCCCAAAGTGTTAGGATACATTTCCTTAGTTGGAAGACCTACTTATGGTTAGTGCTCTTTTTTGATGATCATGTACCATTTTGTCAATAAGAATATTCGAAATCTTATTACCGACACTAATTTGATTTCTCACCTCTCCTGAATCTATGCCCTTTGATGTGTAATTTGGAGTTCCTCCCATAAAAGTGGAATACATTTCCCTATCGTTTGATTTGGGGCTTTGTCTTGTGCCTTGCTTTGATCAGTAGAATAAGAAGGAAGTCACAGTGTGTCAGTACCAAGCTGAGACTTTAAGAAGCTTCATGTGTTCCACTTGCCCTCTCTAACTTCTGCCATCCCTGTGAGAAGTTCAACACACCTGGACTGCTCTGCTCATCTCAAAAGGATGATTAAAAACAATTGGAGACTATTGTAATACAGCTGCAATGAACATTTTGGTAAATGAGTCTTTTTGAATTATGGTTTTCTCAGGGTATATGCCCAGTAGTGGGATTGTTGGGTCATATGGTAGTTCTATTTTTAGTTTTTTAAGGAACCTCCATACTGTTCTCCATAGTGGTTGTATCAATTTATATTCCCACCAACAGAGCAAGAGGGTTCCCTTTTCTCCACACCCTCTCCAGGATTTGTTGTTTGTAGATTTTTTATGATGGCCATTCTGACCTGTGTGAGATGATATCTCATTGTAGTTTTGATTTGCGTTTCTCTAATGATTAATGATGTTGAACATTCTTTCATGTGTTTGTTGGCAATCTGTCCATCAACAGACTAATGGATAAAGAAGATGTGGCACATATATACAATGGAATATTACTCAGCCATAAAAAGAAATGAAATTGAGTTATTTGTAGTGAGATGGATGGACCTAGAGTCTGTCATACAGAGTGAAGTAAGTCAGAAAGAGAAAAACAAATACCATATGCTAACACATATATATGGAATCTAAAACAAACAAACAAACAAAAAACAACTGGTCATGAAGAACCTTGGGGAAAGACACGAATAAAGGCACAGACCTAGTAGAGAATGGACTTGATGATAGGGGGAAGGGGGAGGGTAAGTTGGGACAAAGTGAGAGAATGGCATGGACATATACACACTACCAAACATAAAATAGATAGCTAGTGGGAAGCAGCCACATAGCACAGGAAGATCAGCTCGGTGCTTTGTGACCACCTAGAGGGGTGGGATAGGGAGGGTCGGAGGGAGGGAGATGCAAGAGGGAAGAGATATGGGAACATATTTATATGTATAACTGATTCACTTTGTTATAAAGCAGAAACTAACACACCGTTGTAAAGCAATTATACTCCAATAAAGATGTTAAAAAAAAATGGAGAAGCACTGCCTCAGCAGAGTCACCTGCGGTGCCTGTTCTAGATCAGCCATCTTCCAACCAATGCACCAAATCATGACTAATAATACTATGACATGATGTGGTTTTACACCACTTAGCTTTAGGCGGTTTATTTTATAGCAAAAGTTAACTGATATAAAGTATTGTGGAGATTCAGCATAACCTGCCGATTACACAGGGATTTTGTACACTTTGCATTTATTATTGTTGATGCTAATTTGGAAGAGAGATATAAATTTTGCAAATATGATTGGGTTTGGTAGGTCAGTGGAATAGCAAATCTGAATCCAATGGTCCTTTTAAATGAAAAAGATTTTCCTAAACAGCCAAGCCTTTCTGTCTTGTCTTCTCACTTTTCTTTCTACTTGTGTCTCCTGTCACACTTTGTTTCAGGAACACGTTGAATGAACATCAGCTTGGGTTGCATCTTCAGAACAGAATGAGTTCTTGAGAGACCTCCCTAGAAAACTGATGGTTTACAAAATGCCAATCTGATTGAAGAGCCAAAAGGAGAAATGGACTTGTCTGGTATTTGCTGCCTTTCTCTATATGATGTGTCTGTGATTGTGGACCAATGAGGAAAATTGCTAAATCTGCGATTTTATTCAGCACGCAAGTTTTCTGAGGTTACAGTGATCACCCAGGTTTCAGTATTTTACAGGAACTTGCAATAAAATACATTCAAAGTGAATTCTGAGTGACCAAAAGCTACCTGATCGGAAGAATTCAATTTATGATAAGATTCACCACTTCAAAGTCAATTCTAGGTCTTTTATTATCCAGAGGCTACAGAATGAATCATTTTCTGTGGATTGAAGTAAGTTCATATGCTAGATACTTACAGGGTTACAACTACTAAGATCCATGGTCTGAAACAACTATTACTAGAACCACATTTTGTGTCGCTCCATGGTACTGTCATGCTCTCAAAATTGGAGATTCCTTTAATTTTAGGTTTATGTGCCCAAACTTTTAGACACTCTCCTGCTCATCACAATTCAACTCTGGTACACATCATCATTCCTTACCTGTGTACCACATACTTCCCACTTTCACATATGCTACCTATTTTGCAGCCAACTCCTGTAATGTTTCTGACACACAATATTATACCAAACCTGCTCTTGTTATGTGAATCATGGCATGCATGTTGTATACTTCAGCAGAACCTAAGGGAATCCCTGAGGGTCACCCCACTCTCCTATCAGCTCTCTACCACGCTCAAGCCAAAGTCTGCTGCAAATCAGAAGACATGGAACAGAAGTAGAAAATGTAGTCCTGAGCAAGAAAACTGAGTTGATTGAAATTATTTGACTTTATGCTTATTAAGTTCTAGGCAATCAGGTAAAATGTCTATTGTGATACAAGTTAAATTCAGTTGTAGATGCTTGAGAACTCTGTACCTACCAAACTCACAATTCCAATGATAATATTCTGGGATCAGTGATATTATATAGGAATGTACATACTGTTAAAGCAGCGTGGAGGAGAGGGGAGCAGAGTGGTGAGGGAAGACCCTAACTTAGGTAGTCATCGTCCTCTTTTAAATTGGATAAAATGTGCCTAGAGTAGGTTATATAAATTTCCTGGGGTGAAAATGCTAGTTTTTACTAGAACCACTATTTGAAGCCCAGTAGGTTTTAACTAAATAACCATGTTCTTTCTCTTTTACTATGTTGGGGAGAAGTCTAAATACAACCTTTCAAGTTAGTATATATTTGACATTTAGATATCTTCTATTTTTTATTAGACTATGCATATAATATATTTTTTCAAACTAATAGAGCAAAAGATGATTTTTGCTATATAGGTAAAAAAAAGACATTTCAGACCTCTTTTTCCATGAATTTTTTTCACTCATAATTTATTTGTTTTTATCAAGTACTATGCATAGATGTTTCTGGACAAGGGGGAAAAAGGATACTGTTGTCCCCTTAACACCTTCTGAAGAAGATTAATAAAATTAAGTAGTAGTTTATAGCCCAGGGAAGGGTAGTTTTAACTGTGGCACAAAAGAAGACTATTGCAAAGAAAAGGCACCAGTATACATAAATGTCAAAGTCACAGAGCAGTAATTTAAGCAGCACGAGCTTCGTCTCACACAATTTGTACACCTCTGTATCCCTGCAATTCTGTGAATCCACAGGGAGCATTAAACCCAAATGGAGATGGCGAGGCATTTTAAATCAGAATCAAACTCACTGTTTTGGTGAATCGCTTCAGACTTGAATTAAGTCTCTTGTTTAATCAAGATATTAAAGTCAAGGAGGCACCAAGAGCCTATGCCTTGTGCATTTAAAAACACTCTCTCAGGTGAAGTGGCCAGGTGTGGACTCATTGACAGATTGCTAAGATTCAGACTCACAGGTTCACGGACACTCAGCAGGATACTTGAGGAGGCCATTAATGCCGAGCACTGAGAAACACAGTCTTAAATCCAGACTCTGCAGTTATATGCTGTGGACATATGATAAAGTTAGTGAAACTTGCTGACCCTCCGTGTCCTCACCTAAGAAAGGAATCAGTTATGCCATGTGTTTACCTCACAAGACTGGCACTTGGAGGGACTCAACAGATGGCAGTTGTCCCACGGTGACTGCTTTCCCTCAGGAGGAAAAGGTTTCCCTGTTTACACACCCATGTTCCTGGACATGCTGTAGAAAGGGGTGAGAGATGCTTATTCATTGGTCAAATAATAATCTCAGAGATGTGATACCAGTATTTCATGACTTCTTTATAACATAAAAGGAAGGAAAAAAGTAATGTCATCTTCACTGGTATGGTTGAAATTGTTAAAAGGTAAACTGAGGCATATTAACAACTTTAAGAGTTTGAACAAAAATCAATCTGAACCAATCCCAGTCTAGCAGATAGAAAGGAGCTCCGAGGACCTGTACCGAATGAAAGGCTTTCACAGGCAGAGGGAGTGGGGACGAGGAAACTGCACTGGGCAAAAAAGCAGGTTGGTTCCAGCAGAGTTCCTTTCCTTTAGGGGATGGCTTGGGTCTAGCCAGCAAGTGATCTAACTAGTGCTGATCAGTTGATTCCTGATTGACTGGTTTGAGATTCCATTTCTGGAACAGCTGAAATTGTAATTAAGTCTGTTTGGAGACGTGGGACTTTGCAAAAGTAACTCCATTTGGGGCCTCTTTTCTTGTTTTTAGGGAAATGATTAGATTCAGAGAAAGAGAAAAATATCAAAGTAATCAGAATACACGCAAACACAGTGATGAACACAAGTCTTAGTGGCTTCTCAGAAAAGAGTCATACCCAGTTGATAATCTATTGTTACCAAGGACCAGTTCTGTGTTTTCTTTAAAAGTGACAGATTTTATTTTAGATTCCTTTTAATGGACATTCGTATTTCTAGTGTGTGAGAGGGCTAGGATGTATCCATTATGGAGACATCTCTGGAGTGGCAATTGTTTTCAAGTGAGTAAAGGAAAAGAGCCAAGGGAGCTGTTGGCTAACAACAAGAAGTACATTCCACTCCAGCTACAAGTTCTGAACCAGCAGTAAGTGACCCACCCTTTCAGACGTGTGACCTGAGCCAAGAACCAGCTCTCTGTTCCTGCTAAGCCAGGATCACCAAATGGGCAGGCGAACCATCCCCATCTTCAGAGGCAGCCCTCCAGGACACAGAATGGCGGCTGACATCTTCCACCAGAAAGGAGATCTGTTGCTGAAAACGTCACAAGTTGTCTGTCCCTAGCTGAGGGATTCCTCTCTAAAGGATTTCAAGCTCTTAGTAATCATGAAAGACAATAAGAAAATTCAGGTAAATTACCCTTCCCAAACCCCATGGATGTCCTGTGATGAGTATCATATGCATTTCAGTATTTTAACATCAAAACAAATGTGCTGGGACTTCCCTGGTGGCGCACTGGTTAAGAATCCATCTGCCAATGGGCAGGACATGGGTTCAACCCCTGGTCTTGGAAGATCCCACATGCCGCAGAGCAACTGAGCCCATGCATCACAACTAGTGAAGCCCACATGCCACAAATACTGAAGCCCGCACGCCTACAGCCTGTACTCTGCAACAAGAGAAGCCACAGCAATGAGAAGCACATGCACCACAACGAAGAGTAGCCCCCACTCGCCACAACTAGAGAAAGTCTGTTCACAGTAACAAAGACCAAATGCGACCAAAAACAAACAAACAAACAACAAAAACAAAAAAACCCACAAATGTGCTATTTGGGGATGGGAGGGACATATCCATAACCTTTTCTTTCCAAGATGTACAAAATTCAGCATTGTGGATTTTTTGCTAAAAAATGGAAATTTATTTGGAGATCGAGAGGGAAAAGGAATCAACCCAAGTTACTTTGAAAGGGAGGATTTGTCCAGGACACAGGTTGTTTCTCCATTGTCAAGGGCTGCTTTCTCAGTTTTTAGAGTGCAATGAGCAAAAAGGAATTTAAATATCATCTAAATAACAACACACCACATTGAACTCTGCCCCAATCTCAACAGATATCACTTTTTTCATAAGTCCTTATTGTCCATCAAATGCTACCGTGGAATTAGTCAGAGTAACAGCAGTTTTATAGACCACGTTTCCACAAGTCACACCATTTCCTGATTACATAGCAAAGACATTCACGATGCCAACTGATCTGTCAGCATTTAAATGAGGCATTTTGGGAAAAAAAAAAAAGGAAGTCAGACAGTGTAAATGTGACTAATGCTGCAGCATTAGAAACCACGCTCTGATAGAAATGCAATGTACCTGTGTCCCCCATCAGTCGTGTGATGTTTCTTTTGATGAAGCAAGACTAACTCCTCAGCATTACCTGTGCAGATGAGATTATGGCTCCTTTTAAGAATATACACTAGAAATATCTGCCAAGATGAGCTCATTCCTTCCTCCTTTTTAAACACCTTCCTTCTTTTATATCCAGGGCTAGTTTCAGGTAAAACTGTGAAGGGGTCAGATTTGACTTCCAGAACTGTGTTTTGAAAGCAAGTAGCATACTACTTAGGAAAGTACTGGGGAACTAGACAGACCTGGGTGTCAATATTCTCTGTCATATACTAAATAGATGACTTAAGGCAATTCATTAGATCTCTAAGAACCTCAATTTCTTCTTCTGTAAAATAAAAATAATTATGTCAATTCCCAAGTTGGACGTGTCTAAATTATATGACTCCTAAAATGGCCACATAAAGAGGCCTTTTTCAGATAACAACCTTCTTCATTTTGTTTAGTCGCTTTTACATTTCTCATCAATTTACATATTTTAAATGTGTTTATTTCACCTTGTTACCAGATTGTATTGTAGCTTCAGCAGATCCATGAGGAAAAGGGGAGACTGTAAGTAAGCGGAAATCAAATGCCCACAGGTTCTTAATTCTCATGATGGTATAAAGAGCTGATAACTCCGTGTTGTGTGTTTCCCAGCGGGATATGCATCTTCACTGATCATTAAACCCAAGGGCTGAAGTTCCTACAGTGAACCTCAGGCACAATCAGAAAACACGAAATCATTATGGACGTGGGGAAGGAGTGAAGCTAGGGGAGTGTCTGGTCCCCTCCAATGCCTCTGAAATCAGACCAGATGGGAGAGCGCTGGCTCCATCCTCGAGTCAGGCTGGTCCTGCCAATATGAGATATTGAAACCACTGAGATTTCATCTGCCTGGTTGAATAAAAACTGAAAGGATCCGTTCAAACCAGATGGACCGGGAAACTGCAATAATTGCCGACGAGGGTTTCTGTTCGAATTTAAAGAGCACAGTACCAGCAGGGTGTGAGGGGCAGAGTAACCCCAAATACTGCCCTCTAGGTCACTTGTCACCACCAAGGTCTGAACTACATTTTGGAAGGGACTGCCAGCCACCCTGCTGCCTCCTGAAGCTGGATTCACAGCTTCTGGAGCTGGACTTATGATGAGTTTAAGAGCTGGAGCAGAAACAGAGAAATAGATGATGGAATCCTGGTGGCAGATAAGTCAACTGCTTCCAGGGACGTGTAAGGCTCAATCTTGAAGAAATTAAATCCAAATACCAAGCTCATTGACCAGAGATGGGAGAGGAGTCATTGAATTAGGACCCTGATGGAGAATGAGAAATCTAGAACAACAGGAAGACACAGGTGCATTCTGGACGCCATGGGTGGTTGTTACAATGCTTTGAGTGTCAACAGTTCTCCCTGTGGGGCTGTGGGTATGTGGCCTCTGCTGAGCTGGTGTCACAGCCTAAGAAATTACAGGCTTCTTCTTCATGGTCTCCTCTTCTGGGTGCAGAAAGCATGGCCCTTGAATAGGGTCCTGAAACCTAGAAGTGAGGACAAGCAGAAATTACCAACAACCACTGAGCAATGAGGAAAGAGCACCATGAAATCCCATGGACAGAGTTAAAGCATCGTGTGTAAGGACAGGGGGCCAGCTTGGGATGTGTCATGGACCGCATTTGTGTGTCCTCTGCACTTTCATATGTTGCAGTCCTAACCACAAATGTGACAGTGTTTTGAGTCAGGGCCTTTGGAAGCTAAATAGGGTCAGATCTGGTAATAAAGGACCATCATAATGGGGTTAGTGTCCTTATAAGAAGGAAGAGAGAAAGATCTTTCTTTCCCAAGTGAGGACACAGAGGGAAGGAGGCCGTTGACAAGCCAGGAAGAGGGCTCTCACCAGAACCCAGCCCCATTGACACTTTGACCTTGGATTTCCAGCCTCCGTATCTGTCAGAGACAATGTCTTTTGTTTACCCCACTCAGTCTGGGGTATTTTGTTATAGCAGCTGGAGCTGATGATCAGATCACAGGCAAAGCATCAGCAGAAAAGAATAATTCATCTGGGGGCTGTGGGCAGGAGGCATGGGGATGAATCCACACGTCTTAGAAGAAGGACCTGTTCCCTGTACTTTCCCTGGGGGAGGGGGAGGCATGAATATAGAAGATACATATTTTGAGGAGTACATAGAAAGCCAAATATTTGAAGCAGAGCAGCAGGGAGAGAGCTCTACCACTTCTACCCAGGAGGGGCTTGTTCAGCAAGGGTGAGACACACCACCCCAGCCCCGTTCGAAGAGATCTGTGTGGACTGAATTAAAGGTTATAAACAGATGTGTGAGGCTGGACCAAGAAAGTGGCTTCATTTAGGGAGGAGGTTGTAGGAAACTGAGCCACACCTGTCTGGAAGAAGCAAGGAGTTGGAGGAAAGGCTGTGCAATGATGTGAAGGGAAGAGCCCATCCCAAATCACCCATGGAGGTCAGTGTGGGGACCAGGATGCCGATCCCAGGAGATACACACGTACTCTGGGGAGAGGGACAAAGGACAGCAGAGAGGCAGTTACAACAGCTCCACGTGAATGACAACCATGAGCCTTGGAGGGAAGAGGAATGGGGCTGAGGAACTGAAGCGGGTGGCAGAACTCACGAGGTAGAGAATGAGGAAACACAGGGCCAAAGGGAGAATTACAGGCGATTTCAAAGAGGGAATAATATTCCCTGTACACAAATATTCATTCAGAATTGGATTGGAATATCCAACAATGGTTTCAGGAAAATAAATACGCTAATTGTGATCAAAAGAAACGCCCTTGTGTGAAAATACAGAGAATGTGCTTCATTTATTCATTTGTTCTTTCTCATGTGTGGACACCCCACAATCTCACAAGCTCATGGTCACCATCTTATTTTAAATAATAATAAAAAAAACTCAGAAATGTGACATTCAAAGTTTGAGGCATATGTTCAAATACCCACAGCTACCTAGGAATTGGCCTGGTACAAAGCCTGATACTTAACAGTCTCTTAATAAGCAGGTGGAATTTGGATTCTTTTACTCTAGGCTACTAAAAATTTACCATTAAATTAACATTTATCAGAAATTACAAAACTTTTGTTTAAACTCTGTATTTTATGAACATATCAAAATAAAGATATTATTTCAAAATATAAGTAGATTTAGTGGAAAAGCCAGAAAATAACTGTATTTGTGGTCAGTGACCATAAACAAGTTGTTTCTAAGTTATCCAAAGCCATTAGGTTTTTTGTAGATCTTTTTATATATTTTGTTATTACAATAAATTTCTAAATATTTCATTTGTTGTCAGAAACTTATCTTTATATCAGCCTTGCCAAAGCGAGCTTCTGGTAAAAGTTATTTAATTCTAAATGTCTGGGTAATTCTGTAATTGCCTTCTGTAATATATCCTATTAAGAGCATATTAATTCAGTAGATTTTTAAAAAATTAATGAAATATCATAGAAATCAGTAAGTTCCAAAGTGATAATGGATAATGGAATGCATTTAATGTAAATCATGTTATCCAAATCAAGTCTCTGGTTTCATATATTAAACCACCTACCCATAATCATAAATTTAAGAGTGATAAATTTTATTACCTGATTTTAGAGATATCAGATAAAACTTATCATTGTTCATTTGGCTACTTTTTCCTCTGTTAAATCATTCTCCTAATATTTAATATCAAGTGTACTTAGCATTTCAAAAGTGATGTTGTATTATTCTGGTTATTATCAAAAGCTGGTTTTCTGATAGTTTTACTGAGTCAAATAAGCTAGATGATACTTATGTACAAAATGTATGTCATGTCATTTCATTCTCATCTCAAAGCCTATATAAGTATATATATATATATATATATATATATATATATATATATATATATATAATGTTATATGCAAGACTCTGTTAAATCTTTGAGGAAAGAAATTTGACCCCCAAATCCTGTCCTGTACCTGTGTGCCAATGTCACTGTCTCTTCCACGTGCATCATGGTGACCCTCCTTCTCCTCTTTAGCAAAGTATTGGCTGACCAACTATATATTTTTAACATTACAGGCCCCATTGTCTAAACAGATCATCTAAATACTGGATAACCAAGATAATGAACACAAAATGTTTCAAGGTAGGAAACCAAAATAACAATAATTTGCACTAAGTGAAAGATATAATATGAAGCCAAAACTCTGAGAGAGAAGCTTCAACATCCAGTAGCTTTGGAGGCTAAGAACAGGAAGTAGAAGCAAGCAGATGGAGGCAAATTGCACAAAACTGAAACCATGACAATCTGAGAACACCTGACGCTGCTGCTGGCTAATAAAAATGGCACATGTCTATCTTCCCTGGGATCATCCCTGCTAGTAGTAACTTGCCTGCTTCCATTTGGTTTCTATTCACTAAGTTGTTGGTCCACGTATCAATATCTTGTTTCATGTTTGGAAAAATCAGTCATCATTCTGACCATTTCAATGGCTTTCAACCACCTCACACAATTTCACCCAATGACAGAGAAGAGAGTCCTCCTTGTGATGGAGGCAAATCTTTCTCTAAGTGCCTCTGTTGGTTTCTCTTCTTTATCATTGTCTAGAACCAGGTCCCATGGACATCCTCTGCTGCAGAAGCAGGGAAAGGAAGAATCTAGCTTTGAAACCTCTGTCCCAAGAGGAAGTTCTATCAGTGGAAAAGAAAACCAAGGGAAGGGATGTTGATCAGAAACCCAAAAGTCTCCTCCACACCCCAGAGAATGGCCCTGTGATGGGACAAACAAATGAAACAAACATATTTCACTCACATCGTATTTTCCAGAACTAGTCAAACAACTAGCATGGAAATGGAAGCAAGACGTACCTCTGCCCTCAGCAGGAGATGAGAACTTGTTACAGCTTGGAAGTGTTTACCACTAGACTCAAACAATAGCTAATTCAGTTCACCCCAGGGCAACCTTATGATACTAAATGGGAGTCCTGAAGAAATCATACCCTGCACACACAACGATGGTTCTGGCTTTTCTAGAAAATGTCTAGAAACACTTGTCCTGCTGGTGCTAGAAGAATCAATTGGGGGCGAGGGGCAGCTTCAGGGTGAATAAGATGCACTTATAATAATCAGTGGAGAGGATTGCAAAAAAAAATATTACTGGAGTACCAAGAGGAACAAAACTTTCCATCCTAAACACTTACTCTATACAAAAATATTTTCATAAACTTGTCATGCTTTTAATTTTGAAAAAGTTAATTGGTATTTTTATAGTCAAAACACTTTTCAAAAGAACCTCACTACTAATGGTGATGTAAAATGGAGAAAAGTGCTCTGTTAGAAAAATCAACCATATGGTTCATATTCTTTTAAAACAAACCTAAATATATGTCTTTCCATTTGCATTTCCATCCAGTCTCCAAAGAAAAGAGGTGAGAAAACTAATAGTGTACCTGGTGAATGGCCTATTAAGTTATCCGTTCTCCACCTATCACAGGAGCAGTTCTGGCCCTGCCTGGCTTGCAGCTCCCACCCAGCTGGAAAGTGCACCCTGTTTAGTCTGCAGCCCGCCAAGGTCTCTCCATGTCAGCACCTCCTTCCACCCACCTCCCAACCGTCATCAGCACTCCAGAGCATCTATTTCCTGACTGCTTTACAAGCTGCTGTCAGGAATTTAGTACCTTAAGGCTGACTTCAACACCTTTCTTTCATGTTTTTTTTTTCCAGTTTTATAGTCATTACACAGCTGCAGAAAATAGCTACAAATCAGGGGAATGACAACGCACTGCAGGGAAGAGGAGAAAACGTCCATGCCTCTCCACGGTGTGCTCTCAAAAATTGGGCAACATTTATTACAGCAGAAAGTAACATTCTGGCCTGAAAGATGATGCATATTCTGTTTTCTCAGTTGTTTATTGTAAGTAAAGCGAATGTCTCTTCCCTGGGTGTGGTTTGAGGGGAAGTGGTAACTGCTCAGCACTCTGCTCAGGTGCACCGGGAAGGCAGCAGCCAGCCTGGCTCAGCGATGCTCCATCCCCAGCACAGCCTCTGCCCTGGGGATGATGCTCCTCCCTCTCCAGGGATGGTTGGTCCTCTTACCAAACACATCCCTCACCGTCAAGTGAGAGCTTTAATTCAACATTGCCACAGAAATATTGGTAGAAATGTTACCTTTAAAATTTTTAATTTTCTCATTTCACTGTCTTACCTGTAGTGTATCTGAACTCCTTTTTTCAAAGAAAGTGGGATTTGTACTTGACCAAGCACATGTAACCTCGTGGAGCAGGCTCAGGCAGGCTTATTTGCCTGAGGATTTAAGAGCTCCTAGGGGAGCTCCTTCCTGAAGCTCTTTCCTTCCGGAAGGAAGGAACCAGACATAAAATATTCTGAGGGAGAGGGCCATTCTGAGTTCAACATGATACCTACCACTTGAATTTATAACTTTGCCAAAGCTCTGTCTGAAGGCACAAGCTCTATAGGAAAAATGCAGAGTTACTTCAGGAACAACTCTGTAGTGCTGCATGTTGGTAAAAGGAGAGAGATAGAGAACTGGGTCCCTCTGTCCAGGTGTGCAAGCTAGAGCAAAGATGCCCGGGTGTGTCCTCGGGTCCAGTGCCAAGGCGAAGGGGACAGCACATAAGTGGACAGGGCAGGACATTCACGGAACTACCATCTAGATGGGGATGCATGTGAAGTGAACACATAGAAATAGAGCCATCATTGCAAATTGTTCAAGTTCTCTGGAAGAGAAAAATCACAGGATATGAGAAGGGGAAATGTTCATGGTGGTGTTAACGAGGTGGAGAATCAGGAAATGCTTCTGAAGATGTGACATTGATGCCGGGACCTGGTGGGTGAAGAGTGAAGTGAAGAGCTTTTAGGGTAGAAGGGTGGGATTTGCAGAGTCCCAGGGCCAGGAAGGGCCTTCTGTGTGGTCAGGTTACATGTTTTCTCCTTTCCCCATCTTTCTGTTCCTTTATTTTTTTTGCTTTCCCCAGTAGGAATCCACTGGAGGGTTTGAAGCAGGAGAGAGACACAATGGACCATTTCCCCATCTAAATCCTCACACAGTGGACCTTAGGGAAGCACAGAACATCAGTATGCATTAGTTTCCTATTGTTGCTGTAACAGAATAACACAAACTTAGTTGTAAAAAAACAACCCAAATTCATCCCTACAATTCTGGAGATCAGAAAGCTAAAATCAAGGTGTCAGCAAGGCTGTGTTCCTTAAGAAGGCTTCCAAAATCTTAAGGTATTCTAGAAAAACACATATCATACCAAAGCAAATGAAAATGCATATTTAACATTTACATAATAATGATAAATTCCATACTTATGTGTTCATCACCAACTTTCAGAAATAGAAAATCGCCAGCAGATTCAAAGTTCCTTATTTGCACTTCTCATAATGTCTTACCCTCTCCTATCCTGGAATAATTACTACCTCTATTTTGTGTTAATCCGTTCCTTATTTTTCCTTATAGCTTTATTACCCAAATGAATAATTATATAATTATAATAATATTAGTAATTTCCAAGCTTTTAGCCTTTTTACAAATGGAATCTTAAATATGTACATTATTCTTTTCTTCACTGTTTCACCCATCATTACATTTTCTCAATGCATCTATATTGATGTATGGAGAAGTAGCTGATTAACTGTCGTTCAGTACTCGATTAATCATACAAGAAGTCCACAGTTTACTTATACATTTGATAAACATTTAGGTGGTTGTTTTCCAGTATTTTGCTGTTAAAAACAATGCCTTGATTATGTGTTTACATATCTTAATTCTCTGTGCTAAAGTTTTTCTAGGGTGTCTATAGAGAAGCAGAATTTCTGGATTTTAGATAATACAACTCTTCAGCCTACTATGGCACTGGTGAGAGACTAATTTATTTATAGTTCCCCAGGAAAGGTATTAGAGTTCCTGCTGCTCTGTATCTCACCAACACTTAATATTACCACACTATTTCTGCCTTCCCCCAATCTCCTGGGTGTTAAGTAATAACACATTTAGGATTTGAATTCTCATTTTTCATGACTATTAATGAAGTTGAACACTTTTTCATACATTTATTCATAATTTGTGTTTCTTTTATAGGAAATGACTGTATTTTTCCCTATTTTTCTGGTGAGTTTTGTCTTTTCCACATGGAGTCATAAAAAATTAAATATACATTGTAATAATAAACCTTTTTGATTACATACGTCATAATGATTTTTTCCCCAGTAATAGCTTGTCCTTCATGTGTTTCGATTAATAAAAGTTCTTAATTTTAATGTAATGAGATACATTTTTGTATTCTTTTCATGGCTTAATAGCATAAAGATGTTCTAAAAGTTTCAAAATTTTTGCCTTTCCCATTGAAAGTTTTCTCCATCTGGAATTGATTTGTCTGTGTGGTATGAGGTAGGGATGCAAGCTGATTTGTTTTTCATTCAAATAACCAATTATTTCAGCAGCATGTGTTGAAAACTTCACATTTTGCCCACTCTCCATCGATGCCAGCCCTGTAAAATACCACTGTGCATTTAAAAGAGTTTGTTGGGTGTCATGTCTACCTTGCTTCATTAATCTATATGTCAGTATTAATATTAATTAATGAAACAATAAATATTACTTTATAATAAATCTCAATGCTGAGGGTAGAAAGAAAACACATCTTTTTCCAGCTAATTATTTTTCAGGAGGACCAACACAGTAAGTTACATCACAGGAATCCGTCTGGCAACAAAATATAATAGAGTCAGAAGACAGCTTCAAATTCAGGTTTTTTTTTTTTCCATTTATCAGATGAGTAATGATGGGAAGTTTAATTAAGCTCTAAATTTAGTGTTTCCTCTTGTAAAATGAAGAACTTATGCTTACCCATCCAGGAGTAAAAATGCAAACCTCCTCCAACAACATCTGTCATATGAATGGGACTCATAATATGACAGTTTCCTTTTGTCTCCATATTACATTTTCTGCCCTCAAAAAAAAGGTATTTTTCTGTCCACACAACATGTAGTATTATCATGTCCCCATGAAAATAAATAAGTAAATAAATGTTCCATTGAGCCATTTCCATGGAATAATCCAAGCCATAAGCAATTGCGTTTTATTCTTTTCTGTAGCCTATACCTATGTAATCACATTATGCTATTATTTAAATATTTTTTAAATAAACATAAAGTTGACCCAATAGGAAGAGTTTAGTTAATCAAATTCATATACATGTTATAATTTTCAGAAAGACAAAACCTCCTTGCAATTACTCTATGATTTTTTTTCATAAAATAAAAACTATTGCAGTTCAAAATATGATTTAAAAATTGAAGACATGATTTAGTCATGAATATTTTAGTTATAAAGCACTCCTTGGAAATATATGGCACATGCAAATTCAAGAATGGACAGGATATTTACTCCCAAGTCCTTGTTTATAAAAATAGAGGCCGTTGCTGTTAGTCCTATTACCTTCACAGATGGTGAGTGGGCCATTGTAAAACCATGAAGGAAACCTCTACCCACACATGGGAATAGAGTTCTCTGCCCAACCTCTCCACTCCCACAGTCTGAGAGCTAATACTCATTGAGTCAGATTCTATGTGTTAAGAATAGTGTGAGATGCTTTACATATGTTATTTCATTTCCTCTTCATAACTGCAGTCTATCTTTATTCCCATTTCAGAGGTGATCTAAGTAGGTTTAGAGAGGTTGACTTGTCCAAGCCTCAAACTTTACTTATTAGTGTCCTAGAGCTGCTATAAAAAACAACCACAATTTGGGGGCTTAAACCAATAGAAACTTTTCTCATAGTTCTGGCGGTCAGAAATACGACATCAAGTTGTCAGCAGGGCAGTGCTCCCTCTGACACCTATAGGGGAGGATCCTTCCCTGCTTTATCCTAACTTCTGCTGTCACTGACGATATTCAGTGTTCCTTGGAATGGAGACACATCACTCAGTCTCTCCTTCCACCATTACATGGCAGTCTCCTTGTGTGTCTGTGTGGCATAATTTCCCTCTTCTTACAGGGAAGCCATTGGATTAGTGTCCACCCTAATTGAGTATGACCTAATTTTAACTTAACTTGTCGACATCTATAAAGAATCTTTTTCCCAGTAAGCTCACATTCACAATGCAGGAGCATAGAACTTCTTTTTGGGGGAACACAATTAAAACCACAGCAAGTTAGTAAATGACCTCTTTTTTCTGAGTGTGAATCAGAGAGTTCCAGGGATATTTTTTATACTGAACTATGAGATAATGTGCATTTGTGTCCTCATTTCTTTGAAGAGCAGGAAAGGGAAGGAAATAAACACTTCCAAATAGCCAATCATCCTAAAAATGACTAATGTGAGAATTATCTAATGCCAAATTACACAAGTCCAAAAAGCTAAGAATGAAACACTGTCATGGAGAAAATTGTATGTAGTAATAACTTTTATATATATATATATATATATATATATATATATATATATATATATATATATATATATATATATATATATATATATATATATATATATATATATATATATATATATTCCTTGAGAAGGATCCAGGACCCTGCCCCAAGGCTGCACTATTGTTTCTTTTTTATTTTTATTTTTAATTTTTTGCTTTATAACAAATTTAATCAGTTATACATATACATATGTTCCCATATTCCCTCCGTTTTGTGTCTCCCTCCCACCCTCCATATCCCACCCCTCCAGGCAGTCACAAAGCACCGAGCTGATCTCCCTGTGCTATGCAGCTGCTTCCCACTAGCTATCTACCTTACGTTTGGTAGTGTATATATGTCCATGCCGCTCTTTCACTTTGTCACAGCTTACCCTTCACCCTCCCCATATCCTCAAGTCCATTCTCTAGTAGGTCTGTGTCTGTATTCCTGTCTTACCCCTATGTTCTTCATGACATTTTTTTTTCTTAAATTCCATATATATGTGTCAGCATACAGTATTTGGCTTTCTCTTTCTGACTTACTTCACTCTGTATGACAGACTCTAGGTCCATCCACCTCATTACAAATAGCTGAATTTCGTTTCTTTTTATGGCTGAGTAATATTCCATTGTATATATGTGCCACATCTTCTTTACCCATTCATCCGCTGATGGACACTTAGGTTGTTTCCATCTCCGGGCTATTGTAAATAGGGCTGCTATGAACATTTTGGTACATGTCTCTTTTTGAATTATGGTTTTCTCGGGGTATATGCCCAGTAATGGGATTGCTGGGTCATATGGTAGTTCTATTTTTAGTTTTTTAAGGAACCTCCATACCGTTCTCCATAGTGGCTGTACCAATTCACATTCCCACCAGCAGTGCAAGAGTGTTCCTTTTTTTCCACACCCTCTCCAGCATTTATTGTTTGTAGATTTTTTGATGATGGCCATTCTGACTGGTGTGAGATGATATCTCATTGTAGTTTTGATTTGTATTTCTCTAATGAGTAAAGATGTTGAGCAACCTTTCATGTGTTTCTTAGCAGTCTGTATATCTTCTGTGGAGAAATGTCTATTTAGGTCTTCTGCCCATTTTTGGATTGGGTTGTTTGTTTTTTTGTTATTGAGCTGCATGAGCTGCTTGTAAATTTTGGAGATTAATCCTTTGTCAGTTGCTTCATTTGCAAATATTTTCTGCCATTCTGAGGGTTGTCTTTTGGTCTTGTTTATGGTTTCCTTTGCTGTGCAAAAACTTTTAAGTTTCATTAGGTCCCATGTGTTTATTTTTGTCTTTATATCCATTTCTCTAGGAGGTGGATCAAAAAGGATCTTGCTGTGATTTATGTCATAGAGTGTTCTGCCTATGTTTTCCTCTAAGAGTTTGATAGTGTCTGGCCTTACATTTAGGTCTTTAATCCATTTTGAGCTTATTTTTGTGTATGGTGTTAGGGAGTGATCTAATCTCATACTTTTACATGTCCCTATCCAGTTTTCCCAGCACCACTTATTGAAGAGACTGTCTTTTCTCCACTGTACATTCCTGCCTCCTTTATCAAAGATAAGGTGACCATATGTGCGTGGGTTTATCTCTGGGCTTTCTATCCTGTTCCATTGATCTATCTTTCTGTTTTTGTGCCAGGACCATACTGTCTTGATTACTGTAGCTTTGTAGTATAGTCTGAAGTCAGGGAGCCTGATTCCTCCAGCTCCATTTTTCGTTCTCAAGATTGCTTTGGCTCTTCGGGGTCTTTTGTGTTTCCATACAAATTGTGAAAATTTTTGTTCTAGTTCTGTGAAAAATGCCAGTGGTAGTTTGATAGGGATTGCATTGAATCTGTAGATTGCTTTGGGTAGTAGAGTCATTTTCACAATGTTGATTCTTCCAATCCAAGAACATGGTACATCTCTCCATCTATTTGTATCATTTTTAATTTCTTTCATCAGTGTCTTATAATTTTCTGCATACAGGTCTTTTGTCTCCTTAGGTAGGTTTATTCCTAGATATTTTATTCTTTTTGTTGCAATGGTAAATGGGAGTGTTTCCTTGATTTCACTTTCAGATTTTTCATCATTATTATATAGGAATGCCAGAGATTTCTGTGCATTAATTTTGTATCCTGCAACTTTACCAAATTCATTGATTAGCTCTAGTAGTTTTCTGGTAGCATCTTTAGGGTTCTCTATGTATAGTATCATGTCATCTGCAAACCGTGACAGCTTTACTTCTTCTTTTCCGATTTGGATTCCTTTTATTTCCTTTTCTTCTCTGATTGCTGTGGCTAAAACTTCCAAAACTATGTTGAATAAGAGTGGTGAGAGTGGGCAACCTTGTCTTGTTCCTGATCTTAGTGGAAATGGTTTCAGTTTTTCACCATTGAGGATGATGCTGGCTGTGGGTTTGTCATATCTGGCCTTTATTATGTTGAGGAAAGTTCCCTCTATGCCTACTTTCTGCAGGGTTTTTATCATAAATGGGTGTTGAATTTTGTCAAAAGCTTTCTCTGCATCTATTGAGATGATCATATGGTTTTTCTCCTTCAATTTGTTAATATGGTGTATCACGTTGATTGATTTGTGTATATTGAAGAATCCTTGCATTCCTGGAATAAACCCCACTTGATCATGGTGTATGATCCTTTTAATGTGCTGTTGGATTCTGTTTGCTAGTACTTTGTTGAGGATTTTTGCATCTATGTTCATCAGTGATATTGGCCTGTAGTTTTCTTTCTTTGTGACATCCTTGTCTGATTTTGGTATCAAGGTGATGGTGGCCTCGTAGAATGAGTTTGGGAGTGTTCCTCCCTCTGCTATATTTTGGAAGAGTTTGAGAAGGATAGGTATTAGCTCTTCTCTAAATGCTTGATAGAATTCACCTGTGAAGCCTTCTGGTCCTGGGCTTTTGTTTGTTGGAAGATTTTTTATCACAGTTTCAATTTCAGTGCTTGTGATTGGTCTATTCATATTTTCTATTTCTTCCTGATTCAGTCTTGGCAGGTTGTGTAGTAATAACTTTTGATGGTCAGGTTTATAGACTGTAGTCCACAGCAAGCTTACTAGGGAACAACAGTGTGTTATAATTCTCTGCACAAGGTTTATATGAAGTTAGCACTAATAGAGGAGTTTCTAGAACTCAAGTGAGTCCTACTCTGTCCTATGCTGAATAAACCATATCAGGAGTAATATGCACATTTTGGAGCATGTATTCTGTCAAAAATAGGCTAAGTTGGTACAACAAATAGTTGCAAACGTGTTATCTCAGACACAGCAAAAATTGATTCTCTATCATATAACAAGACAGAATGCTATGGACTGAATATTTGTGTCCCCTCTAAATTCATATATTGAACCCTAACCCTTGATATGGTGGTATTTAGAGGCAGGGCCCTTGGGAGGTAATATGGCTTAGATGAGGTCATGAGAGTGGTGTCCGATGATGCAGTTAGTGAATTTGTGCCTTATAAGAAGAGGGAGAGAGTTTAGAGCTCCCTCTCTCTCTCCACAATTGTGAGGACACAGTCAGAAGCAACCAGGAAGAGAGTATCCACCAGGAACCAAATCTTACTGACCCTTGATTTTGGATTTTCCCACCTCCAACACAATGAGAAAATATATTTCTGATGTTTAAATCACCCAGGCTATGGCATTTTGTTATGACAGCCTAGCCAACTAAGACACAGAGGTAAGAAGATGATGCAGAGCCAATAGGCAACTTTGTTCCATGTGGAGGGACAGGGACCCAGGGTCTTTTGCTCATGTTGCTCTGTTTTTCCAAGACTGTTGACATATTGTTCATGATCAGAGCAGAGATTTTTCATTGTTCTCCAGAATCTATTCTTCCTTTATTACTTTTAGTAACATAATCTACATATTTCAGCAGGGCAGTGATCATCCAGCTACAGACTTCATTTCCAAGCTCTGAGCCACAATTGTACCAATGAACTGTGAGTAGAAGTGAGTCTGTGTCTCTTTCTGAGAACAAATGGCTTGCCCTTTCCCTGTTGGATCATGGATGGGGTTTGTGCAAGCTTTGAGCATGCAAGTTGCAACACTTTAACAATATATTGAGACCAATTACGTGTGGTTGGAACAGTAGGGTGTCATCTTTTAGAAAAATGGGGAACAGAAAATTAGCCACCATATGCTCTCAGAAAGAAATGGTTATTTTCAAATCATTTCAAAGACAGACACAAACTATTTCCCTACTTGGCCACCTCCTTTATGTTATGATCTTACTCCATTCTCTTGGTGGACACTCTCCTCCAACAATTGGAAAAATTAAAAAAATCAATTGACGGATGAATAATGTGTGCTTATGACTTCTTCTATCCTCTTTTTTACAAAATAATCTTCAAAATGGAAAAAAAATTGAACTCAAAATCGAAATAAACTGATGTGGTTTATTGCAAAAAAGAAAACTTCTTCCTTTCATTGTGAAAAATAACTCATATTTATGGGGAAAACTTTAAAAAGACAGAGAGAAAGCAAGAGAGAAAGAGAAATAGAGAGATAGAGAGAAAGGAGGAAGCAAACCTTGGTTGAATATATAGAAAAGCTACCTGGGACCAGGCTAAGAGCCAGTAGTAACTATTCTGCTTATGTTTGCCTTTTCAGAACGAGAAACTATTTGGAAAGGCCGCAACTCCATTTTTTCCCCCAAGGCTGAAGACTAGTCATTATCTTAGTTTTCCCACTATCATCTTTCATATCTACAAAGAGAACATAATGTCCAGTATGGCACATGTGTCCTTTGAATTCTTTTTAGTCAGGCAGCTAGGAAATACAGATGGTCTCAGCTAACATTTTTTCCCTGCAGCAGCAGCCCAGGGGATTTGCTACAAGATTGCTCAAGGACTCAGCAGCGAGATTTAGTTTGACCATCCTGGATTGAGAAGGGAGAGAGATGGCACCAAATGAGAATGGGGACTCAGCCAAAACAGATTATCTCGCCCTCACTCCCCCAATTCTCCACACCCAGGCAAAACTCAGTACTAGACACAGAGTCCCATTTGAGGGTAAACGTCTGTTACTCTTCTCTTCAGTGAGGCTTTTTGCTGCCTAGGTATACAGTAAAAAGAATTTCAGGATATTAGCTTTCCATGAAAATCAAGCAGAAATAATAGAAAGGAGAAGAGGCTTCCAAATGTGACAATTAATGCAGTTACACATTGTTATTTTCCATTTAAATAGGTATTCTTTAGACATTTATGTTCATATTCACAAATAGAGAAGCTAAAACTCTGTTTTAAACTTAGGTTTACTAAGATATCTAAGAAATGATAGTCACCAATTGACTTACTGTTGCCTCATAACAAGATGTCCTCAAAATGTAGTGAATTAAACTAGCTATTTTATTTTTCTCTAATTTCTGACAAGGAATTTCATGGGCTGTTCTTACGGGGGATCTTTCACATAGAGGCAATCAGACTCAGGGGAGGGAATATCAATCCCACTTCTCAATGCAGAAATATCAAAGGATTTGTAGACATCTTTTAAAACCATCAGTCATTTATATTATGACATTTCACAAAATAGATCTTCCATCTTTGCCTACATTTTACTCTTTTTCTTAAGTCATTTGGCCCAGCCCAAGAAAAAAATGAGGTTAACTCATTTGTCAGAAACGTTATAACCCACAAAAATTTCACACCCCTTTTCTGGACCTATATTCTTACAACAACCTTTTCATAGTGTTGAAAGTAAGAAGTAAGAAAAGTAAAAAATGAGCAATTAGCAAAAATTTTTTAAAGTTCACAAAGTTTTTTCCATTTCTGTGTCTGATCATTATAATGTGATGTTTCCCAGGTTAAAATATGACCCAAGCAAAATGCCTAATTTGTGTCTTTCCAGAATCTATTCTAAGAGAAACGAGGAGAAAACACACTTGAAAAGGCAGTGTATTTGTTTGCCAAATTATATCTATTATAGCAGCTTAAAACTTGAGATCTGCTTGACTCAAGGCGTGACTTGGTCCGTCTGAGTCTATAAAGGGGAGATTCTAAGAACTGTCCTCGCCAATTCACAGGGTGCTCAGAAAAATGGAACAGACACAATAGAACCTGTTCTTCAGAGCAGCCAGCTTCTGTCCAAAGACGAAGACAAAGATTCGTTTATTTACCTTGTTAATGAAAGTCCACAGATGTGAGCTTTGATTTCCAACTGGATTCTCATTTTACCAAATATTAAAACACAAGTTATTTTTGAATCAGTTCTTCGATTCTAAAATCTTCCTAAACTCCTTCCAAGAATTCATGCCCCCGTTTCTCACTTTTCTTCCCTTTCGGAAGTAAGTAGAGTGTGCTGTGTGTGACGTGAGGTGCGTGGCGCAGTGTGGTTAGTATGATGTGGAATGGCCACGTGGTGTGGTGTGGTGCCATATGGTGTTGAGTCCTGTGGCTGGAGAGCTGGAGAGGTGAGAAGAGGGGCATCATTCCTCCAAATTTCTGCTCATATGCCACTAAAATTATTTTAAAATTCTACATACTGTGTCATATATTTTGTTATATTTAAATTTTTCATTATAAATTATATAATTGCAAAAGAAATGGTTTCCAAAATATTAAAATATGGGTACTTTAAAATAAGATGATTATCTCAGGCTAAAAAGTTCCAGTGGAACCCAAATACCATAGAAACTCATCACTTAACAAGCTTTTCCTTTACCAGTTCAATATTTTACCTGTTCCTCTTCCCCTGGGGCTGGTATTTTATTTCTCCTTTTCACACAAATTTTATCTTAGTACAATATGCTTTTTGTTCTTGACAGGCTTTTATTAACATTCCCTATTATACTTCAATAAAAATATATATGAAAATTAAGATTAAGATTTTCATGTCCTTATAACTATGGGCATAAATGCTTAAAAATTATTCCGGTTGAATTATTATTAAAAATATTAATAGTACGCAATTGAACAGTAAAGCATAAAGATATTAAAATTTTATGAGTAATTATTAACATAAAAAGTAAACTTTTATTGCAAAAGCATCTCTTAATGAGAGGGATTGGGTTGGGGGACAACTAGATGCTTTAATTAAAGGAATTACCAAACCGTGCTTCCTTCATCCACTCATAGCATTAAACTCCAAAGGGACACTCGAGATTCATGCTATTCTCTCATAAAATATGAAAAAGAGGTTATGAAAAGGGGAAGTTCAAGAGTAAAATCTCCCTCTCAGGTCCATCCTCAGTGGATCAACTAAGGAAAGAGTAATATGAATCTTGAATATCTGGAAAGTGATTCCCTTAAACCACCCAGGCATATTCTTTGGAAAGGCTCCCGTTCAAAAGCCTCAGTTTGCAAGAAGTTGCAGTGGAGAATCTGATATAAGAAGATCTGTTCAAACTGCCTGGAGACACAGGGCCCAGGGGGGATTCTGAAGACTAGGCTGGGCAGAGCTCTGGGGTCTGCAGAGGGTCCACTGAAGATGACTCAAGGCAGCACTCCAGGGCCAAAGGTGAGGGTGAAAAAATGTGGGTTTGGAGGCAGTGTCACTGAACCAGGCTGGGGCGAGAGGCAAACACAGAAACCAGAGAAACTGCATGTGACAGAGGATGTAGGAAAGAAAGATTTCATGAGAAGGGATAGGCGGGTGTAACTGAGGGAGGAAGCAGTTTGTAAAGGAGTCCACCCTTCATCCGGCACAGAGGCATGAGCACACAGGGACCACACAAGCATCTGAGACCACATTCCCAGGTCAGCATCAGCCTAAGCACCTCTACACCAAAGTTTTAGGAGATACAACCCAGTCATTTTAGGGAAGGTGTGGTTTTGGTTAATTTTATTGCCAACTTGGATAGACCTCTGGTGCCCAGGGATTTGGTCAAACACTAGACTGTGTGTTGCTAGGGAGGTACTTTTCAGATGTAATTAACATTTAAATCAGTAGCCTTTGAGTAAAGCAGTGGCCTCATCCAATAGTGGATAGACTAAAGAGCGAAGAATGGGGTTTCCCAGAGAAGAAGAAATTATCTTCAAGAATGTAACATAGAAACCCTGCCTGAGTTTCCAATCTGCTGGTCTGCCTTGAAGGTTTTGGAACCGCCAACCCACAAACCTATGAGCCTATTCTCTCTCTCTCTCTCTCTCTGTACACACACGTGTGTGTGTGTGTATATATATATATATATATATATATATATATATATATATATATATATACACATATATATATATAATATATGTATATATGTTATATGTAGGTTATAGATAGATGAATAAATAGGTATTCTACTGATTCTATTTAACACAGACATCTTGGATTAGAATGCCTGCCTCAAACTGTCTGTCAATTGCTAATAATTTGACCTTGGGCCAGTCGGTGACTCTAAGTCTCACTTTTCTCATCTCAGAGAGGGATGATGCTGTTGCCCACCTCCTTGTACTGTTGTAAAGGACAAGTAAGGTCATACACATGCAAGTCCTGGCACATAGAAAGTGGTTGGTAAATGTTAGGATTTTCTATCCCATTTCTTTCTTGTGAAGAAAATTAACATGACTCCTATTGCCATTCACAGGGTTCCTCGAATCTGGCTCTCCATGCATCTTGCAGAACATGGTGACATTTGTATGTATAACTCCATTCTGTCGACTAGGACAATGTTAGTATGCATTAAAAAAAAATCACATGGTCCCACAAAACAAAACAATAATGATAACAAAAATAAATAAGTAAATAAGTATGATGTGTAAATAAGTATGATGTGTAAATAAGTATAATGTCTAAATAAGTATGATTCATTATTTAAAGTTTTCCATTAATATTCATCTACAACGTGTTCATTCATTTGTCATCTGCTATCACAGAGAAGTACTAGCAGGTGCCACAATTAAAAATATATATGGAAGGAAAATCTGGAAGTGAAAAAATCCTCTCCATTCATTAAATATGTTTCTGCCAGTTGGAAAAAAGAATCAAAACTACTCCACTTAGCAGTAGAACATGTCTACTCTGTGTAGCTCATGCTGGGAAGGAGTTTAAGAACCATTGTCCTCTTCCTTAAGATAATACTTCCTTTAAGATGCATTCACTGACATTCCAGACAAGGCTGGTCTTCTTAACTTATGAAAACTACCTTCACAGTATTCATCACACCTGTGATAACCTGATTATATCTGTAATAATTTATTTGATGTGCATCTTCCCCACTAGACTATGTCCTCCATATTTTTGCTCCTTTTATTCCAGGACCTCCACAGTGTGCCTGAGTATCAATAAATACCTTGCAAATGCATGAATCAAGTGTAGATATTTTTGCTTGACTGCCATATTACTTCCAATTCTAGCTAATCACCTATGGTTCCCTGGGAATGTCACACTTGCTCCATCTCCATAAATTTTCTCAGAAATTCCCTCTGCACCTTAAGTTCCCTCTGACAAATCCAAGCTTCCCTCTATGTCCAGAGGAGCTACTAGTGTAAACTCCAGAGTCCTTTACTGCTTTTGGATACTCCTTTCAAATGAGGTTCTCTTACCCGGTGCTTGCTTCTTGTGGAAAACACTCCTGACACCAACAGCTAGGCTGCTGGGATCTCTTTGTACAAACTATAGCCAGGTTGCTCTGGCATTACAACTCCAGCAGAGAATTGGGCAGGAAGACTGAATTTGAATATTGACTCCACTTTGTGATCTTGGGAAAGTCAAGTCACCTCTCGGTGCCTCTGTTTTCATAATTGTAAACCAGGAATAATAAGAGATAACTGTATTATCAGGGACCTCCAGAGAAACAGAACCACTAGAGAGAGAGAGTTTTCAAGGAATTGGTTTACACAGTTGTGAGGATGACAAATTCAAATGTTTTAATGCATGCAGGCCAGCTGGAGACATGGAGCAGAGTTGATGCCGCAACTCAGGTAGGTCCAAAATCAATGGAGGCAGCAGACTGGCTTCTTTCTCAGGGGATTTCCATCGTTTTTTCACTTAAGGTCTTCAAGCGATCAGAAGATGCCCACCCACACTGATTTAAATGTTAGTCTCATCTAAAAAATATTTCATAGCAACATCTAGACCAGTATTTGACCGAACAACTGGGCATCATCGTTTAACCAATTTGACAAGTGAAATTAATGGTCACAGTAACTGATAGGGTGATGTGAGTACTAAATTATGTGACCTAAGAAAAAGTATGTAGCACATGCACATGATAGGCACTTAATACATGATATATCCCCATTCCTTTCTTCATATTAACAAGGCCATTAAGATTTAAGGTATCTTTGTCTAGGTCACTGGCTTTGTGACCATTGGTGACCTCTGGAAAGGACTCTTTCTCCAAGGAGATGGGAAGAAGAGTTTGAGTGGGGTTTGACCAAAACTGCAAAACTTTGCTTGATCTATTATTACCAAACAAACACAAACTTACACCTTCTCTAGACAAGATCTAATTCCTATGTACTTAACTTCTATAAAAAGTGGTCCCATGAAACCTTCAAATGACTTATAAATACATTCAGTTTGTCCATGTTTTAGATTTATATTCTATATACTGTAAATATGACAGACCAAAATCAATAGTCTAAAGCCACAACACAACTCAAAGAACATTATTTGGAAAGGATGTAGAGTGAATTGTCTGCAGAGTTTGCAGCAAGCTTTCTGGTCTGTCTTCATCAAGGGTAGCACTGATGCACCTTCAACCACATCCATGACACCTGTCCTCTGAAGTTCATTTTCTCCTCCACGTCAGATAGCTGAAGTTAAAATGCCAGAGTTCTCCTCACATGTTTGTTAAAAATTGCTATTAACATAACTGTCTTGAGTTAGAATTAGAAGCACAAATGGCAGTCCCACTCTTTCCCTACACATAAATATTGCTAATTTCAATTAAGGAAAGTAGCCCAGCTATAATTTTCCTGGAGCTGCAAATTAATGGCTGCCAAAACCTAGCAACAATTTTAGGGATATGGATTTAATTTTGTCAAGTGTCACTTGGCTGTCATTAGCCATGCTTCCACTCCACTGTTAGTAATAAGAGCTTTTAGTGGTGTGCTAGCTATTCAGTCTTTTCTGGGGTTTTGCTACTTGGCTTTTGGAAGAATTATAGGGTTTTGTGTAAGTGAAAGGAAATTTCTCTCACTTCCACCATGAAATATGGTAGAATTATATATGATGGTGTCTACTCATGTACTTAGCAACACAACCAGCCATTATAAATTCACTGGTTTTGAACTCACTCCAAGAGTCATTGTTGAATTAGGATAAAAATGGACGGCAATTTATTAATAAATTGTCAAACGAGAGAATATGAAAGTAATCAAGTTAACTGAGAAAGGAACGTGTGGAATCAATATGGAAAGGAGTGAACGTTTGCTGCTTAATTTTTCCACTGTGGTTCACCCCTGCTCTCCTGACAGTGGAACCCCCGGGTGTTCTTAGTCCCTCACTTAAAATTTTTCATTTTAAATAGTGGCTCATGCCCCCAGCTGGCCTTGAGCTGTATCAACCAGAAACAGAAATCTGTTTCAAGAAAAATTTCACATTTGATTCACTGAATCTAAAGGCAGATACTATGTGTTGATTTAAAAGGTACACCTTAAATGTACACAATTTTCTTTGTCAATTGTATCTCAGTAAAACTGGGAAAAAGTAATAGATAAAAAGTGGTGTTAAAAACATCAACATTTATGTTTCTGACTGTAAGTGGAAATATTGGAATGAATTGTTTTCTTTTTCAAAATCAGGCAACACAACTGGTCATAAAGAGGATGTCACAGGAAGTGAATTCTGCTCTCCCTCGTGTTTGCTGAATCTTTCTCACTTGTGAGGTCACAGTCCTCCATCACTGGGGCTGAAGCCTGAGAATGTAACCCTGAGGGAGAATGGAGTGATGTATCTTCGGACACGCTCTCTGCAATCACCTCCTGCATGCCTCTAGTGAACACACATGCCTTGAACCTTGTCCTCCAGAAAGGTTTTAAGAAATTCCCACTTCATATTAGGAAAAATATATCCCCCTCTAATAAAATTTAGCTCTTTTTTTTCTGACGTAGTTTCCTAAGGTGGAAAGAGTTGTGGATAAGTCCAAACCCCACATGTGGAGGTTACTATTCAGGTATCCTATATTTATTAATCACAACAAAGGAAAAGAAAAAATAGACAAATCCTGAAAGTAAAGGCTTAGTTTTCTTAACCATTCAGGGGAGATTTCTCAGTGATTCTTCTTAGCGCCACTAACTGCTATAGGGGAGACTGGAAGAGACGAAGGCAACGCTTAAAGTAAAGCATCTTCCCACCCCAATCAGACCCTGGAGGTCTGGGAACGGGCTTCATTCCTTACTCCTGTGTGACCCCTCTGGAATTACTTAAAGTAGTCAAATGCAGATAATCCTTTTAGGCAAAATGGTTGCATGAATAAATACCTACTTGAAGGAGAATTGTGAAAATAAAATTACAAATAAAATCAAATCTTTACATAAGTAAAGATGCTCTAAATGGGAAATCCCTTTGGCTAAACAGGCATTTCTAATTATTATAATCATAATATCTGTGATCTATGGTCACAGTAACCTGGGGTAAAGCGCAAACACAAAACCCAGTGGCTTAAGGCAATAAGTAGTTCCCCAATTCACAAGTCTAAGGTAGACTCAGCCTTTCTTTTGCTCCCAGCTGGGCTCTGCCTGAATCTGCAGTCAACTGGGCATGACCCAGGCAGATCCACGATGGGGCTGGGCTGACTGGTCAGCATTGCCTGGTCTTGGCCGAGAAATTATTTCTCTTCCATGTCATCTCTCACCCACCAGCAGGCAATCTGAGCTCCATTTTATACCAGGGTGGCTTTTCAAGACCGTGAGTAGAAGCAGGCAAGTCCTCCTGAGGCCAGGCTCAAAGCCAGCACACTGTCACCTCTTCTGCATCCTCTTGGCCAAAGCAAGTCACAAGTCTGGCCCAGACTCAAGGAGTGAGAAAGAAAAGCCTCCTCCGGATGGCAGGACTTGCAAAGGGTGTGCATACTGGCAGGGGTGTGAAGAAATGTGACTACTTTTCAGTCTTCCACGCTGTTACAGACAGAACTGCGTCCCTTCCCAAATTCATAACACTAACCACCACTCCTCCCGCCAGGACCACAGAATGTGACTACCTGGAAACAGGGCCTTTAAAGAGGTACTTAAGTTTAAATGAGGTTGTTTGCGTGGGTCCTAATCCAATCTGATTAGTGTTCTTGTAAGAGGGATACCAGGGGTGTGTGCACAGGGGGACAACCATGTGAGGCCCAGTGAGAAGGCCGCCATCCACAAGCCAAGGAGAGACCAAACCTACAGACACCTTGATCTCAGACATCCCATCTCCAGAACTGTGAGGAAATTAACTTCTGTTGTTCAAGCTGCCTAGTGTGTGGGAGGCTGTTATGGAGGCCCTAGCCAACGAATACACACACTCATAAGTAGAGTATACATGTGGAACAGTACTAGAGTAATATGAATTCAAACTGTGTGGTAAATGTTGAGTGTCCTTTCTTGGCCTGGAAATGAGAAGGCCAAGTGCACACTGTAGCAGGAAAGAAAGTAACATTTGGAGGAAGATAGATAATCTTGTATCTGACATGCTCCATGAGAAACCCAAGGGCAATTTAAGGAATGAACACAGAGAAGGGCCAGAATACCTCCTGGTTTTATTACTTTATCTGGCACTTGTAAAACCTTGGTTTCCACATGGAGCATATAGATGGGTTGTGACTGTTTAATGGTCTATAGTTCTATGTGTCTTAAACCCTAAATAAACAATGTTTTTATATCTCCATCCTCAGATGTAGCTGAAACAATACTTCATAGAAAAAATATAGATTTCTTTTCATAATGGTATATTGGTCAGGATCGTTTGTTTAGTCTCTGCTGTGGTATCCAATAAACCCCAAATCTTAATGTGAGATTATAATAGAATTTTATTATTGTTCATATTAGCTCAAGGCAGATCAGATGACCCTCCCTTGTCTTGGGGTCAGGCCACCTGCCTTCCATGGTACTGAAGCATCAGAGACAGAATTGAAAAATGCCATAAAACAAAGGGAAACCAGCAAAAAGTATGTGGAAGATCATGTCCCCTAATTTTTATAATCTTATCATAAAAAAGCTTTCTTATTTTTTCATGCCTGTGTTCTTGAAGGACTTGGGATGTGGGGTACCCATTTAGGTTGCCTTTGCCATATGGTAAGAAGATATTAGAAGAGAGAGGAGACCTTGGCTATAGCTCTACCCTACATGCTAAGACCCAGTGACAAGAGTGTTGGGTAAGACTGGATATAAGGGGGAAAAGCCAGCCCAGAGCCCCAATTGGAAAATGGTCTTCATTTCCAATGCCCTCCTCTCATTCCTCCATCCAAGCTTAGCGGAGGGGCCTCATGCTATTTTGTGGTGCAAAAAGATGGAACTGCTGATAATTGTTTGAGGTGTTTCTGCATACAAGAAAACATATTTTGGTCCAATGTCACCATGTTAGTTCAAGGTCAACTGCTTCAAATCTCTACCGACAGCTGTGGCCTCATCTTTAGTAAGTGTAAATGACCAAAGGGCTGGACAATGTGACAGATGCAGCCTAAACCTTCCCTCACCTATGCCTTCCCCTGGCATATACCACATGAGGGACAGCAAGTCATTTATCCATCCAACCAAAGGAGCTACCAGGTTTATGAACATGAAGTCATGTAACAAACATATTAAATACTTGCAACATCCAGACCCTGTGTTCAGAGCTTCAAAAGTATTAGTATAATTAATCCTTGAGACAACAAGACAAAGCAGGTTTTCCAGTTATCACTTTACAGATGCAATAATGCAGCCTCAAGGAAGAGCCAGTGTTAGGATGCCAAAGCAGGTCTGCCTGACCTGCGTCCTTTCTGTTAGGATACTTATGAAACTACTGCTATATTGTTGTGATAGGAACTAGTGCTGAAGTCCTAAATGCTGCAGAAACAAAGAATGGAGCTTTTGTAATCAGTTCTCTCCTCCAAACTTGACATGTCATTGCACACCTTGAACAAGGCATAACCTTCTCGTCACAGGAACAAGTGTGCCCATCACTATATTAGCAGGATGGGGAGGCAGATGAGGGCTCACTGAGTTCACTACTATTTCCCTGAATTGAGCCTAATTCACCATTTATTCCAGAAGACACCAATTTTCTAGAGTATGATCTCCTCCAAGACATCCTCCCCATTCAATTATATGCAGTCAGTGACTGGGTCCAAAATTAGTGGGCAGACCAAATGACTCAGGCTTGCATTATTCATGCCAGTAATGATTGATGTGTTCAAGGCAAGGCCCAGATTTATGAGTCTCCTTACAGATATGATTTACTAAAAACCAGCTTTTATTACCTAAGAGCCAGCCGTGGACATGTGCTAGGTGCACTCCAGATAAATGGCTGGGGTGAAGCTCTGTGGGTGGCTGCCAGGAACAAGGAATAAGAAAGAGGGAAAAATAGAGAAGAGGTTTCACACATGAGACATTTGTCGAAAATGCAGGGGCTCCAGTGCTCCAGGAACAGCTGGAGATGAGGAGCTAAAAAAAGCAACGCCATTTGCAGGCAATGGAGAGTTGGAGGTCTTGTCACACTAACCACTGAGTGGGCAAGACTAATTTATGGATGGGCTGATAATGGTAAAGAAATAAAGATTGATTTGCTCTAGAGCATGTTTGGAGAGTAGTGGAGGCAATAGAGAAAAAGGGGGAGGGAGAGCATGGATTCTGAGAAAAGTCTCATCTGAAGATAAATATACAGGACTGATCTGACAACAAGGAGATGATGGGAAAATTCATGATTATGCAAATCACCATCACGTGGGTGAGGACAGATTGCCAGGGATGCTATGATACCTGCACTCCAAGCAACCACACACACATGGCTGTGTTAATCTGTGCTCAGGGCTCTACTAGGTATCACAAATGTAGAAAGATACTTAAGACTCAGGCCACTTTCTTGGAAGATAGGCAGGATGACAGTGTGTCTGGAGAAAAAAATACATGAAACGTTTACAAACATTACAAGAGCCCTAAGGTACAACACTTCCCCTTGGACGGATGCTGGGCCAGTAGTTAATGCCTACTCATCCTTGTAGCCTTATCTTAGTCAACATCTCCTTGGGGAAACCAGGACAGACCCTGAAAGGTGTCATTCTACCTCATATACTTACATAAAACGTGTATTGCTTCTTAAAAAAAAGCACAATTGTTATTTCACATTGATCACTTTTTTTTTGTTTATTGTCTGCCCTCCTACACATTATACTGTAAGTTTGCTGAGAGCAAAGAACTTATATTAATAGTCCCTTGCAAACAGTAGATGCTTAATAAGTATCTGTTGAATGAATTAGCTGCTCTACTCATTTATCTGTTCATTCAAAAATATTTGCTAAATGACTATCGTGCTGGGTGCAAAATACAAATACATTCAAAGGTGATATATGTAGAGAAGCAGAACATGGGGATAGAAATGGGGTGCTGGGTGGCTATTTTAAATTGAGGAATTGGGGGATGCCTATGATGTTTGAGCTGAGATTGCATAATAAGAAGAGGCTGACATTCAAATATCAGAAGGAACACTCGGGCAGAAGGAGTGGTAACCAAAACACCCTGAACAAGGAGTAATTTTTACCTGTTTGAGGAACAGAAAAAAATATAGCACAACTAGAGCTAAGTTCATTCACTCATTTGTTTGTTCTTTCATTTCTTCATTTACTCACTCATTCTTTTATTTGATAACATGAGGTACTAGGTACACAAAACAAAAACACATAAAACATTAATACTGCTCCCTAGTTGCTAGCAGCCTAATGAAATAGTTCAGAAAGATCAGAGAGAGCAGGACACAGTGGGTCTCAGGTGAGGTCTACAGACCCTTGGCATCCAGTGGAGTCCAGGCAGCCACTGCTGTTTTCATAATACATTAAAATGTCAGGTGCCTTTGCACAGTGGTGGCCTCAAAGCAATGGTGGCAAAACATGTTGGCATTTTAACCTGAATCAAGGCATTTGCACATACTGTATCTTTGGTCATTGAAACATGTTACAATAAAAAATGCCAGATATACTTTAGAATACACTTGATTAATCAGCAAAGTTATTACTTTTGTTAAATCTGATCTTTTAGTTCATATCTTTCAAATATTCTCCGTGGGGAAATGGGAAGGTCACATAAAGCACTTCTGCTGTGTATGGAAGCACAAAGTTTGTCTCTAGGGAATCATTTGTGTGACTGTTTAAGTTACAAGCTAAACTAGCCCCCTTTTCTCATGGAACACCATATTTACTGAAAAGGACCTCTGAGAGCAAACTTTGATTGTGGAGCTTGAGTGTTAGACATATTCTTTAAAATGAGCAGCAGCAGCCTGTCACTTCAAGAAAATCAATTAGCAATTATTGTTGCCAAACATAAAGTTCAAGCTCTCAAGAGAAAATGATAATTTTTGCAAAACTCAAATCAGCCACTGAGATTCTGACAGCCTCCCAATAAGTTGAGAATTTTCTGATGAAATTGCTGGTGAAAATAGTCAATGTGATTTTCTAATAATGTGCAATAAAATGTGTTAATATTTGCAAGGGCTGTATAATTCAAGTGAGCCAACAATTTTTCAAATGATCAATGCAAGATGTTACAAAATTATGCATGGGGAAAAGACACATTTAGAGTGCAAGACATACCAACGGATTGTAATATGGACATTTCTAAAACATAAGACTTTCCACATTTACATGAAAAGATTATTAAAATACTCTTCCTTTTTCCAACTACATATCTGCATGTTGCAACAGATTGAATACAACAGAAATATAACAATCCTCTTCATTTCTATGAAGAGATATTAAAGAGATACATAATACATAAAACAATGTCACTCTTCTTGCTAATTCTGTCTTGAAAAAAGTCATTTTTCATTCAAAATTGTATTTATGCTAACATTAATATATTTATTATTTTTAAAAATAAATTAATAATAATTTTTAATTTCTCAGTTTTAATTACTAATATGGTATATACTGATAGATATAATCCACATAAACAAAACTCAAAGGATACTTGAGACCAATATGTTTGAGAACCATTGCTCTATGGTATAGTGAGAAAAAAAATTGGAACTATATGAGGTTAATAGTATATGGAATTTCTAATTGTTTGGATTCTTAGGCAAATCTGATGCTGAAGGTTACTTCCATTGACACGTGTAGGTTTAAAAATAACTCTTCTAAAAGTAAGCAAAAATGTTCACAAAATTTTCCTAATATGAAAGTTGTTTTACCAAAATATATATTATGCATAATTTTACTAGAAAACATATCTAAATGTTGGTGGCTTTCTATGTACAAGGCTCTATCCCAAGAGATTTATATGTATTAATTTACTTAATTCTCAAATCAATCCTGAGAGATATATTATTATCCTCATTTTTTAGATGAAAAATTTAAACTAAAAAGAGTTAAGCAATTGTCCCAAGGTTTCCCTTTAGTTAGTAATAGGTGCACTGAGACAGTGGACTCCAAAATCTGTACCACACAACGATATAGTTAATCCACAGAATATAGTGAACAAAAGTATGGTACACTGATTGATACATTTTCTTTAAAAAATGCAATTTTTACAGGCACATTGAAATTTGGGGTCACAGACAAGGCAGGCTCTCTGTCAATGTTTTAAGACTGAATTGCTTTGATCACCTAGACCTTCTCATATGATACTCACCCACCATTCACTGTATCTACCCTACAGCTCACACACACTTACATGTGCTGAGAAGGAGAAGGCCATTCCTCTCTTTCTGCAAAACATTAAATCCATACATTTGTTATGCATGACTTATTAGCTATTTCACTATAAAGGAACGTAATTCTCTTCTCTAAGTACCATTGGAATTTTCATTTTAGTCTCATTATACTTTAGTCTTGTGATGAATGAGCAACTCCAGTATTTAACAGTAATGGGGTCAGTAAGGCAGATGAGCTAGCTGGGCCCTTCAGATCTGCCAGTCTCTCCCCTAGAATTACTCTAGTGTTTGAACTCTTGGCCAATTACTCACACACCTTCTGCCTTTGCAGTCCAAGCACTGCCCAGATGGCTTTGATTTGGAGGCCCTCAATTTATCAAAACAGTTTGTTATGTTAAAAAAAAACTGGTGTCAAAGAAGCCATATGACCCTTTTTATGTGTAGTTTTCCTGGAATAAGAAATAAATTTGCCCATTTCAAACAAAGTTGGGGCCTAAAGACACTTGAACTGGTGCTACATTCATAAACCAATAAGAAAAATGGACTTAGAAAACCATCATCTCCCATTCCTGGAATCACAGGGTGCTAGGAATGAAGGGCTTTCCTGGCAGGTGGGGGAAACCTTCTTCCTCAGTCTGCCTCAGGTCCACCTGGGGGTCTGGTTAAAAAGACAGCTGGCTGAGCTCCACTCCTGAGCATTTGACTCAGTGAAGTCCTGACTTGGGACCCAAGAATCTGAATTTTTACAAGGACGGCTGGTGATTCTGATGCAAACCTTTAGACCATGATCTGAAAAGCAGTATTTTTCACCATCTGCAACCTCTCCTGAGAATAAGGCTCACTTAATATTCCAACCATCCTTTCCTCCCACCCCACCCCTTACATGTGAATTTTGCATGTGGGTCTGTGCCCACAGACCTGCCTTCTTATTATGTAGCAAATACACACTAAGGATCCCAAATATGGAGCCCCAAATGTGAGTTCCTTCTAAACTTCAGACTTGGCTGCTGGAGAGTGCCTGGTTCTCTTGTGGACCCTTTAAGTTGAATTTTGTAGGTTTCTGTGCCCCCGGGGTATTGCAGCTACGGGGTCTGCAGAATGACTCGGGATCCAGCATAGAGCGATACCTTATTAAATGTGACGCTGGTAATCGCATCCATGCTTGTCAGGGAGTGAATCGGGAACCAGACTACGGCCCAGTGGATGGAATTCTTCAGGCCATCAGAGGCGGTTCTGTAATGAGCACATAAACCAATCATGGCATATCCAATAAGAGGAAATATACCATAGGTAGGGGTTACTGATGTCTCCTCAAATGGAATCTCTGTTGATGGCCTGATACCCAGAACTGCTGCAGCCACTGAGAGTAACATCTACATAGCCTGAAGAGTGAGTCAGGACCAAGAGAAATAGAACCAGATGCCCGGGCTGAGCCAATCACTAGAGCTTTTCTTACCTACAGACTTCTAGTTACTTGGGACAATGTGCTTACTGTTGAGGCTGTTAATTGGATTTCTGGTTAGAGTTCAAGTTTCTGTTAGCACTGGGGGCATCTGACTGAAACAGGTAATGCTATGGTCTGAATGGTTGTGTCCCCTCAAATTCATATGCTTATACCCTAAGACTCAAGGTGATGGTATTTGGAGATGGGGCCTCTGGGAGGTGATTAAGTCATGAGTAAGATTAGTTTCCTTATAAAAGAGGCCGCAGCATTCTCCCTTGGTCCTCCCACTAGGTAAAGACACAAGAAGTCTGCCATCTGCCATCAGGAAGAGGGCCCTCTCCCAACCAGGCTACCAGTCTGATATCAGACTTTCAGCCTCCAAAACTGTGAGAAACAAATTTCAGTTGTATATAAGCCACCCAGTCTTTGGTATGTTGTTATAGCAGCCCAAACTGACTAAGGCAGAAAACACAAATGAAAAGTAACTTGTTGAAGTTTCCTGGATACTATTTGATGTATATTTATACATATATGTATATATATTTATGTATATATTTGTACTATATGTGTATGTATATGGTCTGTATATGCTGTGTGGGTGGATATATATCATTAGACTTTATCAGTAGAGTGCCAGGTAAAATATACATTGTTTTTCTTGTATTTTGAAAATTAATAAATAATGTGGTTCAATTTTAAGAAAACTTCAAGAATTGACCAAGAGTATGGCAAGTAAAATTAAAACATTTTACACTTGAAATTTAAATATTCCCTAAGGGCATTAGAAAACGTATTTTTCGGTATGAATTTTATTTTTTTTTAATTGTGGCAATTTTGATTTATAACATTATATAAGTTTTAGGTGTACAACATTATATTTCTACTTCTGTACACCCTGCCACATGTTCACCACCAAACATTTAGTTTCCATCTATCACCATAAAGTTGCCCCCCTTCACCCATTTTGCCACTCTCCCTCCCCCTCTGGTAACCAGTACTCTGTTCTCTGCATCTACGTGTTTGTTAGGAAACAAGTTTTAAATGGCCACTGGTACACATGTTCTAGGATCACCCTAATGAGCAGGTGAGGAGACAACACCCATTGAGAACATCATTAAGGAGGGTATCTTAACCTGCTTTTTTTCACCATCTTAGCTTTATTCAAAGAGGAGCACCTTTTTGGGTTTAGGTAAAATACTGAAGGTCTTTACAAATTTATATACCCCCAACTCCAGAAAGTACTGATATAATCACCCTCTCCTGGAGAAATAAAGATCATAACGAAAGACTTTGCTGATACTCTACATGTGAATGGAGACAAGTGGAAAAGATAAAGCAAATAAATAAACAAACACCTATCATTTTCAAAAGAGTTCCATTAAAATTCCATTGATCTCTTTTGCAGTTTTCACTTACTCTTTCTTTTTACCTACCCTCCTATATTTTATCAGCTCAGTGTTTTTTTAACCCTAGCTGCATAATAAAACCATTTAGAGAGTTTTTAAAATACTGATGCAGGGCCCCACTCAGAACAAACACTTAGAGGCTCTGGTGTGGAAGGTGGGCATCATGTTTAAAGGGTCCCCATGTGATCCTAACACATAGTTGAGGGGTAACCAGTGAGACAGCCTGGACCTACTTGCCTACCAGCCCCTTCAAAACAGCTGGGTGTGTGAGACAAATAGGCACAGGTCTTCGTACAGAAAGCATGCTGGTGAGGAGCATGAAGTGGTGAAGAAGAAAATCCTCACTTGCTTTATATTTATTTGCTGATGCCTCAACCTGTTAAGAAAAGTGAAAATAGCTAATTCTATAGAGTACTATCCATAAATACACATCAAACTTTGTAGAATTAAGTTTTCTTACTTTCTTTGACCTGCTTGTGATCATTTAATCTCACAAAAATGAGAGATAATTTAAGGAATTCATGACTTTTAGAATAATTGATTGCTAATGTTAAAAAAAATCACTTTTTTCTAAAATAAAAATTTTTGTGACACAAAGAAGGAAACACTTGCTTCTTCCTCAGCATAAAGCAACGTGGGCTCTAAATACGTCATTTTGATTGTGAGGGAAAAATATATTATCAACCACAAGTTATCATTCATTGAACTGAGTTGTGAAAGGGAGGTACTTGTTTGTTCGTTTTAATGATTTTGTAATTTTATACTAATTCATCTTGTCATCAGGCTCATATCTGGGTGGTAAAGTGTCCAGACAGAAAAATGTTGTGAACTATATTAATTTTTGTTATATATTAACATTAGTATTATTGATGTATATTAATTATATTTACAATAATTATATTTTATGTAAGTTATTAATGTTATATGACATTCGGTTTTAACCTATTTTCACATTTCTTATCATAAAGATATCATTTTATGAAAGGTTCTTCTACAGATTTGGTATCAATTTGCTCTGTCTGACCCAAGAATAGGCACTAAAGTGAAGTGAAATAAACTAACATGAATAATGACCTAATATTTTATAAGCATTTTAGATAACATATCTGATTTAACATTCGCTATGGCCTCATAAGGTAAGTGATTTATTCCCACTCACAGGTGAAGACGGTGAATCTCAGAACAAATGCATGAGCTCTGCAAAGCCACGTGTCTAGCAAGTGCTAGAGACAGGACCAGAACCAAACCAACAGACATTAGGGGAGCAGATTCTCAGTTCAGCTGAGAAAGACGTTTCTTATAATTGGAGCTATCTGTCACTGGGATGACAGCAGCTAGTAAGGTCTGATCACAGGGGAGATATTTTAGCAGAGGTTTAACATATGTGTTTACTCTTGAGAAGAATTTTCTTTCCTTCCCGTCTGATAAACATCCTCTCATCCTTCAAAGCCTAGCTCACAGTCACCCCCTCTGAGAGTGCATTCTTGACTTCTCTGGCCCCTGCATCTTGTATTAAACAAGATCATGTCCTCACCTCTAAGTTCACATCACATTGCATGGCATGTGCTGACATCATCAAGGTTCCTACCATTTTTCTATTCCTGTTGCCTTAGTGCAGTGTTTTGCACATTGTAAAAACTTAAATAACATTTGTTAATAGAATGAATATTCAAGAATCAATGTTTTAGTCAGACTTCTCCAGAGAAACAGAACCAATAGGATGTGGATTTATATATATATATATATATGTGTATATATATATATATATATATATATATATATATATATATATAGAGAGAGAGAGAGAGAGAGAGAGAGAGAGAGAGAGAAATTTATTTTAAAGAATTGTCCCATGCGATTGTGTGGCTGGCAAGTTTGAAATCTAAAGGGGAAACAGCAGGCTGCAAATCTGGCAGGAGCTGATGCTGCAGTCTTGGGTCCAAAGGTGGTCAGGAGGCAGAATTCCTTCCTCTTAGGGGGACTTCAGTATTTTCTCTAAGACCTTCAACTGATTAGATAAGGCCCATCTGATGAAGTGTAATCTGCTTTGATCAGTATCTACTGATTTAAATGTTAATCACATTTTAAAAAATACCTTCAAAACAACATCTAGACTGGTGTTTGAGACGACAACTGGGCACCATATACTAAACAAGTTGACACATAAAATTAACTATCACAATCAGTAAAGGGTGTCAAACTAGTTTGGTAATATCCAGATCCAGAGTTTCCCAAACCAGTGAAATTTTAAATAATATAAAATTAAAGCTAATTAATATGATTTTAAGCTCTCTTTTTGCCAAGTTAAGAAATTAGACATTAAACATCTATATCAGTCAATTAAAGAATACAAAAACAGACAAACGAAAAGGGAACAGAATTTTTCTTTTTTCTTTTCTTTTTTTTTTTTCTATTTTATATTGGGGTTCTGTTTTACCTTGTTGTTCATTCACTGCTGCTTATTCATTTATATTTTTATTTTTTCTAACAATTCTTTTAATTTTCTTATTTTAGTTTATTCTTCATATTTTGTTATTTTTCTGCTCCTTTTGGCTTGTTCCCCTTTTATTTATTTATTTTTGTTTCTGTTGTGATTTTGTTTTACCTTATTGAAGAAGTTTCAGTTATATTTTTGCTTTTCCTAATATATTTTTATCTTTCTAATTTTATTTTGTTTTATATTCTTTGTTATTGACTGCTTTTTTTTTTTTTTTTTTTGCATTACCAGGTGGCTTGAAGGATCTTGGTTCCTAGGTCGGAATTCAGGCTCAAGCTCCTGTGGTGGGAGCTCCAAGTCCAAACTGCTAGACTAATAGAGAACCTCAGACCCCAAGGATTATTCATCAGAGTGAGGCCTCCTCGAGGTCCTCATCTTGGCACCAAGACCCAGCTCTTGTCAACTGCCTGCAAGCTCCAGTGCTGGATGTCTCAGGCCAAACAACCAGTGCAAAAGGTATACAGCCCCACAGATAAAAAAAAAAAGTTATAGATGAAGGAACAAGGTAAAAACCTAAAATACCAAATAAATGAAGATGAAATAGGAAAACTACCTGAAAAAGAATTCAGAGTAATGATAGTAACAATGATCCAAAATCTCAGAAACAGAATGGAGAAAATACCAGAAACATTTAACAAAGATGTAGAAGAACTAAAGAGCAAACAAACAGTGATGAACAGCACAATAACTGAAATTAAAAATATTCTAGAAGGAACCAATAGCAGAATAACTGAGGCAGAAGAACAGATAAGTAACCTGGAAGATAAAATAGTGGAAATAACTGCTGCAGAGTAGAATAAAGAAAATAAAATGAAGTACAGACTCAGAAACCTCTTGGACAACATTAAATGTACCAACATTCGAAATATAAGGGTCCCAGAAGAAGAGAAAAAGAAAGGGTCTGAGAAAATATTTGAAGAGATTATAGTTGAAAACTTACTTAACATGGAAAAGGAAATAGTCAATCAAGTTCAGGAAGTGCAGAGAGTCCCATACAGGATAAACCCAAGAGAAACATGCCAAGGCATATTAATCAAACTATCAAAAATTAAATACAAGAAAAAATATTAAAAGCAACAAATAATATACAAGGAAATTCCCATAAGGTTAACAGCTGATTTTTCAGCAGAAACTCTGCAAGCCAGAAGGGAGTGGCAGGACATATTTAAAATGATGAAAGGGAAAAAACCTACAATGAAGATTACTCTACCCAACAAGGATCTCATTCAGATTCAATTGAGAAATCAAAAGTTTTACACACAAGCAAAAGCTATGAGAATTCATCACCACCAAACCAGCTTTACAATAAATACTAAAGGAAATTCTCTAAGCAGGAAACATAAGAGAAGAAAAAGACTCACAAAAACAAACCCAAATCAATTGAGAAAATGGTAATAGAAACATACATATCAATAATCACCTGAATGTAAATGAATTAAATGCTCCAGCCGAAAGACACAGACTGGCTGAATGGATAGAGAAACAAGACCCTTATATATGCTGTTTACAAGAAATCCACTTCAGACCTAGGGACACATACAGACTGAAAGTAAGGGGATGAAAAAAGAAATTCCATGCAAATGGAAATCAAAAGGAAGCTGGAGTAACAATACTCATATCAGATAAAATAGACTTTAAAATATAAACATTTACAAGAGATAAGGAAGGACACTACATAATGATCAAGGGATCAATCCAAGAAAAAAACTAACAATTATAAATATTCATGCACCCAACATAGGAACACCTCAACACATAAGGCAAATGCTAACAGTTATAAAAGAGGAAATTAACAGTAACACAATAATAGTGGGAAACTTTAACACCCTACTTACACCAATAGACAGATCATCCAGACAGAAAATAAATAAGGAAATACAAGCTTTAAATGACACAATAGACAGGTAGACTTAATTGATATTTTTAGGACATTCCTATAAAGTGGAAGAATACACTTTCTTCTCATGTGAACATGGAATGTTCTCCAGAATAGATCACATCTTGGGTCACAAATTAAGCCTTGGAAAATTTAAGAAAATTGAAATCATATCAAGCAACTTTTCCAACCACAACACTATGAGATTAGAAATCAACTACAGGAAAAAAAAAGAAAAAAGAAAAAAACAGTAAAGAAACACAAATACATGGAGGCTAAACAGTATGTTGCTAAATAATCAGGCAATCACTGAAGAAACCAAAGAGGAAAGCAAAAAATACCTAGAAACAAATGACAATGAAAGCATGATGATCCAAAACCTATGGGTTGTAGAAAAAGCAGGTCTAAGAGAGAAGTTTATAGCAATACAATCCTACCTCAAGAAACAAGAAAAATCTCAGATAAATAATCTAACTTTACACCTAAAGGAACTAAAGAAAGAAGAACAAATAAAACCCAAAATTAGTAGAAAGAAAGAAATCATACAGATCAGAAAAATAAATGAAATAGAAACAAAGAAAACAGGAGCAAAGATCAATAAAACTAAAAGCTGGTTCTTTGATAAGATAAAGAAAATTGATAAACTTTTAGCCAGACTCATCAAGAAAAAAAAAGGGGGAGAGGACTCAAATCAATAAAATTAGAAATGAAAAAGGAGAGATTACACCTGACACTGCAGAAATACAAAAGATCATAAGAGACTAATACAAGCAACTATATGTCAATAAAATGGACATCCTGCAAGAAATGGACAATTTTTTTGAAAAGTAAAACCTTCCAAGATTGAATCAGGAAGAATTAGAAAATGTAAACAGACCAATCACAGTTAGTGAAATTGAAACTCTAATTTAAAATCTTCCAACAAACAAAAGTCTAGGATTCACAGATGGCTTCACTAGCAAATTCTATCAAATATTTAGAGAAGAGCTAACACCCATCCTTCTCAAAGTCTTCCAAAAATTGCAGAAGAAGGAACACTCCCAAACTCATTCTATGAGGCCACCATCACCCTGATAACCAAAACCAGACTAAGATACTACAAAAAAAGAAAATTACAGACCAATATCACTGATGAATATAGATGCAAAAATCCTCAACAAAATACTAGCAAACAGAATCCAACAACACATTCAAAGGATCATATCCCATGGTCAAGTGGAATTTATCCCAGGAATGAAACAATTCTTCAATATAAGCAAATCAATCAATGTGATACACCATATTAACAAATTGAAGAATAAAAACCATATGATCACCTCAATAGATGCAGAAAAAGCTTTTGACAAAATTCAACACTGATTTATGATAAAACTCTCCAGAAAGTGGGCATAAAGGGAACCTATTTCAACAAAATAAAGGCCATATATGACAAACCCACAGCAAACATCATTCTCAATGGTGAAAACCTAAAAGCATTTCCTCTAAGATCAGGAACAAGACAAGGATGTCCACTCTTGCCACTATTATTCAACATAGCTTTGGGATTCCTAGCCACAGCAATCAGAGAAGAAAAAGAAATAAAATCAATACAAATTGGAAAAGAAGAAGTACAATGGTCACTGTTGGCAGATGACATGATACTATACATAGAGAATCCTAAAGATGCCACCAGAAAAATACTAGAGCTAATCAATGAATTTGGTAAAGTTTCCTGATACAAAATTAATGCACAGATATGTCCTGCATTCCTATATGCTAATAACAAAAGAACAGAAAGAATAATTAAGGAAACAATCCCATTCACCATGGCAACAAAAAGAATGAAATACCTAGGAATAAACTTACTGAAAGAGGTAAAATACGTGTACTCAGAAAACTATAAAGCACTGATGAAAGAAATCAAAGATGAAACAAACAGATGGAGAGATATACCATGTTCTTGGCTTGGAAGAATCTGCATTGTGAAATTGACTATACTACCCAAAGCAATCTACAGGTTCAATGCAATCCCTCCAAAATTACCAATGGCAATTGTTACAGAACTAGAACACAAAAATCTTAAAATTTGTATGGAGACACAAAAAGCACTGCATAGCCAAAGCAATCTTGAGGGAAAAAAAACAGAGCTGGAGGAATCAGATTCCCTGACTTCAGATTATACTACAAAGCTACAGTAATCAAGACAATAAGGTAGTGGCACAAAAACAGAAATATAAATCAATGGAACAGGATAGAAAGCCAAGAGATAAACCCACACACCTATGGTCAACTAACCTAAGACAAAGGAGACAAAGATATACAATGGAGAAAAGACAGCCTCTTCAATAAGTGGTTCTGTGAAACCTGGACAGCTACATGTGAAAGAATTAAGTTAGAACACTCCCTAACACCGTACACAAAAATAAACTCAAAATGGATTAAAGACCTAAATGTAAGACCAGACACTATAAATCTCTTAGAGGAAAACATAGGAAGAACACTCTGACATAAATCACAGCAAGATCTTTTTTGACCCACCTCCTAGAGTAAGGGAAATAAAAATAACAATAAACAAATGGGACCCAATGAAACTTAAAAGCTTTTGCAGAGCAAAGGAAACCATAAGATGAAAAGACAACCCTCAGAATGGGAGAAAATATTTGCAAGTGAATCAATGGACAAAGGATTAATCTCCAAAATATATAAACAGCTCATGCAGCTCAATATTTAAAAAAAAACAAAAAACCCAATCAAAAATGGGCAGAAGACCTAAATACACATTTCTCCAGAGAAGACATACAGATGGCCAAGAGGCACATGAAAAGCTGCTCAATATCACTAATTATTAGAGAAATGCAATCAAAACTACAATGGAGTATCACCTCACACTGTTTAGAATGGGCATCATCAGAAAATCTACAAACAACAAATGCTAGAGAGGGTGTGGACAAAGCGAACCCTCTTGCACTGTTGGTGGGAATGCAAATTGACACAGCCACTATGGAGAACAGTATGGAGGTTCCTTAAAAAATTAAAAATAGAGTTACCATATGACCCAGCCATCCCACTACTGGGCTTATAACCTTTGAAAACCATAATTCAAAAATACACATGCACCCCAATGTTCATTGCAGCACTGTTTAAAATAGCCAGGTCATGGAAGCAGCCTAAATGCCCATTGACGGACAAATGGATAAAGAAGATGTGGTACATATATACAATGGAATATTACTCAACCATAAAAAGGAACAAATCGGTCATTTGTAGAGACGTGGATGGATCTAGAGACTGTCATACAGAGTGAAGTAAGTCAGAAAGAAAAAAACAAATATCGTATATTAACTCATATATGTGGAACCTAGAAGAATGGTACAGATGCACCAGGTTGCAGGGCAGAAACAGAGACACAGATGTAGAGAACAAACCTATGGACACCAAGAGGGGAAAGCGGGGGCGGGTGGTGGGATGAATTGGGAGATTGGGATTGACATATATACACTAATATGTATAAAATAGATAACTAATAAGAACCTGCTGTATTAAAAAATAAATTAAATTTAAAAAAAAAACAATGAGTATGAGCATGATTTTATTTTTTTATAGCAGAGAAGCCTAAATTGGGGGAGAGGGTGTAAGGGACTGTAGTGATATCTAGAGGTGACATAAGTGCCTCTTTTTACACTAATTTTACTTTGTGATTGTTATTATTATTTTAATGTTTTCCACAAAAACAAATTCAAAATTTTGAATTGTCATTTATAGACAAAGCTGGTCTTAATTTGGAATATCATGGAGATTTTTTTCTCCTCACTAAGATTACTTCTTCCCATAGGTTCTTACTGATAAGTGCAAGAGGCAACAAATATAGTCCAAAACCAAGATAATTTTTTCATCCCAGTCCCTTAAACCTCAGCCGTCAGTGATCATCAGAGTTTGGCTAGCTTTACTGCTTTGGCATAGGAACGACCATCAATGGCTCTGTCCAGAAACAATGATTCCTCTCCACCTTACCCCTTCCTCCTCTGCATAGAATCTGCCCCTGTTTTAGGGCCTGTTAAACGGCAAAAAGAATATGGGTACTCTTTTTACCAAACATCTAGTAGGAGCCATGCTCTAGGACATATATTCTGGAAACACTAGTTGAACACAAAACAGTGAATCGGGCAACAGTCTCTTCAGAAGGAGTGGCGTAAGGTTATGGCAGAGAACTCGGCACAGTCTTACTGAAGGCAGCTCCTTGTTCCCGCCACTGGTCAACACAAAGCTTCCCTGTTGTCACAGGTTATGTGGCAAATGATTAAAGTAGGAGAGATGTTCATTTTCTATCACAAATATCTGTACTTAGAAGGTACAGAGATTCAAAATTAAGAGTGTATAAACACTAGGAACTTGCAGGGTTTTGTATTATTAACATTTTAAAGACCTGTCTCCAATTTGTCAGGATAATATCTCCATTTATTGTTTGTGTTCAGGTGCTAGAATCTCAATGTATACATTTGTTCGAAAATCAGCCTTATGCCATATCTTCTATTTGAATTGTTTTAAAGAGATTACAGTAACTAATTCACATATTTGATTTTAACATCCTATATATATTATCCCCTTTCTATGATGATTTAGTGACATCTTGGACACTGTAACTTTCATTAAAAAATATTAAATGTATTGCATTTAAAATGTGCCATGGATACCTCTTTCTTATCTCCCCTCATCAATTTTTATAGGTCTTCCAGTGCTGCATGGATCTGATACTCCTAGATTATTTAAAATCATTAAATATCCCCTGAAATATGAGAACCTAAGATTGCTGTTGGTAGAATTCATGAACTTTCCTTGGAAATTGATGTTACAGTTGCTGTTTTGAGACTTTTTATCCCTTTGGTTTGACTTTTCTGCCAGTTCTCTCCTGAGCTATGGGTGAATGTATTTATCTTAGTTTGTCTGCAAAGGTACTCTGGGATCTACAATTTGAACTTGATTATGGATTGATCATTGAAAGTGGATTTTAAACGTGAAATTTTTGTTAAAAGTCATTTTAGCAAAGAAAAACTGCTTTTAGAAAGTGTATATCTATTCAATAAAATTCTAGAGATAGGCAGGCCCTGACTGGGAGTCAGTGAATTTCACACCAGCAATGTTTTTTAAATTCTCCAGCCTGGTTGAGAGCTATGTGCCTTCTTACAGAAGTACAGAGGCTGCTGTCCTCATGAACTCCTTTCCCTAGGACTAGAGGAAAGCAAATCACATGACCAAATACTTGGTTTCAATTTGGAATATAGTCTATTCCTGTGAAGATTCTCTCTTGATCCATAATCTTTCTATTGAGATATGAAAACATGTTTCACATCGTCTCAGGAAAATAAGCACACCAGTGATGGATCACCAACTGATTAATTTTAGTAAACCTAAGCCTAGAAAGAAGCAGTTGTGCACAGAAGAAAGCCACTTTTCACCTTGTATCTGCAGAACAAATGTCCTTAAGAACACAGCTTTACTTCTGCAGAATGGACCTAGGTAGTTGAAAGATACCCCTAAATTCCTTTTAAAATATATACCTTTTTAAGGTATATAAAATATATACCTTAGTTTTAGTAACTATTATGATTATCTCACTTGTAATCAGTAGCTGCTTATTAAATAAGAATGAACAAGTTATTTTATAAAACACCTCTTTGATATAGACTACTGCTAAGACTTCGATAGAACCTGGGAATCACACCCAGACATATATTAAAATCAAAATATATGCATGATCCATGAGGCACATACGGGAACAAAGAAAGGTAAAATAGAATTGATGGAAAGAGAGAATTAAAACAGACTTGAAGGAGAAGGGATAATGGAGAAGGAAAGAAGAGAAGATCTGGAGAAAAAAAAGAAAAATAAAGTAAGTTTCCTTTAGATTGTGAGTCCAAATGGCCTCAGCTCCTTCTCAGGGCTTTGAGATTTTAATTATCTGACTAAGAACTGTTCACAGCTCTTGAGTGTCTCTCTCTTCCTCCAAACTTTAGAGCCTTTGATGACTAGAATAACCAGAGCAGCCCTCAGGAAGAAAACTGTTTTCTGTGCCATAACATCAGTGACTATCTATGGACACCTAGAGACCAAGCTGGGGGCTGGACCTGGCTCCCAGGTCAGAAGTTCAACGTCTCCATCCCGCTCAGCTACAGATGTGGTGGATGTGAGGACACACACAAACCCAGGACCACCAATTACCACATGTACTGAAAACTGGCCTAGAAATGACTCTCTATCTCAAAAAGAGGCATGGCTTTTCTCCAGTACATTTGTTTTTAATGTTTAACAAGCTGACAGGAGCGATTACGCAAGGACTAAAGGCAGACTTACTGGTTACAGCAACACAAACAAATCATCACCAGGCTGTCAGGACCTGCACAGTGTCCACTTTACTAAAGATGCTGAATGCACCTCCCACTTCTGCATGCAAAGTGAGCCACACTCTCAAATCCCTCATCCCCCCAATACAGTTATTTGCTGTGTTTTTACTAAAAGGTTGGAGGGAAACTTTTCCACAAAGGTGGGTTGTGGGAAACACACAAAATCAGGGTGGGTTTAGAATGTTCATCACCAGGTCACCATCTGGTTTCATTCCTTAATCAGATAAAGGCTCTCCTCTGAATCATTTACGCTCCCAGATAAATTTTCTATAAAGGTGCCATGCCCTCGAGCTTCAGGCATTCAGAAAAAGTAAACTCAACAGCAGTCCATGTTAGGAAACATTCTGAAACACATCACTGGACCGAACTTCAGTCCCTCGTAGAAGGAACACATTTTATAATGTGTTCACTGAAATATAAAGCTAGTTCAAGTTTTCAGTGATTTAATGCTGGTCTTCCTTTAAAATCTGGGCTGGGACTCCCAGCAGGGTTTGACGCAATAAAAGGGGAATTGGGTGTTGTGGTTTCCAATTCATGAAAGTCTCTGAAGGGGACATGCAGGCGTGCTTTGTCATTTCTGACCTGCGTGTGAGAGCTGACCTCCTTCTGCTCTCTCAGCCTCCTGCCTTCCTGCCTCTGTCACCTAGCTGAGACCCTAAACAGAGTCACCAAACCCCTTGGAGCGGGCGGCAGCGTCTGACTTCACAGCTGTCCCCGTGCACTCAGAGTATCACAACAGCTTAAGACAGATTAGAGAAAGTCACTTTTGACAATCATATTAGGAGAGTCGGCCATCTTTAGCATAGTAACCTGGGTGGCCCAGACCTGCTGGGGCCCCAGTGAGCTCCAAGACTGGCTTTCCAGCCTTTGATTAATGGATGGTATCAGCAATTAGGAGACCCTCACGTGATGGAACCACTGTACCTTCCATGGCAATTTTATCTTTTGCTCAAAGGTAATGAAGAGTAAACAAGGAATTGAGATAAACTCTGCCAGACAAGAATCAAATACCCCATATCACCACGATTCTTCATTTCTGCAATTCTGAGACTTCAGCCCACCAAAGGGGCCAAATAGCTCAAATGACCCATTTGTTTGCAAGGGTTGATTAATAATTCTTCACTTTTGACTCAGCTGAATGTTTTCTTTACATTTGTCCAGGTATTTGAAGAAGATAAGAATTAAATGACAGACTAAAAGGTATTAAATAGATGTATACACAAACATACCCTATCACATCTACCTTAGATGTCCTTCCGATTGGCAGATGTCACACCAACCCAGGCAGCAGGTGATACTGCTTAGCTTTCAAAAAATGTCCTGCAATCATTTGGGTCTGTTAAAGCTTTTCATTGAGTTAGTTCCTGTGATTCGAGTGAGGGAGAGAAAAAATGGAAAATGTTAACTAAGGCTAGCAGCCAGGTGGGCGTGTTTGTCTTCAATTTGTCTTTCATCTCTCATAGTTGAGGTCAGACACCTCCCCCTTGTGGTTCAGTGTAACTGGCTCAAGTCTGTTACAACCTGTGTCCAGGTGTTCTGCTTCCACAGGTAGATAACTGGACAAGCAGACAGTTGATTGACATTTGTGTCATTATCACCAATCACATTGTCCTCAAGTGAGAATGAACCACACCAAATATAGGACTTTGACACTAGTGAGAATTAATTAAGCATGGAAAGATACTTATATTTGTAGACACACAGCTAATTTCCCCTGGAAAAGTCAGCGTTCCATCACTGGCTATATTATTATAACAGGTTGTTTGAATTATTAAAAAAAAAAACTGTGTGCAACATATATAAGTAAAAGAAAGGATTAAAAGTTATTCAAGAATATATAAAGAATACCTATAAATCAATAAAATAAACTATTTGCAAGCTAATAGAAATTGAGCAAAGCAAATGAACAGGCAATACACAAAGAACTTCTACGGTCAATTAATACAGAAAAAGAAGCTTAATATCATTAGTGGTCAAATAAAAACTGATTAAAACAATAACTAAATATTATTTTTCACCCAATAGATTTGAAAAAAAATTTAAAGTGGTGCAAAAATAAGAGAACCTGGCAGTATCATATTTTAATGGGAGTGTGAGTTGGTAAAACATTTAGTAAGTGCTGATTATCAGTGTCCATAAAAAATGTAAATTTTGTTTGATCTAGAAATTGGAGTTCTAGGAAACTTTTTTTTTTTTTTTTTTTTTGTGGTACGCGGGCCTCTCACTGCTGTGGCCTCTCCCGTTGCGGAGCACAGGCTCCGGATGCGCAGGCTCAGCGGCCATGGCTCACGGGCCCAGCCGCTCTGCGGCATGTGGGATCTTCCCGGACCGGGGCACGAACCCGTGTCCCCTGCATCGGCAGGCGGACCCTCAACCACTGCACTACCAGGGAAGCCCTAGGAAACTATTTTTTAAAGGACATTCCTAAGAAGTTAAAAATTTAAGCATAAGGATAGTTATGGCCACATTTGGCATAGTAGTACTATAAATGTGCATCAAATGTGGTGAAATAAATCATGGCATACTCCATGGAATAAACACAGTTACACAATTATTAGAAATGATGAGTTAGAGGTGTCTGTACTGACCTGAAAATGCATACTCACATTATTAGGTGAACAGTAAATGTTATGAAAGAAGTATGTTTAATATAATCCTATTAATGTTATAAAACATGTATGTACATGTTTATATGTGTGTAAGTACATGACAACAGGATAAAATACACATGAGATGGGAAAGGCAGTGGGAGGTGAGGGGATTTAATCAATATGCAAGTGCATCGATTGGATGGATCATGTTGGAATGTGTTGTACATTACTTGTGTAATAAAAACAAAAGTCAGAAAGAGGAAAAAAAAACCTGTTAATGGGATAGTTGGCCTTACCAATTAAAGTTACAAACAATTTTCCTGTGAGATCTTATCACATGGCCAGCATATTAAGAATTCTAATCAGAAGAAAAAGATGTACTGAAGGGCAAAGCCATTTCATGTTTTCTTTCTTCTTCATCTTCCCTCTCCTGTTACCTCTCTTTCCACAGTACGTGAGTCATCACTGGATGTCCAGCACTGGGTACACACTAAATAATGATTAAACATGATGTCTGCCCTTATGCTGCTCATAGATATTCAGAAACATTCAGAAACAAATTTAATTACTCTTAGGAAATATCACACACTCTACAAAAGAACTAAAGTGTTTCAGTAATAGAAATGTTAGGAGGACTGTTGGGAGCAGTAGTGGGTAAGCATATCTCCAAGAAGGCTGTGTATGAGTTTCCTGGGATGGCCATAACATCCCACAGTAGTAAATTGTTGACACCTTGCGCGTCTTAAAATGTCTCTACTCCATCCTCATACCTGATTGATCGTTTCCCTTGGTAACGAATATAAGTCTAAGATCAACCTTGCTCAGAACTGGGAAGGCACTATTCCATTTTCCTGCAGCTCCTAGGGCTGCTATTCTCAAGTCCATAGTGCTCTGAGTCCAAGCTTTTAGGATCATTGTTTCTAGTGCCTGAAATGCTATAATAATAAGATTCAGTCTGGGTCTTTTTCCTTCCATTGTGCTGGATACTTTCAATTGTAAAACCAATGTCCCTTGTATCTCAGAAATGTTCTTCAAGTGTTTTATTGAAGATTTTCTTCTATCCTTTTCCTTTGATTTCTCTATCTGTAAATGCTATTACTTGGATGTTGTACCTTCTGGGATGAACCTCTAATTTTATGAATTTTTCTATGATCTGTCGCTTGACCATTTTGCTCAACTTTCTGGGAAATTTCCTCATATTTGTCTTCCATTTCTTTTACTCAGTTACTAAGTTTTTTATTCAAAGAGCTGCTCTGGATTCTTCCCTTTACGCCTCTGGTTTGTGGGAACATAAAGTCATCAATTATCCTGGGAGTGTTAACACTCTTTCTCTCCTCCCAAAAAAATCCTGTTAGTTGTGATCTGGCCACACCACACAACCTGAGTAATGTTCCAAGAGTTATTTGCTGCCACTTCTTGTGTCAAACAACACAGAAAGTTTGAGAACTAGCACATTGCATAAACCCCCTTTCTTATATGTCTGCCTACTATTCCATACATTCAGCTAAATCCTACCCCAAAAGCCCAAATAAGTGCCAGAGAGAATGGTGCTTATCTCCTGCTGTTGGAACTCGCACATAGATTGGGAGAGTCACTTCTCATAGTCTGTTCTACGTTCTTTAAAGAGAATCATGCCAAATGCCTTGGCTAAACACATCTTTTACACACTTGGGACAACGAGAAATAGATTAACTATGGGCTGTATGGGATTAGGAATGGCTTCTGGGACTGGAAAACTTGGCTCCTACCTACTTCCTGGTGTTCATGAAGATTGGAATGAAGGGAACTTTAGCATGAAAAAGAATAAACATCCTCCAGAGAAACAGAGCGCCTTAGCAACAGAGAACAGCCAGTAGATTCGTGGTTAGAACAAGAACATCAACGCGTACCCTGGTCTCTCCTGAATTCTCAGTTATGGCTTCTCAGACATTGTGGTCCCAGACAGATAAGCTGAGCTGGCTGACCACAGAGGATAAATTACACCTGACCCATCATGGCAGTTACCTTTATCCTCCAGACTATTGTGGCCTCTTCTTTTCTATCTTCATTTTGGTTTAGATTATTGTCAGGGTTCCTAGTAGTGTAGATAATATTCATAAGAAGAAAAGACATCAATTTGAACATTTACAATATACCAGGCACTGGGAGGTACTGTACTTAAATAATTTCAGTTAACTCAGAAAATGATCTATTTGAGGTAGATGATATTATATCTAATTTGTACATTATAATTTGAAGCTCAGAGAGTTTAAATGACTCACCCATAGTCACACACTCACATGTGTTTTCCATCTATTCCAACTTCCTTTGGTTTTCATTTTCAAATCTTCAGCTCTGTCTAAAATGGCAAGATAACAAAATAGAAGAAGATTAATGTGAAACAACAAACCCAAATGTGGCCAAGAAATCCAAAGAAAACAAAGAACATATTTTTTAAAAGATCACAATTTACCTATTTCCATTCTATTTCAGTGGGCCTGAACCTCATTTCACTTGACTTTTGATGGAATAAAATTCAGAGAATTGGCATTGCAGATTACTCGAGATGATAGCTCCCTATAGAAATGAAAGGCCCCCTTATTGGAAGAAATAAAAGGAAAATGACCCCAAAATCACAACCCTAGAATTATAACCTCATTCAAAAGCTATAAAGCGTTACCAGTTATCTGTTAAATTCATGCATAGTTAAAAACTCAATAATGACCATGTTGTGAATACCAACTTCAAAAAATGATCAGACTTCTGTATAATGAATATGCTTTCATATAAAAAGGGAAATAAATGACACTTTTCTGCCATAGATTAGAATTTATGCCTATCAGTATTTTCCAGAACATTCCTGATTTAAAACAGCATATCTGTATATATCTAGATATACTACATCCTAATTGTTTTTATTAAACATATTTTAATATATTTTATTAAATATATATGGTTACTTTAGATTTAAAAATTGAAGATCTTGTTACCTATGATCAAAAAGCAACTCTATCAAGAAAAAGAGACCTCTATTATCATCGTCAGTTTGATGTAAAAGAGATAGAAAGAAGGTAATTATTCACTTAGGTTACCTGCCAAGAACAATAGAAGACACAGGCATACACATACCTTCTGGGCTCCCAGTATTTTTTCTTTTCTTTTTTTTTCACCAGAGTTCTCCATGTACACAGCATGGAATTTTGCAAAGATAAGAAGAGTTATTGATTTGGGTTGTGGAATTGATATTAGTGCCTTATCTTCACACTGAGCACAAAAAGGATCACAAAAATACTTGGGGATGCTTAGCCTCTGTGGTAACATAATCAGACAGGAGAGCCAAAAGAATGAAATAAATGCATGAAAAGTCTAAAATGTTAAAATAATTACATTCCATTTTTTCAGGGGATAAAATAATTTGATCAGAGAAGTGTACATTATAGAACTAAAATAATTTGATATAATTGTTTTTGTTTTTATTCTTGTGTCAAAACATGACGTGGGAAGGGCTAATTCACATAATCTTAGGGCACAAAAAGGCCAGAAAGGCCTGGTTTTAAGCAGAAGAAAATAAAGACCTGTAAGGTGTTCCCCAAGGTCCTGGGGACCACCATCACCCAAGGATGTATTCATTAGAGGAGGCATATGCTAAAATAACAGAAAGCACTTTTCTTTTTTATTCCTGGTCATCTAATAATCCAAAGCCAGGTGGAAAGTGAATGTATTCAGCAGCCAAATGAGGACAAAAGTCTACCAGTTAAAAATGAATGAGTTTTTCCTTTAAATATATTAATAGCTGATAAATATGCAGTTATCTTTCATGTCATAGCTGGGAAAAATGAACATCTGAACACTGGTTATTTAATTATCTGGGACCTATCTTTCCCTTTCTTATAATATGATAAAATGTTTTAAAAACTCAGTTGTGGTATTGATTTTTTACTTTGTTTTTTGTTTTCATTTTAATTATAGAGCCACAAATCTGAGAAATTATACTTGGAAACTTATCTTTGACAAGGGGCTGAAAACTCTATTGAGTTGGGGATTAACTAAACTGAAATCATATTACTACTTGGGTAAGTATGAAAGTCTGACTGGGATTTCATGGAACAAAATATTTGAACTCAGGTCTCTCTGTGTCAGGGAAGTTGAGACCTTCCACAGGACACAATAAATTCAAGTCTCTTTCAATCTTTGCATTACACACACTTACCTATACTGAAGTTTGAATTAGGTTGTTTCTTTGCTGTTGTCTATGTGCTGAGTAAGACATTTCAGAATTACTGGTAATTGGAAACACAGGCTTTCTGTGCACAAGATAGAAGAATATAGAAACACACAAATTTCCTCTCTAATTCTTCGGTTCCAATCTCACCCCGGCCAGAGAAAATGGATGGTTCACCAGGACTGTTTTTCTCAGAGAGCACATGATGAAATATTCAGATGGTATTTGCCCAAGCCTGCTGGTGCTTTCCTCTAGATCAAAATACGTATACGTCTTCCTGTTATTTTATTTTTTCTTGTTCTTTCTTACTCTCTCTCCCTCTCTCCTTTCCTTCCTTCTTCTTCTTCTTTTTTATTTTTTCTTTCATTGTTTCCTTCTTAAACAGATGATGCTCTAAGTTCAAGCAAAATTCTGGGGGCCTGGGACATTCCATATTAGGGAGCACAGGCCTTTATCCTTCTTGCTAAACTGCCAGTGTTCTGTGCACAACAAGACCCAAGTCTCAGGTGCAAAAATTTATTAGCAGTTTTACATGACCTCTATCAGAGAAAGAGATAGCCTCTAAGACTTTGGGGGACCTAGAAACAGATTCTCTGACCACAGTGCTCCTGTCGGCTGTGCAGCTGTCCCTACAGCCGGCCCATGCTGCTCTAGGCCACGTTCAGTAAAGGCCCAGCTGTTGCCACCCCTGCTCCACAGGCAGCTGCTGCAACAAACTGACCCACCTCTTTGTGGCCCTTGTATGGGAAGATTGCCTTTCAGCCCATTGTTCTGTGTAGACACTGATTAACCCAGATGCATTTAGAGCAGGGGATTGCATCAATATCTATTGATTAGCAGTCGTAGTACAATAATCCTCCTGCTCTGATCAATGCAGCCTGCCGACCAGTCCTTACCACCCAGCAGTGTCCTTTTCCCTGGTCATTGATACCCTTGTCTGTGTTTGTCTGGACTTGTGACATGCTAAAGGGAAGGTAAGCTGTCATGCTGAGTGATTACAGTTCTGGGAAATCCCTCGTGATTGGATATCTGCTTCCATGATAATCCTCTGCCAGTTCTAAGCAACATTAATCACTTTTACTAAATAAGAACACTGTATGAAACAAAAGTAAAATACTCTGACTCTCATTCCTTGATTATAAACCACAATAATCGTCTGGACAGGTAGAAACTGACACAGGCAACTTTTGAGATCTGAACTCTGTCTAATATCTGTGACAACAAAACCATTCCACAAATTTGGTTTCATTCTTGAACTGGAGTTTATACATTGCTGTTTGTAATAGTAAGGTGATTACTTTTGGCTTATTTGTCTTGTTTGGGCATTTTCATTAGCAAAAACATTACTGAGAAACAACCATGTTCTGTATTTGATTTATATTGATCTATTTTTTCTTTTAATTTTCCCTAAAACAATTAAATGTATTGATATATTTAAGGAATCTACCTGCAAACTCATGATTTTTAAAGGAATATTAAACAAGTGTGATCTAAATAATGTCAACTTTGTCCTTATAATATTGTACAGTTAAACTACTTTAAAAAAAAGCCAAAGGTAGGAGAAGAGGAAGACCCCCCCCTGGAATTGTGGACGGTCCACTTTTTTATTGAAGTATAGTTGATTTACAATGTTTCAGGTGTACAGCAAAGTGATTCAGTTATGAATCTATGTATATTATTTTTCAGATTCTTTTCCATTACAGATTATTACAGAATATTGAGTAGAGTTCCCTGTGCTATACACCACGTCCTTGTTGTCTATCTATTTTATACATAGTAGCTTGTATCTGTTAATCCCTAATTCCTAATTTATGCCCCTCCAATCCCCTTTGGTAACCATAAGTCTGTTTTCTATGTCTGTGAGTCCATTTCTGCTTTGTAACTAAGTTCACTTGTATGGAGGATCCACGATTGATGCAGCCGAGGAGGCAGAGGTCAGCATTTCCTCTCTTCTCTGTGGTCCACCGATCACTTTCCCATAAGGAAGGGTCTATCCCATCTCCACACATGGGGATACTTAACCTAGAAGTTTAAAGAGAGAAAGTGGGGTGATCCCAGCTCTGACATTCAGGATTGTGTGATGCTTTCTTCAGATGGCCCTGCAGCTGTACCTGCTGCCTGGGAAGGATGCACTAAGCCCCCCAACCACCGTGCACACACGTCCTTTTATGACCCCCTTCCTTCTGAAAGAAGGCTATCTAGCCACCTCTTTCAAATCTCCACTACATAAAATGAATTAAAATGAATAATGAGCAGGGAGCAGTGCATGGGGAGTGATGATTAAACTTTAGACAGAAATTCATCTATCAAAACCCATGTGGCCTGGCCCTTAAATGTGTGTGTGCACACACCTTCACACCACACACTTGCACATAAACACACCACTCACTCATCCAGACATGACACCACACAAACCCACACTCAAATACACACCGCTTGCTCACTCACACATACCACCCGCCCACACACACACAAAACACACAGAATTGCTCACTCTGGTAGAATAATTATTAGAAGAACTTTGATAACATAAAAGAAAAGTATTAAAACACATTAAAAGAATGTGAGCTTTGTTTCCAAATATTGTTCTACATAGATGTGACATTTCAATGTGTATGTTTACATATTTCTGTAATGGTAACATCAGATATATTCATTACCAAGAGGAAGCTTGACTCACAGAGGCGCTTTGTGGATTTTTCACAAGGGGCCCAGGAATCCAAGGTCTTTCTGGTAAATTAGGAAAGTACATGCACTCCAAAATTAAAATGGAATCTAAAAAGGGAGATTAATTTAGTTCTATTTAAAATCAGTATTTTATTTAATAGAAGTAAAGTATATGTTCTACATTTATGTGCATGCACACTGTGTAGATAAATTAATTTGTATAAGGGCAAATTTTGCAAAGAAAATATTTGCAGAGGACCCTCAAGATGGTGGAGGAGTATGATGTAGAGATCACCTTCCTCCACACAAATACATCAAAAATACATCTACATGTGGAACAACTCCTAGAGAGCACCTACTGAATGCTGGCAGAAGACCTCAGACATCCCCAAAAGCAAGAAACTACCCATGTACCTGGGTAGGGCAAAAGAAAAAAGGAAAAACAGAGGAAAAAGAATAGGGACGGGACCTGCACCAGTGGGAGGGAGCTGTGAAGGAGGAAAAGTTTCCACCCACTAGGAAGCTCCTTCACTGGTGGAGATGGGGAGTGGGTGGGGGAGGCAAAGCTTTAGAGCCACAGAGGAGAGCGCAGCAACAGGGATGCAGAGGGCAAAGTGGAGAGAGTTCCGCACAGAGGATGGGTGCCAACCAGCACTCATCAGCCCAAGAGGCTTGTCTGCTCACCCGCAGGGGCTGGCGGGGGCTGAGAGCTGAGGCTCAGGCTTCGGAGGTCAGACCCCAGGGAGAGGACTGGGATTGGCTGTGTGAACACAGCCTGAAGGGGGCTAGTGCACCACAGCTAGCTGGGAGGGAGTCTGGGAAAAGGTCTGGAGCTGCCTAAGAAGCAAGAGACCATTTTTCGGGGTGCGCGAGGAGAGGGGATTCAGAGCACCAACTAAACGAGCTCCAGAGATGGGCGGGAGACTCTAAGGCTGCTGCTGCAGCCAACAAAATGCCTGTGTGCAAGTACAGGTCACTATCCACACCTCCCCTCCAGGGAGCCTGTGCAGCCCACCACTGTCAGGGTTCTGTGACCCAAGGACAACTTCCCCAGGAGAACACACAGCATGCCTCAGGCTGTTGCAACATCATGCTGGCCTCTGCCACCATAGGCTCACACTGCATTCTGTAACTCTCCTTTCCCCCAGCCTGAGTGAGCCAGAGCCCCCTAATCAGCCACTCCTTTAACCTCTTCCTGTATGGCCAAAGAACAGATGCCAGAAGGCAACCTACATGCAGAGGAGAGGCCGAATCCAATGCTGAACCCCAGGAGCTATGCAAACAAAGAAGAGAAAGGGAAATTTCCCTCTGCAGCCTCAGGAGCAGCAGATGAACTCTCCATAATCAACATCTGTGGAATACCTGAATAGACAATGAATCATCCCAAAACTGAGGTGGTACACTCTGGGAGCAAATGTAGACTTGGGATTTGCTGTCTGCCACAGACTACTTTCTAATTTTTATGTTTAGCTTGGTATAGTTTTAGTGCTTGTTACTATTGGTGGATTTGTTTATTGGTTTCATTGCTCTCTTCTTTTTTTAAATTACTTTTTTGTTTTAATATTTTTTATTTTAGTAACTTTATTTTATTTATTTATTCTTTCATTTTTTTTCTCCCTTTTCTTCTGAGCCATGTGGCTGAAAGTGTCTTGGTGTGCCAGCCAGGTGTCAGGCCTGAGCCTCTGAGGTGGGAGATCTGAGTTCAGAACATTGAACCAGCAGAGACCTCCCAGCCCCATGTAATATCAGTTGGTGAGAGATCTTCCAGAGATCTCCAACTCAATGCTAAGACCCAGCTCCACTCAATGACCAACAAACTCCAGTGTCAGACACCCCATGCCAAACAACTAGCAAAACAGGAATACAAACCCACCCATTAGTAGAGAGGCTACCTAAAATCATAGTAAGTTCACAGACACCCCAAAACACACTACCAGATGTGGTCCTGCCCACCAGAAAGACAAGACCCAGCCTAATCCATCAGAACACAGGCACCAGTCCCCTCCACCAGGAATCCTACACAACCCACTGAACCAAACTCACCCAGTGGGGGCAGACTCCAAAAACAATGGTGACTATGAACCTGCAGCCTGTGGAAAGGAGACCCCAAACACAGTAAGTTAAGCAAAATGAGAAGACAGAGAAACACACAGTAGATGAAGGTGAAAGGCAAAAACCCACCAGACCTAACAAATGAAGAAGAAATAGGCAGTCTACCTGAAAAAGAAATCAGAGTAATGGTAGAAAAGATGATCCAAAATCTTGGAAGTAGAAAGGAGAAAATACATGAAACATCTAACAAGGACCTAAAAGAAATAAAGAGCTAACAAACAATGATGAACACCACGATAAATGAAATTAAAATTCTTTAGAAGGAATCAAGAGCAGAATAACTGAGGCAGAAGAGCAGATAAGTGACCTGGAAGATAAAATAGTGGAAATAACTACCACAGAGCAGAATAAAGAAAAAACAATGAAAAGAATTGAGGACAGTCTCAGAGATCTGGGACAACATTAAACATACCAACATTTGAATTATAGGTGTCCCAGAAGAAGAAGAGAAAAAGAAAGTGACTGAGAAAATGTTTGAAGAGATTATAATTGAAAACTTCCATGGGAAAGGAAATAATCAAGACCAGGAAGTGCAGAGAGTCCCATACAGGATAAATCCAAGCAGAAACACACCCACACACATATTAATCAAACTATCAAAATTAAAGACAAAGAAAAAATATTAAAAGCAGCAAGGGAAAAGCAACAAATAATATACAAGAGAATCCCCATAAGTTTATCAGCTGATCTTTCAGCAGAAACTCTGCAAGCCATAAGGATGTGGCAGGACATATTTAAAGTGATGAAAGGGAAAACCCTACAACTAAGAGTACTCTAACCAGCAAGGATCTCATTCAGATTTGATGGAGAAATTAAAAATTTTTACAGACAAGCAAAAGCTAAGAGAATTCAGCACCACCACACGAGCTTTACAACAAATGCTAAAGGAACTTCTCTAGGCAAGAAACACAAGAGAAAGAAACGACCTACAATAACAAACCCAAAACAATTAAGAAAATGATATAGGAACATACATATCAATAATCACCTTATATGTAAATGGTTTAAATGCTCCAACCAAAAGACATAGACTGGCTGAATGGATACCAAAAAAAGGCCGTATATACGCTGTCTACAAATGACTGACTTCAGACCTAGGGACTCATACAGACTGAAAGTGAGGAGATGGAATAATATATTCCATGCAAATGGAAATCAAAAGAAAGCTGGAGTAGCAATTCTCATATCAGACAAAATAGACTTTAAAATAAAGACTATTACAAGAGACAAAGAAGGACACTACATAATGATGAAGGGATCAATCCAAGAAGAAGATAGAACAACTGTAAATATTTATGCACTCAATATAGGATCACCTCAATACATAAGGCAAGAGCCAACAGCCATAAAAGGGTAAATTGACAGTAACACAATAGTAGTATGGTACTTTAACACCACACTGTCACCAATGACTGATCATCCAAATGAAAATAAGTAAGGAAACATAAGCTTTAAATGATACATTAAAAAAGATGGACTTAGTTGATATTTATAGGACATTCCATCCAAAAACAACAGAATACACTTTCTTCTCAAGTGCTCATGGAACATTCTCTAGGATAGATCATATCTTGGGTCACAAATCAAGCCCTGATAAATTTAAGAAAATTGAAATCATATCAAGTATCTTTTCTGACCACAAAGCTATGAGATTAGATATCAATTCCAGGAAAAAAAAAACTATAAAGAATACAAACACATGTAGGCTAAACAATACACTACTAAATAACCAAGAGATCACTGAAGAAATCAAAGAGGAAATGAAAAAATACCTAAAGATAAATGACAATGAAAACATGACGATCCAAAACACATGGGATGCAGTAAAAGCACTTCTAAGAGGGAAGTTTATAGCAATACATTCCTACCTCAAGAAACAAAAATATCTCAAATAAACAACCTAACCTTACAACTAGAGCAATTACAGAAAGCAGAACAAAAATTCCCTGAAGTTAGCAGAAGGAAATAATTCATAAAAATCAGATCAGAAATAAATGAAAAAGAAATGAAAGACACAATAGCAAAGATCAATAAAACTAAAAGCTGGTTCTTTGAGAAGATAAACAATATTGCCAATGAAATGGACAACCTGGAAGAAATGGACAAATTCTCAGAAAGATATAACCTTCCAAGACTGGGCCAGGAACAAATAGAAAATATGTACAGACCAATCACAGGTAATGAAATTGAAACTGTGATTAAAAATCTCTCAACAAACAAAAATCCAGGACCAGATCTCTTAAAACTCAAATTCTATCAAACATTTAGAGAAGAGCTAACACTTATCCTTCTCAAACGCTTCCAAACTATAGCAGAGGGAGGAACACTCCCAAGCTCATTCTACGAGTCCACCATCATACTGATACCAAAAGCAGACAAAGATGTCACAAAAAATGAAACCTACAGGCCAATATCACTGATGAACATACATGCAAAAATCCTCAACAAAATACTAGCAAACACAATCCAGCAGTACATTAAAAAGATCACACACCATGATCAAGTGGGGTTTATCCCAGGAATGCAAGGATTCTTCAGTATATGCAAATCAATCAATGTGATACACCATATTAATAAACTGAAGGATAAAAACCATATGGTAATCTCAATAGATGCAGAAAAAGCTTTCAACAAAGTTCAATACCAATTTATGATAAAAACCCACCAAAAGTAGGCATAGAGGGAACTTACATCAACACACTAAAGGCGATGTATGATAAACCCACAGCCAACATTGTTCTCAATGGTGAAAAACTGAAACCATATCCACTAAGATCAGGACAAGACCAGGTTGCCCACTCTCATCACTATTTTTCAACATAGTTTTGGAAGTTTTAGCAACAGCAATCAGAGAAGAAAAAGAAATAAAAGGAATCCAAATTGGAAAAGAAGAAGTAAAGCTGTCACTGTTTGCAGATGACATGATACTATACATAGAGAATCCTAAAAATGCTACCAGAAAACTATTAGAGCTAATTAATGAATTTGGTAAAGTAGCAGGATACAAAATTATTGCACAGAAATCTCTTGCATGCCTATAGACTAATGATGAAAAATCTGAAAGAGAAATTAAGGAAACACTCCCATTTACCTCTGCAAAAGAAAAGAATAAAATACCTAGGAATAAACTTACTTAAGGAGAAAAAAGACCTGTATACAGAAAACTCAAAGACACTGATGAAAGAAATGAAAGATGATACAAACAGATGGAGAGGTATACCACGTTCTGGGACTGGAAGAATCAACATTGCAAAAATGACTATATTACCCAAAGCAATCTACAGGTTCAGTGAAATCCCTATCAAACTACCAATGGCATTTTTCACAGAAGTAGAACAAAAAAATTCACAATTTGTATGGAAACACAAAAGACCCCGAATAGTCAAAGCAATCTTGAGAAAGAAAAACGAAGCTGGAGGAATCAGGCTCCCTGACTTCAGACTATACTACAAAGCTACAGTAATCAAGACAGTATGGTACTGGCACAAAAACAGAAATATAGATCAGTGGAACAAGATAGAAAGCCCAGAGATAAACCCATATACATATGGTCACCTTATCTTTGACAAAGGAGGCAAGAATATACAATGGAGAAAAGACAGCCTCTTCAGTAAGTGGTGCTGGGAAAACTGGACAGCTATACATAAAAGAATGAAATTAGAACAGTCTCTAACACCATACACAAAAATAAACTCAAAATGGATTGAAGAACTAAATCTATAGGCCAGACACTATAAAACTCTTAGAGGAAAACATAGGCAGAACACTCTATGACATAAATCACAGCAAGATCCTTTTTGACCCACCTCCTAGAGAAATGGAAATAAAAACAAAAATAAAAAAATGGGACATAATGAAACTTAAAAACCTTTGCACAGCAAAGGAAACCATAAACAAGATGAAAAGACAACACTCAGAATGGGAGAAAATATTTGCAAATGAAGCAACTGACCAATGATTACTCTCCAAAATATACAAGAAGCTCATGCAGCTCAATAATAAAAACACAATCCAATCCAAAAATGGGCAGAAGACCTAAATAGACATTTCTCCAAAGAAGATATATAGATTGCGAACAAATACATTAAAGGATGCTCAACATCAATAATCATTAGAAAAATGCAAATCAAAACTGTAATGTGGTACCACCTCACACAGGTCAGAATGGCCATCATCAAAATATCTACAAACAATAAATTCTGGAGAGAGTGTGGAGAAAAGAGAACCCTCTTGCCCTCTTGGTGGGAATGTAAAATGATACAGCCACTATGGAGGTCCCTTAAAAAACTAAAAATAGAACTACCATATGACCCAGCACTCCCACTAGTGGGCATAACCATAATTCAAAAAGAGTCATGTACCACAATATTCATTGCAGTACTTTTTACAATAGCCAGGACATGAAAGCAACCTAAGTGTCCATTGACAGATGAATGGATAAAGAAGATGTGGCACATATATACAGGGGAATATTACTCTGCCATAAAAAGAAATGAAATTGAGTTATTTGTAGTGAGGTAGATGGACCTAGAGTCTGTCATAAAGAGTAAAGTAAGTCAGAAATAGAAAAACAAATATTGTATGCTAACACATATATATGGAATCTAAAAAAAAAAAAAAAGAAAAGAAAAAGGTTCTGAAGAACTTAGGGGCAGGACAGGAATAAAGATGCAGACATAGAGAATGGACTTGAGGACACGGGAAGGGGGAAGTGTAAGCTGGGACTAAATGAGAGAGTAGCATTTACATGTATGTACTACCAAATATAAAATAGATAGTTAGTGGGAAGCAGCCGCAGAGAACAGGGAGATCAGCTTGGTGCTTTGTGACCACCAAGAGGGGTGGGGTAGGAAGGGTAGGAGGAGGAGATATGGGGATATATGTATATGTATAGCTGATTCACTCTGTTATACAGCAGAAACTAACACACCACTGTAAAGCAATTATACTCCAGTAAAGTTGTTAAAGAAAAAAGAAAATATTTGGATTGTTAGTACATTAAATTGTTAGCTTTTTAAGGTTAAGGCATGCATCTTGCCTAGGAATAAAATAAAGCAAATTCAGTACAAACTTACAATATTTCCAAGACTGGCTCAAGTCCAGATATGATTTGCCAATTCTAGGTTGGTTCAAACCAGAGTCTTCAATTTTTTTTCAAAAGGCCAGGAACTAACCTGGATTTTCTGGGGTCCAGATAGTAATATGATAGGTGCACATAGTGTAATAGCCTTTGGTGTTGGGACAAAGGCCATTCCCTGTTGGACCCCTTCCTCCCTTCTCTCTTCCTTCCTCCCTTCCTTCCTTCCTCCCTCCCTTCCTCCCTCCCTTCCTTCCTTCCTTCCTTCCCTCTTTCCTTCTTTTCTTCATTCTAAACACTTACTTCGTATCACAGACTTTTTTTTATCCTTATATCAATGAATAATCCTACCAGGTGGTAATGATTATTTCTTAAAAAATGAAATGCAGTCAACAAGGACCCTAAACTCGAGACCATTCCCAGAGGGAAGGAACCATCCCCTGCACATCTGCGTGTCCAGTGCTCTAGGGAATGGAAGCTCCAGAGCTCAGAGTTGCCTGACGAATGGTCTTGGAAAGAAGGAAGGGAGGGAGGAATAAGGAGGGATTACAGGTTTTACATAACAAAGGCTTTACTCCTTCTACTACACTCTGCCTCCTACCTCCTGACTTTCTGTTCAATGAAGCAAGACAAGAACTGGGAAACTCAAACACAATCTTACCTGTGAGCTGGTCCTCTGGCCTTCCTGTGAATTAAAAGATAAGCTCAGGGATAAGGGATCACCTGGGGGCAGGAGGATAACCAATTTCCACCCCACACTTCAAGTCAGGAGGACATTGTCCACTGCAACTTCAAAACACAGGGATGGAAAGAAGAGAGGCTCTTTTCCAGAAAATTTCCCATCACAGATTGCTGCAATGTCCTCCTCCAACTTCCAGAAGAGCAATAGAGATCAGTCTTGATGACTGAAGTCCAAAAAATTTAAGTATTACCACCATGGTAAAGAATTTATTCATTTTAAAGTGAATTAAACTAATGGTCAAAGTTTGGGATTTTTTTTCTTCTTCTTCTCTTTATATCCTGAAATCCTTAGTTTTATGTGTCAGTTTGGCTAGACTGTAGCACATAGTCATCCAATCCAATGCAAATCTAGGCGATTTGCTATAATCAAAGCTATAATCAGTTGATTTTCATTAAAAGAGATTTTCCTCGGCAATGTGAGTGGGCTTCATCCAGTAGGTTGAAAGGGCTCAAGAGAACAAACTAAGGTTTCCTAGAGAAGAAATTCTGCCTCAAGACAGCAGCACCAACTCCTGACTGAAATCCCTGCCCTAAAAGTCTCAGACCAGCAACCCTCACAATCATGGGAACCAGTTCCTTGAAATGAGTCTCTCAGTGTGCACATGTGTTTGTGTGTGTGTGAATACAGCCTATAGTAAAGGTAGATTACATATTTGGTTAAAAAATCATATTTTTTAAAACTATATTTTTAGAAAATATATTTAAACCCTGCCCCAAAAGTTACTAAAATGAACTTTCAGGGAATGTTAGATGTTAAAGCTAGAAATACCCCAAGAAGCCGTCAGATCCAGTCTCGTTACTCTAAACAAGTGAAATTATACAGTCCTTATTTCACCTCTGAGGCCACGCCTTGTTCAGTCCTACAGCCACACAGCTAGTGATGTAGTTCTGAGGGACCAAAGTCTGAAATATGTCACTGCTGCACTACTGGAAAAGTACAAATGGCACCATTTCTCTGTCAGTAACAAAATTCGTTGGGCGTCACTTAGTCAAAGAGACTATTTTCCAGAAATGTTTCTGTTCAGTAGTGGAGAATTCTGTAAGACATTCTGGGCTCTAGTCATAAATAAACCTCTCTTGATTGTCAACTGTACTACAGGGTTAATATTATTGCAGCATTACCATGAGGCCAAACTCAAATCAGCTCCCTTTCCAAGTGTATTGTAATGGCAGCAAGCAAAATTCATGTGGCAAATTTCTTCACCCAGACAATAATTTTGCATCTCAATATTTCTTTCTTCCTATTTGGCAAACTCTTAGAGACTTAGTCTATTCAGGCTGCTATAACAAAACACTATAGACTGGGTAGTTTATAAGCCAAATAAATTTATTTCTCACAGTTCTGAAGGCTTGAAAGTCCAAGATCAAGATACTGGCAGACCCAGTGTCTGGTGAGACCCTGCTTCCCAGTCCATAGATGGCCGTCTTCTCACTGTGTCCTCACGTGGTGGAAGGGGAAGGGAGATCTCTGGGGTCTCTTTTATAAGGGCAGTAATCTCATCATGAGGGCTCCACGTTCATGACCTGATTACCTCCTAAAGACCCATCATACTGGGGGTTAGGGTCTCAACATATGAATTTTGGAGGGACACAGATATTTAATCGATAGCAAGACCATCAAAAATTCAAACCTCTGAACACACAATTAGGGCAATAAGTTGAGATGCACATTGATTTTGTCTATGCATATAGCCACTTTAAAGAATTCCTTGCATTGCTTCCAAAGTGGCTCTCAGACAGAGCCAACATCTGGCCTGCTGAGGAATGACGCCCAGGAGATGACCTCCAATCCCTTAACGTTGCTGTATGCACAGTCACTCAGGATTTTGCTGAGTTTGTTCCACATGAATTATATGCAGCTCCTCAGAGGAGGCTGAGTCTCCAGAACTATCCAGTGAAAATGAGTCTGCCTTCAGAATGACAAAAAAATATTTTACCTAGCAAAACCCTCACTCCACTTAGGTAGTAACATCCTTAGTACTTCATTGTCATAGCAAACTTTGAGGATGCTTAGAAGCCAACTCTGTCTGGGAGCATGTTTTATCATCTCCTGATTCTGCATTCATATTCTGAATTTTCCACATCCTTTGCCATTAAAGAAACATTACACCCTCTGTGTCTGCTGGCCTCTTTCCAGCAAACATATTACCATTGAATGTGACAACCACACAGTTGATGCTATGGGGGACTGTTAACAACATACTTCTAAAAAGCTGTAGTGGAGTGCTTCTGATGAAATTCTAACAGGCAGATGTTTTGATTCACTGTCTATGGTTTGTTTCACCTGTAAGTCAATCTTGTCAGTAGTGGCATTTGCACCTTCAGACTCAAATCATTCATTTCTCTGTTAGTGACTCTGAGGATTTTTTTTTTAAGTTTCTTAACTTTTTGTGGATATTATCTCTGCTTTTCTGCAAAGTGTTCAACCCAGTTGTTAGTGATGCATAAAGATATGCTGAGAAGGCAGAAAAGCAAATTGATTGTAAATGAGGCAGGAGAACAGGTAGAGTGGGTGCTATTCCATTCACAAAAACTCCAGTGAAGGAGAAAAGGACATACCAGCCAAAGGTATCCGTGACACCTTGTGCATGGCCCTGAAATATTGCAAAGTAAGTTTCGTGTAGTGGAAAGAGCTCTAGATTTACTAATCATGAATTGTGACCAGGGGACCATTGACATACATAAAGCTGATCTCAGTTTTATCATCTATAAAATGTAAATGATACCAATTTTAGAGGGTTGAGTGGAAAAATAAACAAAGCTTTTGTATAATGTCGAGTTTATATATCATTTGACACTTTATTATTATTTATATTGCTAACAAAAGCACATTTACAATACCATCAGCTGTGGTTTCATTCAGTGCAAAGCTGTAGGTGTGATATGGTTCTAGTCATCTAGAAACTTAGAATCAAGTTGGTGAGATAAGACAAGTACAACAAAAATTAAGAAACAGGTGAATTATTTAACGTAATTATAAAATTGCAGTAGACTAAATAAAGTTAATTGCTAAGTAAGAATTTGAGGCAACAGGTGCAGACCACTTAATTTACATATGAACTGATCCATAAGGCTTGCTTCTTCAATATTTACCTGCAAAATATCTCCAAAATAAAGTGTTTCATGTTCCCTTGTCACTATGGTTATTCTGAAGATGTTATATGTATAGAAATATGAGGGCACATCCAACATACAGCACAAATATATATGTAAATTTCTAATACTATAAATGGTATTTCACAATTTATTTCAAAAGACTAGAATTGTTTTCAATCAAGAGAAAATATATTTCTACATTGAGAAAGCTTTTCTAAATTACCAATCAGAAAAGATATCCATGCTAATTTAAGATTAGTAATCAAGTGAAAGATATAATCAGTGCACAGCTAATTCTATGTCAAGATGTATTAGTCATCTTTCAAACTGAGCTTAAAAAAGCAAGTTTATTTGATAGGTGTGAAAATCATGTACCATATAATGTGCATGATGACTGATTTTATGTTGAATTTGGTAGGTATAATCAGCAAATTTTATTTCATATTTTTAATGAAGAACACTTATGGAAGAATGTACAGTCCAAACACATATGTAATCTTTAAGCCTGATAATGAATCCACGAAATTGTGGTGATAAAGTATCTCAAAATTTGTGTTACCAACTGGTTCGAGCTTCTCATGATGGGATATGGGTTTTGTGAATTTTTAGAAAGCACTAAATCTGACTATCAAACTATAATGAAATGAAAAAAAGTAAAATTAATGTTTCCAACTAGTGTTTATTTAACAGCTAGTATGTTCAAGGCATTATTCTAGGTACCAGGGGTATGATAGGAAAAAATATCCTTTTTTCAGGGAGCATAGATTTGAATGAGGAGAGATGGATAAGAAAGAAAGAAATATGCATAATAAGTCAGGTGTGCTAAGGATTATTAAAAAATAGAGAATAAATATGAGAAATGAGGATTGATGTGGTGGAGTTGATTTTTAGGGCACACTGCACTGGCATTTCTTACAAAGCAAAATTTGAGCAGAGACAAATAATTTGAGGAAGCAAAGCATTGAGATGTCTTGGAGAAAGCATGTTTTGAACAATTTCAAGGAAACCAGCAGAGGTGGATCTGTGTGAGCAGAGTGTGGGCTGGGAATAAAAGGATGGGGTTGGCGGTGGGAGAGGGATAGGAAGAGTGGTCGTGTAGGGCTTTACAGCATTTAACCTGGGTGAGAAGGGAAGCCACTGCAGTGTTTTTGAGAATGAAGTGTCCACAACTGACTCTGTTCCCTCGGCAGCAAGAGTGGGAGCTAGAATCCCATTGAAAGGTTATTGTAATAGTCAAGGCAGGAGACAAAGGCTGCTTGGTTGAAGATTTAGCAGTAAAGGGGCTAAGATGGGATCAGAATCTCGATCTGTTTTGGAGATTTTGACAGGTTCTGCTGGTGGCTTGCACCTGGGGTATGATACAGTGTAGTAGACAATGGTGGATCCCACAAGCATCATTATCAATGTTGCCATAGAAAAAGGCCAGCAACGTTCTATATCAATATTCTGATTTCTCATCAGATTTTACATCTTAGTTCAAACTTACTCACACATCAATAGCCCTTCCCTTGGAAAATATCTTTTTATTACAATATTTTAATGGGACATAACTTTTGAATTTCTTTTTGAGTTGATTCAAATGGGTGGATGTTCATGCATAGTTGGGGGCATAGAAAGATTAACTTCATGTACCTTAAAATAGAGTTCAAACAGAGCAGAGTTATTTTTCTTTTATTAAAATAATCTATAGCACATCAATTTTAATGTTTCTTGAAATCATATGGTCAGAAAGGGTAGCTTATCTGGTTGTTCATAAATGGGAGTCCATTTTCTTAATGTCACTGTTTTCCTTTCTGTCCTTTTGATTGTTAATTTTTTTTTTTTTTTTTTTTTTTGGCCACTACTGCACAGCTTGCAGGATCTTAATTTCCAGACCAGGGATCAAACCCAGCCCGAGGCAGTGGAAGCATGGAGTCTGGACTGCCAGACCACCAGGGAATTCCCAAGTTTTGTGTTCTTTTAATTGGTAAGTTGAATTGAACTTTTTTTTTTTTAATAAACATCAGAAATTTATTTCTCACAGTTCTGTGGGGTGAGAAGTCCAGGATCAAGGCACCTTTTTATATGTTGTTAGAATAAAAATCTTAAATAAACCCAAATTCAATCCAAAATCCCCCCACCTGCTTTGAGCAGTTATTCTCATGCTCTTGATAGCTCTTCTTCAACCAGCTTCCAGTATCAGGAAATTTGTCAGTACTGCTGTCAGGAGGATTCAACTTTAAGGAAAATTTTTTTTTTCAGGGAAGGATGGCATGGAAGAAGAGACCAAAATAAATGTACAATGAGTAATAATTACAGAATATATATATATATATATATATATATATACCTGTACTCACAAAATTTCATTTTGGAAAGAAACGCCTATCAAAGCATAAGATTTTATTATACTTCTATTACCAAGGGACTATGAAAGTGTATATTAAATTAATGGAATGGATTGCCTTGTTTCCACAGTGGTTATTAACAGGAAGAGCTCCTGGTTTTCTTATTATGTACATCACTAACTTTAATTGCATTAGGCTGAGCTGGGAGAGCTATTTTTAGGAAATATTTCATCCACAAAACAATTTCTGTTGGCTGTCTGCCTACTAAAACTCCAAGAATGAGGTTTCTCTCATAAATGTTAACTTATTATTTCTGTCGGTCATGCTTTAGCGCATACTACCTTATTAAAACTATCCAGAATGACTCTGACCCTCAAGACCATCCACTGAAGTTCCCAGGAGGAACCTGGTAGAGCAGGTCAGACAGGCTTCTTCTGTTGGCCTTCGGGGACAAGTGTGTGGCCACAGTGCCTGAGTGACATGCATGCCATGACCCACATCAGCAAATGGGGTGGCAATGATATAGTTGGGATTCCTGCAGATGGGGGACATCATTGCCCACTTAATCCAGAATATGAAGATTTTATACAATAAAAACTTAAAAGCACAGAGTAAAGTAGCTCTTAGCTATTGTGCCTGGAAACTCACTAAGTTGTCTGAATTTGGCCTCCAATTATTGCTGCATTCTGTGATAGTAAGTACAAGACAGTTCATTAGTGTCCTAATATTTCTGGTCTTGTGCCAAGGTCTTGATCAGTACCTAGCAATTGTAAAATTGGAAGGTAATTTAAAAATTATGTACTCCAAGCCTTCCACATGATATATGAGTCTGCTAATGAACAATGGACACAGCTTTAGAGAAGCAAAACTTGGTGGAGCCTCTCAAAATGTAAGATATGCATAGCTTCAACCCAGCAAGTCATCAACTCTAAACATATCTATATACATGCTTATAATATGGGCAAGGATATGTGCAGCACTGCTTAAAAGAACAAAAAAATAAAAATAAACTGAATACTTCTTAATATGGAATATTTAAATAAACCAGGGTGTTGTCATACCATGAAACAGCAGGGAGTTTAAAAAGATATATGGTACAGCTCATACGTATCATTACAAGTTCTCCAATACATATTAATTGTAAAAATCAATTCACAGTATACTAAACAGAGTATGGCCATTTTATGTAAATAAACTATGCAATGCAATTTATAAATTATGTAATATAGAGGCCTACATAGACATACACAGTGTATGTGAAACATATCTATATTTCTATACATATTTTATACTTATGAAATAGATTTTGTATATATATTCCATTATATTACACATAACATATATAACTTTAAAGAAGGTTAAATAATAAATTTTTAACAAGGATGACAACTGAGTTTGAAGACAGGGTGATGATTATGGGTATTAAACTTTTTATTCTATATTCTTTTACATTCTTCATTGTATCCATAATAGCCATGCATTTATATATTACTTGTGTAACTAAAAAAATACATACAAACTGAAAAGAAACCAGAACCAGTAGAAGTTATCTGCATGCTCCAAGTAACTCCACTAGTTTGTGGTAGAGCCAAAATAAGATAAAATATGAGATTCCTGGATAAAATAATTAGTGTAACAGACCTTAGCACTGAGAGGGACCCCAGGAGTTAATAACAATGGCAAACCCTTATTTAGTACTTACTGTATTCCAGGCTCTGCTTTAAATGCCTCATGCATGTAAATTTATGTATCCTCAAATAACCCTAGTAGGTAGCTGTTATTATCCCCTTGGTAAAATGTTTGCAATAAGGCCACTATAATCTCCTCTCTGTATACACACCTGCAGTAATTGCTCCCTGGCACTGACTCTGAGTTGGCTTTGGTCAATGGGACAATAGACAATGACACCTAAGCAGATGCTTAAAAAGTGCTGCAGGTTAGAGCCTCCAGGTTCTCACTGCTGGTACCATTTCATGATCATGTGCTCCAGCCTAGACTAGCTTCCTGGAGGAAGAGAGAACATGTGGAGAGAGCTGGATACCTCCCTGCTGAGCCAGTATCCCAGCTGAGTCCTCAGCCATGTGAAAGAGGCCCTCCCAGACCTCAGCCTCATGTCTGCCAGTGGGCTTTACCCCAATTTCACAGATGAGGAAACTGAGATCAAATGAAAGACATGTATGGCTACCTTGGAGTGAGGCAAGAATCCTCCAACTGGAGACGATCTTGGAAACCCTGCATGGCTAATACTTCTGAGACAGGAATGACCTTTGTCAGCCTGATCCAGGAAATGGGAGAAAGCATACTGGGACATAGAGGTAAACCCTCCACCTTCCCATCTCTCTAGGGAAGGTCGTCTGGTGCTTTTTCTCAAGGACATATTCTCAGCACCATACCCTCCTTGGTCCCTCTCTCAAGTTCTGGAAGAATGCCAGTCCACCACCGTCTGAGAACAGGAAGGGTGGGTGCAGGATCTGAGCCGATCTCCCATTGCATTAAGAAGTGGTATTTTTGCTGGGTTTTCTGTGCTTAATCACACTGAGTTCCACTTTTAAACTAGGAAGTTGAGTCTCAAAAAGTTTGTTCCATGAAATATGTCACCAAACAAAGAGTAGAAGAGAAGAAAATTAACTCCAGATAAATGTAATTCCACAGACTATACTTTTCCAGTAAACATCTGAGCATTAGGGAATATTTATTTTTCTCAAAATTCAGTTTCTGACTTAATTTAACTTTATATCTAACTTATGATATGAAGTCCATATTCACTAATGCTTACCTTAATTAGGCTCTTTCTGTTTGTGTAAAAACAAAGATACATGAAAGTAGGGAAGCAGAGAGAAGTGTTGGCAGCTGTGCCATCAGGTCTCATGGAGAGGGAAACACCATTATTTCAAGGATAAGAACTACAGGTCCACTGTTTCACAGCACATCCTCCTTTGTTTCTCTTTATATCTGTTTTTTTGTTTTGTTTTGTTTTGTTTTTTGTTTTACTTTTTCTTCCTATATTCTCTTTGCTGTGGACTAAATATTTGTGTCCTTCCAAAATTCATATTTTGACACCTAGCCCCCAAGGTGATGGTGTTAGGAGGTGTGGACTTTGGGAGGTGATTAGGTTGTGAGGGTGGAACCCCCAGGAATGGGGTTCAAACCCTTATAAAAGGGACCTCAGAGAGCTCTCTCACTCTTGTGCTACCATATGAGGACACAACCAGCAGGAGCTTGTCTGCAACCCAAAAGGGAGTCCTCACCAGAATCCAAACATGCTGTCACCCCAAGCTCAGACTTCCATCCTCCAGAACTGTGAGAAACCAATTTTTGATGTTTTGAAGTCACTCAGTCTATGATACTTTGTTATAGAAGCCTGAACTAAGACATTTCAAATTAAAATACCCAGTAAAAGCTTATCACTAGTGTGTCGCTATTGTGTTGAGAGCTCATCAGCCATGTGACTTGTGAGAGGCAGTGGGTGGCAGAGAGTATGCATGACGTGATACTAATCACCACCTCCTGGGAGTGGGGTTGGTGAGAAGGATTTAAGAACAACTCCTTCGAATTTATGAAAGTCCACTGACTAAAGCTTGTGGCCAGGACTGGATGGTCTACAACCAACAAAGTCCCCTCAGCCTCCCCGTCTCTTCTGACTCTGCTCTCCTCCCCCATCTCCTGTCTCCTCTCACTTGGCCCTGAGAGCCTCTCATTGATCTGTGGCTTCCTCATAAATTGGCCTGGCTGTCCTTGCCATGAATGCAAGAGTTATAAATGCAGAATGTTAGAGTTGAAAGTCTCTAAAAAGTCATTTTCTTCTATATTATCGTTTCAGAGATAAGTAAACTGAAGTCTGAAGAAAGACAGTTACTTGATATCCCTTTGGTGTCAGTGATGTCACGAGGCAGCCCCTCCAATGCTCAGCAGACTGTCCCTGAACAACAACTAAGACAGACCCAGGATAGAGAAGATCCAGACGAGCCTCACTACCTTCAGTGAGCAAAGGAAGCCAAAGGAGGTCCTCAAAACCAAATTCAAACCTTGGCATTGAATTATACATGGTATTTGGAAGCCAGAGTGCCTCCCATGGAAAACTGTATTGAAAACAAGAGTGATAATGACAATAAAAATATGAATGCCTACCATGTACCAGGCACTGGACTTGAGGCTTGAATAATGAGCACAGAAATGAAAATAATAATGTATAATGAGACAGGGAGCTAGTGTGGTAATTGGCTTACTCACATCTGCATCAGAAGTGTAAAATCTTATCTATGGATGATTTCTTGTGAGCCCACACACACCAGATAGAAGTGTGTGTCTGTGTTTGTGTCTCTGTGTCTGTCCATGTGTGTATGTGTTTGAAACTTAAGCCAGTGTGATAATTTAATCAGCCCTACAGGTGATGCTCGATCTTTGGACTCAGTCCCCTCTCTTCCCCTCCTGCCACCTTTTCTTCCTAAGCTGCCACCTGAGGGAATCACATGACATGGAGTTTCAGCATTGGTCCTTGGCCTGCCCAGGTTTGTGGCCACCTGATGTGTAACTAGAATACGCAGCTGATGTCCATGGCTATCGGAATTGTGAGCCTGGCCATGTGGTCTTGTGTGTGTCCCACCTACTCCACCTTACTGGTGCTCTCACTGGCGCCATAAAGCTGTTTGAAGAGTCCCAGTTGTATTTTCCACCCAGCTCTCCCTGACAGGAAACTCCACCCCAGGCGTTGCCATGGTTGCATCCTTGCCTTATCATGAGGACCTTGGTGTGGCCAGTGTCCCACTCTCCTGCCTTACAAGTCCCCACCTCCCGCAGAAGGTAACTTGGACTTCTGAGTCCCAGTGACTCTACTTGAGAACTAAGACCAAGGGTCTCTTACTGAATATCCTCATGGCTCAGCCACCTTGTTGTGATGACACTGCACTGGGCCCTTCTGTCCTGCAAGCTTGCTCTCCTTGACCAAATGCAGGCCCCTCTGAATTCTTTTCTCTACTAGGCCTCCATCCTGGTCTATAAGGACTGCAACTTCAGCACAAATCATTTTGTCCCTGCCTCCCACCCAAACTAAGTGATCTGAACAGACTCAAGCATGTTTCTAGCAGCTCAAGACCATGTCCCCAGCATGAGTCTTGCAATCCCCTCACTCCTCTGATTTGCTGCCCAGGAGATCTCAGGGCTGTAATGAATTGGCTATTTTGTTGAGGCAGGACCCCAACTTACATAGCTTAGTTAGCAGACCCCAGTGGATTTCATGGACCAACACTCCTTCCTGCTTTTTGTTAATTTACATTTCCCTGACCCTGCTCAGTCTTCACTCATCCACCCTCCTTACTCCCTCAGTCTCCCTTTAAAATACCCAGTCACCTCTGCACAGACCAAAGATGAGGACAGCTTACACTGGACTCTCTTATTGCAATAGACAATAAAATCTGTCTTCATTACCCTTAACTAGTGTCCAGTATTGTTTATCTTTGACATGTTCTCCTCCTTACCTACTCTAGCCTAATAGCTAAGCTTTAAATGGAAGGTAATTTTATCGAAATGTTATCTCCATTACACATGCTTTAGGTCATTTAATTCTTACAAAAACCTTCCACGTAAGGAATACTATCCTTATTTTTCCAGATGAGGAGAGTGAGGTTGAGAGAGGATAAATCATAAAGTGACAAAGCGGTTCAACTGGTAAGACCTGGATGCAAACCCAGGTAAGACCTGGATGCAGACTCTGTAACACTGTATTTTCATGCTGTTTTCCAGGTATTAGGTAGCTATTTAAAATCTTAATGGAAATTAACATTTACACATTGTTGTGAGCCACTGGCTCTAATTACCAACTGAAAAGAAAGTTAAGAAGTCATCAAATCCAACCATTTTTATTCCCATTCCGCCCAGATGATCCGAGGAAGCTATGGATATTTCTAAGACATGTACTACTTCAGATTTTGCTTCTGAATTTCCAATACAGAGAGGCTAAATTTCTTCACCAGTTTCTTATGTGGAATGGCTTTAATTCTTTCACCAGTCTGGCCATTCTTCTGTGAATATAACTGACAGACATTATCTATGGAAAACCTAACTTCTGATCACCTAGCAGCCCCTACATACCTTTCTCCCCACACTAGGCTTAGAATAATTCAACCTCATGCCATATTGATTTATTTGGAAACCACATTGCAGCGTTTAAACATATTTACTTTTATGTGATCATCTAAAACTCATAAAAATTTCTCACATGTCTGATGCTAGGCCAAATCTTCCCTCTTGTCCAGTATTTCTGTAACAGATTTTCTTAATTTAAAGTGTGGGTCTTAATATCTGGTCCAGTTTAACTGTAAGTTAACTTGGTTTATCCATTGTTTTGGTCAACTAATAATTTTTTGATCCTGATCTTTTGTATTTCCTTGGATCACAATTCAAAGATGACTGGTTAAAAACCATATAGGGTTTTGCTTAATTTAAGACACCAGGTGAAAATATTCCCAGCTTCTTTGGTTGTCAGTAGAGGGACAGCTCCTATGAGACTAATTTCCAATTTCTGCACAGTTAGGAGCATAGCAGCTTTATCACTTCACACCCAGATAAAGATTGCTTTGTTCTCATAGTGTGTACATTTTGCACTTAAATATTTTGTTTTCCAGAGATAGTGACATCAATTTGTGTTTTGTAATGAAAAATCTGTCAATGCTATGGATCAATGATATGCTATGTTAAGAAAATGTAATTAAGTAAATCCAATAGAAATTATAATATATGTATAGCAAATTTTCCTACAAATGTGCATAATAAGTAATATTTATCACACACTTTACATTAAATTTATCCTCTAATTTGATAAGCCCAGCAGTGTCTGATAATTTGTGTATTGGTAGGTGGTATTATCTACCTCACTGTCAGAATGAAAAAATCAAGGATTATATTTATTTGCCAGATGTTTGATGTCACATAAGCTAGTTAACTGTTATGTAAAAATTTCAATAGACGTGGTGCTGTGATGAATTGGGAGATTGAGATTGACATATACACACTAATATGTATAAAATGGATAACTAATAAGAACCTGCTGTATAAAAAATAAATTAAATTAAAATTTAAAATATAAATAAATAATAAAAATTTAAGTGGGCGAACATCTATTTCATTATGCTGAACTTAATACCCATTTAGCTCTTCCCCCAAGTGAGAAAAATTGATGAAGTTTTAAACAAACAAACAAACTAAAAGTAATTACCATACATGTAATTAAGAAATAACTACTCCAATTAAAATTGAATTTTCAAAATATATATATTGCTTAAAAGATATGCATTTAAATAAAAGGGGAGACAAATGTAAAAACTAAAGAAAGGAAAAATATAACCAAAGGAAAGACAGAACATGTCCCCTAATTTAAGACAAAGTAGATTTTATGGCAAGAAAGATTATTAGAAAGTAAGGAGAACATTGTAAAATAATAAGAGTCAAATCAATAAGAACACAATAGTACAAAATATATATTCACTTAATAACCCAGCTTCAAAATACATAAAACAACTGTTAATAGAATTAAAAAGAGATAATAGGAAATGCATGGTCATAACTAGAGATTTTAACAAACTTCTCTAGCCATTAAATAATGAACTACTGCCATGTTCAGCAGCATAGATGATACTCAGAAATATAATATTAAGTAAATGTAGGCAGACACAAATATGTGCATATTGTATGATTCCTTTTACATTAAGTTCAAAAACATGCAAAACTAAGCTATGCTGATAGAAGTCAGGATTGTGCTTGACTTTGAGGTGGAGAGAGAAGTGACTTGGAAGCCCAAATAAGGAACTGTGGTTCCTCTTTATTTTATATTTCTCAATCTGGGTATTGTTCCCTTCATGAAAATCCACCAAGCTTCAATCTTGTGCTGTGTGCACAGTCTGTACCTTTATTGATATTATCATTCCATAAATAAGGCAAATTATTTAGCTCTTCTACTCTAAACCCTCCAAAATTTTCCCACAAATTTTGAATAGATTTGGATATGTAGTCACTGCCTACAGTTTCCCCTAGAGCTGGTCCCTGGGAGCCCTCAGCCCATACAACTGAGCCCTTTCTCCCTGACCTGCTCATCTGTGGCCAACTTCCCGTCTCATCCTCCTCACTCCCTTTGCTTCACCTTGAACATGATAAAGCAACTCCCTCTTACAATTTTGGATTTTCTGTTTCTTCTTTCAACAAAACTTTTCTCCCAAAGATTTAATTAATTCCTCATTCAGATGGCCAGTGTTACCTTATCAGAAATGATCATCTAAAATAGAAGCCCCCTTCAATTTTTTATTTCCTTGCCCTAGTTTACTGTTTTGTTTACAGAACTGATCACTATGTAGACCTACATGGTGTGTCTAATTGTTTATATTTCCTCCCCTAGAAGGTAACCTCCATGGGGGTAAAGTTGTCATATGTCTTTTTCACTGTTAATATTCTCAGAACTTGGAATACAAGAGGTGTCAGTGTTGAATAACTGAATGAATAAAGGATGTGAGTTAAATCCCATCTTTCACAGTTAGAAGTTAATGATCAACATCTGTTTTAATATTAGGAGCATATTTAGATGTAAAGGCAACTACTAGAATTAAAATGAAATATGGTGAAAGTTTTTGAGGAGGTGCTGGAGTTGAGAGTGGTGGAGCAGAAAATTGTTGTTTATCATTACATGAAATTTTGTACTATTTACTATTAATCCAGATACATGCATCATGTTTTTAGTAATAAAACAGAAAAAAAAAGATATAGGATATCAGGTCCTCTGGTTCTGGATTGCATTCTTTTGTAATAAACTGTACTCTCTCTTTACCAATCTGCAATCCATGGCTGAATGATTGTTTCTACTAGATGCCACTGATACTGGTGTATTTACAATACTGAGCCATTGTTAAGGCATACTAACCATTAGTACTCCAAAGTAATTGTTAGAAACATGAGGCAAAGTCTCTTGACTGTCTATGGTGGAATGTGAGAAATCCCCTGGATGATTGCTTGGGTATAATAAATAACTCTTGCTTTCAAGGCAGGTTGAAGAGGAATGAAAAGTGAACCAAGTTTCTCTCAATCTCTAGACCTCAATCCTTCTATCTACCTTCAGCTCAAACATCTGGGCAAGAATGCAGCATCACCATCAACATACAGGAAAGCAATAAACAATTATCTAAAGTCCATGTAAAGAGGGGAGGAGTGTATCATTTACTTTTTTCAGCAAAAGAGAATCCAGAATTTTTAGGTGTGCTGACTCCTCATCATAGCAGATGTTTTATTTAAATACTACTCTTAGTGTCAGTGAAAAGTGGTCTACCAGTACATACATTTAGTTGGATCTTAACTAAAGGTGTCACATATAAGCACTTAAAAGAAGCTCTAATTTTCTTTACCTCCCATGTATCTTCGATGATTGTTCTGTAAGGTGTAACAAGGTTTTGGAAATCATTAGGTCGGAGCTCAACAGGGAAGAAAACTAAATCAGTACAGATTATCTCAGACTTGTAGCTCCTTAAAGGCATATGTGTTGGGATTTTTTTCCCCACTTTTCTGTACATCCCTAATTCTCTCCAAGCAAGAACAATCTAATTGTTCTATCAAGAAAATCTAACTGATTACAGCCACATGGTATGTCTTCTATGAATGAAAATCACAGAGCTGTCCTGTACTGAAGTTTTGTTTTGTGATCTCTTAAGGAGAGGGAGGTGGGTGGGTTTCATGTCCTATCACACCCTCCTCATGAAGCAGCCACAGTCCCACTGGCATCCTCCCCTCCGTCAACATGCAAAGCATGTCCCTACTTGGGGACTTTTGCACTTTCTTCGCATTCATTTCTCTCGGCTCTAACCCATGGCTGGGTCCATCTTTTCATTTAGGTATCTGCTTAAGAATCAAATCTTCCTCAAAGAGGCTTCTCCTGACTGCACACTCAGCTGCTCTCCATTCCTCTGCCTCATTTTATTTTCTTCTTAGCACTTAATTTTATTTGTGATTATTTTATGCCTGTACTTTCTTTTATGTTTATTCTCCTCACTGGACTATGAGCCCCACAAAGGTAGTGGCATTTCTGGTTTTCTTTTTATTACAGCAGCACCTAGTGCATGAATAGGAGACAACAAAACCTTGCTGGGTGAGTAAATAAAGAGGTAGATTAAAAAGGAAGAAATATAACAGGTAGATGTTTCATTAGAACTGCATGCCCAATAACTAATTGTTGGAGGTGGAATGATATTCTGTACATTTAACTATCATCCCAATTTACAAAGTGCTTTCATACTGATTATCTCCTTTGATTCTATCAATGTTCCTGGGTGAGGGCAGAAAAGGAAGTTGCCTAAGCGTTATGTGACTTGTCCTACATTATCCAGCTGGGACATGGTAGAGCCCAGAACCCACGGCCACTGCCCACCACCAGCATCCATTCAACTGCAGCTGCTTCTCAAAGGGGGATTTTGATCCTTTTCTGCACGAACATTCTTTGTAAGCTCTGGAAGTTTGCTTCATTACAGCAATGTCAATATTTGCATAAAACAAAACCAGCTGACAAATCTATGAAAGCCTTGGTTTTAGAGGTGTTTTTTTAATCCCCCTTTTTTTCTCATTGTTGCTACATGCAGTGTTGTTTTGCCTAAAAAAAAAAAAAGTTACATGGAACTAGCACTTAACCTGTATCAATTAAACATATAGTTATAGTTAAACATGAAGTCGTTTGCACTTGAGTCAAATAATGTATACATAAAATTTTTAAATGGATGCATTATCATTTCTCAGCACTCTAGATATTCGCATGTTCATTACTGACCAGTTTGGTGAAACTTGTATAAATCTGCAATATGAATATGTTAAGCCTTCCTGGAGATTAAAAAAAAAAAAATTCACCTAACTCAGTGTAACCCGAACGTCCCACTCCAGGAGACAGCTTGGACAGTTAATGGGTATGATGACAAAATGAGAAGGATTCAGGAGTCAGATTTGTAGTGATTCTCTGGTTTGGTGTTTGGATTCCTAGAAAGATACTACATAAATAGAAAAGGGAATTGCTTTTAGGACCAACTAATATAAATTAGGAGATATTATTTATTTATTTGAAACACACACACACACACACACACACACACATCATGCTCAATTACAATGATTTTGATCTGACCACAGAAGGACCATGATGAGTACCCCCTCCCCACAGTGACAGAGCATGTTTTCCTAAATCCCCCTTTCCTTTCCAGAACTGTGAGACTGACAGCAAGTTACTTAACTATGTCCAGCAGCAGCTGTGTGGGTTTTGCATAATTAATTATTTATACCAAGGCAGACACAGTAATTAACATCCAGATGAATATGATAGTCTGATCAGAAATACTTTGCATTTCAGCCATGCCTCAAGCAAGGAACTGTCAAAACTGGACTGTTTGACAGAGTGGGGCCTGCCAACGCCCCCCCAGACATCTGCTCTGTAACAAAAAGAACAGACTCTCAAAGCAGTGTGTACATATATTCACTGGTTTTCGTCGAAAAGGAATAGTTGATTACCTGTTCACAAATCACGGTCAATTTTGTCTGGTTCCAAGATCATCACTCAATATCTCACAGAAGGTGAATTTTAAGTGAGAAGTCTGTTTCTGTGAGTGCCAGCCCTGAAAATGCAGTCGGATATGAGACCCTGATCTGTTACTCTTCAGATCTGTGAATGGAAGTGTCATGAAATGACTCTCATCCTTCCTTGGCTAGAAAACCAATAGTGCCTGTGAATTATTCTTAACAACCACACAGTTACTTGACACCATATTACATTGCCACTTGTATGGAAAATAGAAATACATAATATATATATAAAAAGTTACAGATTTCTCTAGAAACGGTGGAGAAATGTCACCAACGTGCATCTGTCTCATGTCATGCTGTGCATATTAATGCGGAGTTTCCAATATGTTTCACATTGCTTCCTGGGCATAGTTGGATTCAGATGCTTGCTTGGTCATTTTCAATTCAAAGCAGAGTGGCTATTTCCAAAAAAATATAATTACTGCCCAGGGCTGGTGATTGTGACTATTATGATTACATGGATTAGATTATTTATAATCCAATTAATTATTTTTAAGTCAACCAGGAAATATGGATTAGGAATCAAAAGACCTAGATACTACTTTTTTTTCCATCTCTTAGGACTATTTTAACTTTGGGCCAGTCTCTTGACCATTATGAACATTATTTCCTCATCTGTAGAGTGGGAACAGTTGTCTTGTTTATTGGTAATGTTTATTAAAGCTTTTTGAAAACTCCTGAGAATTTGGTTATAATATAAAATTATGAGAATAATTCCAGACTGCTGTAAAAGCATATTTTGTTTTGAGGGACACTGACACATAATTTACTTGTTGGTATCAGCTGACTCATTTTTAGGGTTGCTAGATTTATCAAATAAACATACAGAATGCCCAGTTAAATTTGAATTTTGGATAAATAACAAATAAAGAATTTTTCAGCATAAGTATGTCCCATGTCTTATTTGAGAAATATTTATATACAATTTATTTGTAGTTTATCTGAAATTCAAATTTAACTGGCCATCTGTATTTAACCCATATTCATTCTGTATTCATTCAGCCTGCTTTTTGGCTTGAATAAAATGTCACCTGACAAGGCATGGGAGACACACACTTCCCCTCCCTGACCACTATGTGAAGTGTGTTATATCTTTGTACAACCAGGTATTTAGAAATACTAAGTCTTTCCTTCCACTTGTTTTTTACAGCACACCTCAGTCTACCTCTGCTGTTTTAGCTAGAATGCATGTGCTGGAAATTGCAATGGTATTAAAGTGGATGTTTTATAATTTATCAAAAATAGATGCACCTATTCTTTTAATTATGCTAATTAAGAGTACTAATTAGTAAGAATGCTTAATAGAGAAATTTCTCTGTGGGCTTCATTATATATGATACCCCAGAGCACTCTTAATCTTGGAGATGGTAAAGACTATCCTGGCTGGTCTCTCCTCTGAACTAAAGATCAATAAAAAACAAAAAAAAGTCTAAACAATAATGCATTAGATGAGCCAAGATATCCAATTTTGTCGACTCTATTAGCAGCTAAAATATAAATTCTACCATGAGGCATCTTTCTCTAAAAAAGAAAAGGAGGGGCAAAGCATTGTATTTAAAAGAATAGGCCTGAGGAGATTTATAAACTTGTGTCTAGAAGACAGAAGGAACAAACGAATCATTCATCTGTATAGAAATTGGGCGTAATTCACAAACCTAATTAATGTTGTTACCAGATTAAAATGAAAAAGAGAGAGAGATGAAATATACATTGTGGGAATAAAAGAGGTTCCCAAAGAGGTTTGAGGGAGGATTTTGCCACTTGAAAAGAAGATGGTTCAGTTCATTCGGTGACCTTGTAAGCAGAATGATCTAAGTCATATTCCAGAAAACAAAGCATAACTACAGCATGAGGAACGAGCACGATGTCACTGGTAACTATGTTTATTACACTTGGGATTGGGGCAGGATAATAGTATGGCTTCTCAGGAGGACTTTTAATAGAATTTATCCTTATCAGTCTGGAATGATACATGGGCAAGTCTTGTGATTCTTAAGAATCAGTGTCCACCTGTCATGATCTTGGTAACATGTATTTGTAGAAAGAAGTAATCCATATAAACTAGCACCCTCCTATATCATTCCATTTTTTGTATCTCCATTTCCTTCTTTTGCAAAATGAGGCCAAGTGTGATTTTCTTGGTTCACTGTCCCTCCGTAGCTCTGAAATCCTCAGTCAGGCTACATAACTGCCACTAGTAACCACCATCCTATTCCCAAGTCCAGATCACATTCTCAACCTCAGAGAAGCAAGGAGAGTAAGGATGCCTGACAGAGAACACTGGGCCCTACCCAATACAAAGAAGACGATTTCTAACCATAAAAGGGGCAAAAAGAAAGTGGGCTACCTGAAGGAATGTTCAGTAGGATCCTCATGCAAGTTTCAGCTGACTATTTGCTAACTATACTATGGAGAAGTTTAGGCATTTGTTAGAGCAGCTGAACTAGATGAACCTTAAGTTCTCTTCCAAATCCAGGAGTCTAAGACCCCATCAAATCTCTTTGGTTGTTGCTTCTATCATCCAAACATGTTTTGCTTTGCTTTGTTTTATTAACGCTTCCCTTAACCAAGACCTTGGCCTGTACCCTAACCCTAAGCTTCAATTTACCAATAATTTCTCTGTAATTTCAGACTCCTTATAACACAAGTTCAGTTATGGAACTCTCTGATGGCAAGAACTGGCTCACCATTGAGAAGTTTCACGGACTTCCAGGGATCACCCAGTCCCCCCTGCTGGAGTGAACACCTTAGACCTAGCACTTGTTGATGGTGTGCCTGAGCCCTGCACATCCCACGGTAGGAACAGAGGGTCGTGGGTGGGGACTTTGGAATCACTGAGAACTGGCTTCTCACTTCTGCTCTATTACTTACCAGATACATGGCCTAAAGATCATGTCTTTTCTCTGCTAGGACTCTCAGTTCCTGCAACACAGAAATGTACAGTCACACTACTCAGAGTGTTCTTGTGAGCACCAACAGAGCCAAGTCTAACAATTCGAGGGCACTGGGTTGATATTGATGAATTCATTTTCTATCTTTTCATGTTTGGGTTGTGTCAAGCTCACTAAAACCCAGGCAAGAAAACCAAAGAATAAACTGTTTGAATACATAAACTTCAGTCCTATGACCTTTCCATACCTCTGATCCTTTATGTTGTCTTTTCATGTGAATACTCCCTTTTTAGTGTTAAGTTTCCATAGATTTGTTCCCAAATACAAATATATCCTTAAACTCTTTGGTGCCACTGCTTCTTCCAAAACTGAACCCTGCAGTAGCAGGTGCATCTAAGAATGAACAAAATCTGTCCTTCTACTGAGTTAGCCACTTTTGCCCCTGTGAGGTGCTCCTCACTCTTGCTTTAACATTTCCCCTTGTGAGTCCACTTTATTGTTGAAAACCTAAACTTGGGGTCAGTACCTTGTTTTTTTAGTATTCTTATTGTTCTGGACTGGAACAATCCCATTTAGTCATTTGCAATCTGGTATAAAACAATGGATTGCAACCATTAAAAAGTAATGTTTATTATTATTTTTTTAGCTGTTTTTCTTCACTGGTATGACATTCTCACAGGCTATTTTGAGAAACACTGACCAGGAGAATAGCCATCCATGAAGCATGCTTAGTGTATAGAAATGAAAAAAGATAATTGAGTGGGAATGAAAGAGTTATGAGTTTCTGAGTCACTCATCTGGTGTGTTCACAGAACATTGTTTTCCTTATTAACTTAGGGATATAATCTACTAAGTGCGTTTCTGAGACTAAAACCTGTGATTTGGGAAACATGTGACTAACACTCTCACACGCAAATAAACACATGTGCAGTGATTGGAAATGGTGTCTGGCAGTGCTCGGAACCAGTGTGTGGAGTGCCTTGAAGCATTAAGCATTCTCGTGCCATTCCTGTGGGAAACCGTCTCTGTTTGCTGAGCCTTAGATTTGTTTAGTGCAGAATCATGGGTCAAAGATTCAGCTATGACCTTTCCTAAAGGTACACTTTTAGACTCCTTACTGAATTGTCTAGATGGTTTTTGCCATTCCCACCCCAAGTGACTGAAGAAAGAACAAATGATTCTTAGAAACTGTATTTTTTTGGTTTGGATAATTATACAACTAACCACAAATTCAGAAGCAGACAAAATTCTCATTGGTATTTCATCTGAATACAACAGGAAGGTTAGTAGTTCACAAACATCCTAGCAGCTAAATCTCTGTGCATATTTGTCCCCTTGTCAAATTTAGGATCTTAAGGGCCAAATTTCATATTTCCTAATTCTACACACCCATGGTGCATGGGGACAAAGTACACAGATATTTATCAATTTGTGGGTTTATGAGTTACAGACCTCACTCAATGTACTTGGATGAAATGCCAATTTCAAAAATTTATCAAATATTCCTAATATATTTTGAATGGTGTACTGAACCACAAATTAATTTTAAATTTTATCTTCAAACCAAGATCATCAAAACCAGCCAAAAATTTTGTGGAATTAACAAAGAAGCATGCAAGGAATTCAAAGGAGCTAAATGACAACAAACTTTTGGTCTACTAGAACATAATCTGAGTACAACATAGGTACAGTGCATGCACTTTCATACATGTGTTAATGACATACTCTGTGCAAGGCACAGTGCTGGGCATGGGATATGTACAATATTCCTTCATTGTGGTCCCTCTTCTCTAGATTAATATTTTTTTCCAAATGATGTCTTTTTTCCCAGGAGGAAAAGGATGTACTGTTAGTGATCTAATAAATATTTAAGAAAATATACTTTTAATTACATGCTTTTATTTCATAGTAATCTGAAAGATAATAAAAGCATGTTTTGGGTCATCTCAAAGACCATACTATAACTAAATGTCATCACATGCTTGCAGTGGCTATATTCACTTTGTATTTATCATCACACTGGGGCCACTTTAAATAGCATTAATGATGTTTCCTTGCATTTGCGTCACACCTATTGGGAGTCAGGTACCGTTTTGATAACTTGAAATACATAAACTCATTTAATCTTCACAATAATCCCAGAAAATTCAGACTACTATCATCATTTGTTAAAGTAGAAACTGAGACCAAGAACTAGAATGTGGCAAACTTTAGTCTGGCTGTGGAGCTCACACACTGCTCCTCCTGAATGAGAGCTGAGGCTCATTAGGAAAGGAAAACATGTGGAGAATAAGACATCCCATGGCACATGTTGGTGTATTTTGGTATATGATGCCTGCTATTACATAGGCATCAAAGGTGGCTATCATTCAAACATCTATGAATATAACATCTTAATTGGTTAAAAGAAACTTTGTTCTAATAGTTTCAGAACAATAATTTGATAAAATCAAACATCTATTTATGTTTGTTTTAAATCTTAACAAATAAAGAATAAAGACAATGGCTTTAACCCGGCAAAGTGAATCTACAAAAGTCTACAGTAAATGTCATCATTCATACCAAAATATTAAAAGGATTTACTTGAAAAGCAGGAATAAGGCAAGAATGTTTATTACCATGCTGCTTTTCAACACTGTACTGGTTCTTCTCACCAGTGTAATAGGACAAGAAAATAATAAAATCAAAATATTAGATAATATTATTGATAAAAAATCAAAGGATATCATATACAAATTATTAAATTACATTAAAAATAGTACATTGGAAGGTGTGAATTCAATAATATATCAAGTTTCTATCAGGGAAAATAAGCTGCCCTAGGTTTAATTCAGGGAATCTGAGGCTATATTAGTTTCCTGGGGCTGCCATAACAAAACAATTTACTACAAACAAGGTGGTTTCAAGCAATTGAAATGTATTATCTTGCAGTTCTGGAGGCTGTAATTCCAAAATCAAATTGTCAGCTGGGACACGTTATCTCTGAAGGCTCTGTGAAGAACCTCTCCTTGCATCTTCTAGCTTCTGGTGGTTGTTGGCAGTCCTCAGCATACTTTGGCTTAGATGCATCACTCCAATCTCTGCCTCTGTCTTCACATGAACTTCTTCCTTGTGTGTCTCTGACTGACTCGGCTTCCTCTACTCTTATAGACTCCAGTCATTTTGATTTTAGGCTCACCCCATTCCAATATAACCTCATCTTATTTAATTATACCTGCAAAGACCATGTTTCCAAATAAATTCTTATTCACAGATATCAGGGGTTAGGATATCAGCACATATTTTTTCAGGGCATAGTTTAATGGACAACAGAAGCTCATGAAAACATTGAAAGGGATGGGTAATAAAGATCAAGGGAGCCACTTCTAGTTTATGGAAACCAGAAATTGATGTTGATGACCTTAGCCACATGAAGCACCAAAGCAGTGAATTTCTGATGGATGTCCAGATGCTCGCATCTGATGACAAAGTTTACATGTTTGTCTGTGACTTCCATGGGAGCAAGTGAGGCATTTACTTTTCTTAGACCCAAATGGCTCACTTTTATGCATGGAATCTAAACCAGCAGCCTTCTGGCAAGGCTTTCTGGGAAATATGGTTTCTAGGTGAGAAATGGAATATTGCCTGCCATGTCAGTAAACAAAGGATGTCCCAGTCATCAGCGATTGCAGCCACCACGGCTGGTGAGCTGGTGAGCCCTGAGGGAACTCAGGAAGGAAAAGAATACCTGCCATCTAGCAGCCATCAGACTGCAGCCACTCCCTAAGGTGAGCCCTGAGGAAACTCAGGATATGAAAACACAGGACACTAGCCCCAGATGGCTGAGGTGAATATCAAAAGAATGATTTCTGTGAGCCCAGACATTGCATCTTCCCATATACATGCATCGTCCCATACACAGAAAAGTGCTAAATTCCTTAACTTGAGATACCTAGTTTTCTTTTATTAAAGGTAATCTTTTGTTCCTACTGCCTGCCCTTTTTTGCAAAACTCCTATAATTCCTAGCTCCCCCCTCACCTCCTGGGAGCAGTTTTCTCAGGGTTACTTGAGATGCTGCCTCCTGGGTTTGAAGTCCTAAAAGTTTCTGCTGAATAAAGCATAACTCTTAACTTTTAGGTTGTGAGTATATATTTTATTTGATATAGGTTTCCAGTCTCTGTAGTAACAGAATGTTAGGATTGATGATGAGTATCAGTGGACAGTATTAAATATAATTTTCAAAACTTGAATTTCTATTTACCAGGAGCAAACAGAAAAATCAATTTAAAATTTTAAAATAACATTTATAATAACATATATAAAAGCTAAAAATAATTTTTTGAAAAACATATGTAATATACTTAATGGAGAAAACATAAAAGTTTATTGAAATTAAATAAATTATTAAATTTAAAGAAGATAATTACAGTGCTTAGAAGACATGTAGATTCTTATTAATGTTTATGGAAGCAACGTTTCTAATAGAAACAAAAATAGAACACAAATTAAATATCTACTAAGAAGAGAATTAATAAATAAATTATGGTATATTTACAAATTTGAGTATTATACAATGGCAGAAATAATGAAACACAGTCACATGTAATAAAAATATTCAATCTTAGAAACCTATGTTGAGTTAAAAATATAAGTTGTGGGCTTCAAGATGGCAGAAGTGTAAGACACGCAGATCACCTTCTTCCCGACAGATACATCAGAAATACATCTACACGTGGAACAACTCCTACAGAACACCTACTGAACGCTGGCAGAAGACCTCAGCCCTCCCAAAAGACAAGAAACTCCCCACGTACCTCGGTAGGGCAAAAGAAAAAGCAGAGACAAAAGAATAGGGACAGGACATGCACCAGTGGTGGGAAGCTGTGAAGGAGGAAAGGCTTCCACACATTAGAAGCCCCTTCTTGGGCAGAGACTGTGGGTGGCAGAGGGGGGAATCTTTGGAGCCATGGAGGAGAGCACAGCAACAGGGGTGCAGAGGGCAAAGCAGAGAGATGCCCGCACAGAGGATTGGTGCCGACCGGCACTCACCAACCCGAGAGGCTTGTCTGCTCAGGTGCCGGCTTCCATCAGATCCCAGGGAGAAGACTGGGGTTGGTGGTGTGAACAGGGCCTGAAGGGGCTAGTGCACCACAGCTGGCCAGGAGGGAGTCCGGGAAAAGGTCTGGACCTGCCGAAGAGACAAGAGACTTTTTTTCCCTCTTTGTTTTCTGGTGTGTGAGGAGAGGGGATTCAGATTGCCGCTTAAAGGAGCTCCAGAGATGGGTGCACACACTTGATGGAGAAATTAAAGCCTTTACAGACAAGCAAAAGCTAAGAGAATTCAGCACCACCAAACCAGATTTACAACAAATGCCAAAGGAAATTCTTTAGGCAGGAAACACAACAAAAGGAAAAGACCTACAATAACAAACCCAAAATAATTAAGAAAATGGTAATAAACATACATATCAATAATTACCTTAAATGTAAATGGATTAAATGCTCCAACCAAAAGACATAGACTGGCTGAATGGATACAAAAACAAGACCCATATATTTGCTGTCTACAACAGGCCCACTTCAGACCTAGGGACACATACAGACTGAAAGTGAGGGCATGGAAAAAGATATTCCATGCAAATGGAAATCTAAAGAAAGCTGGAGTAAAAATTCTCATGTCAGACAAAATAGACTTTAAAATAAAGACTATTACAAGAGAAAAAGAAGGATACAACATGATGTCAAGGGATTGATCCAAGAAGAAGATATAACAATTGTAAATATTTATGAACCCAACATCAGAGCACCTCAATACATAAGGCAAATGCTAACAGCCATAAAAGGGGAAATTGACAGTAACACATTCATAGTAGGGGAATTTAACCCCCCCTTCACCAATGGACAGATCATGCAAAATGAAAATAAATAAGGAAACACAAGCTTTAAATGATACATTAAACAAGATGGACTTAATTGATATTTATAGAACATTCCATCCAAAAACAACAGAATACACTTTCTTCTCAAGTGCTCATGGAATATTCTCCCGGATAGATCAAACCTTGGGTCACATATCAAGCCTTGATAAATTTAAGAAAATTGAAATTGTATCAATTATCTTTTCCAACCACAATGCTATGAGACTAGATATCAACTAAAGGAAAAAATCTGTAAAAACTACAAACACATGGAGGCTAAACAATACACTACTAAATAACCAAGAGATCACTTAGGAAATCAAAAAATACCTAGAGAGAAATGACAATGAATACATGATGACCCAAAACCTATGGGATGCAGCAAAAGCAGTTCTAAGAGGGAAGTTTCTAGCAATACAACCCTACCTCAAGAAACAAGAAACATCTCAAATAAACACCCTAACCTTACACCTAAAGCAATTAGAGAAAGAAGAACAAAAATACGCCAAACTTAGCCAAAAGAAAGAAATCATAAAGGTCAGATCAGAAATAAATGAAAAAGAAATGAAGGAAACAATAACAAAGATCAATAAAACTAAAAGATGGTTCTTTGAAAAGATAAACAAAATTGATAAACCATTAGCCAGACTCATCAAGAAAAAAAAGAAGACTCAAGTCAACAGAATTAGAAATGAATAAAGAGAAATAACAACTGACACTGCAGAAATACAATGGATCATGAAAGATTACTACAAGCAACTATATGGCAATAACATGGACAACTTGGAAGAAATGGACAAATTTTTTGGAAAGCAGAAACTTCTGAGACTGAACCAGGATGAAATAGAAAATATAAACAGAAAAATCACAAGCACTGAAATTAAGACTGTGATTAAAAACCTTCCAAAAAATAAAAAGCCCAGGGCAAGATGGCTTCACAGGTGAATTATATCAAATATTTAGTGGTGAGCTAACACCTATCCTTCTCAAACTCTTCGAGAACATAGCAGCGGGAGGAACACTCCCAAACTCATTCTACAAGGCCACCATCACCATGATAACAAAACCAGACAAAGATGTCACAAAGAAACAAAACTACAGGCCAATATCACTGATGAACATAGATGCAAAAATCCTCAACAAAATACTAGCAAACAGAATCCAACAGCCATTAAAAGGATCATACACCATGATCAAGTGGGGTTTATCACAGGAATGCAAGGATTCTTCAATATATGCAAATCAACCAATGTGATACACCATATTAACAAATTGAAGAAAAAAAAAAACATATGATCATCTCAATAGATGAAGAAAAAGCTTTTGACAAAATTCAACACCTCTTTATGATAAAAACCCTCCAGAATGTAAGCATAGAAGGAACTTACCTCAACATTAAAAAGGCCATATATGACAAACCCACAGCCAACATTGTTCTCAATGGTGAAAAATTGAAATCATTTCCTCTAAGATCAGGAGCAAGACAAGGTTGCCACTCTCACCACTGTTATTCAACATAGTTTTGAAAGTTTTAGCCACCGAAATCAGAAAAGAAAAAGAAATAAAAGGAATGCAAATCTGAAAAGAAGAAGTAAAGCTATCACTGTTTGCAATACATGATACTATATATAGAGAATCCTAAAGATGCTACCAGAAAACTACTAGAGCTAATCAATAAATTTGATAAAGTAGCAGGATACAAAATTAATGCACAGAAATCTCTGGCATTCCTATACACTAATGATGAAAAATCTGAAAGAGAAATTAAGGAAACACTCCCATTTACCACTGCAACAAAAAGAATAAAATACCTAGGAATAAGGTTACCTAAAGAGACAAAAGACCTGTATGCAGAAAACTATAAGACACTGATGAAATAAAGATGATGCAAACAGATGGAGAGATATACCATGTTCTTGGATTGGATGAATCAACATTGTGAAAATGCCTATACTACCCAAAGCAATCTACAGAGTCAATGCAATACCTATCAAACTACCAACGGCATTTTTCACAGATCTAGAACAAAAAATTTCACAATTTGTATGAAAACACAAAAGTCCCCAAATAGCCAAAGCAATCTTGAGAAAGAAAAATGGAGCTTGAGGAATCAGGCTCCCGGACTTCTGTCTATACTACAAAGCTACAGTAATCAAGGCAGTATGGTACTGGCACACAAAAAGAAATATAGATAAATGGAACAGGATAGAAAGCCCAGAGATAAAGCCACACACATATGGTCACTTATTTTTGATAAAGGAGGTAAGAATAAACAATGGAGAAAAGACAGCCTCTTCAGTAAATGATGCTGTGAAAATTGGACAGATACATGTAAAAGAATGAAATTAGAACACTCCCTAACACCGTACACAAAAATAAACTCAAAATGCAGTAAAGACCTCAATGTAAGGCCAGACGCTATAAAACTCTTAGAGGAAAACATAGGCAGAACACTTCATGACATAAACCACAGCAAGATCCTTTTTGACCCACTTCCTAGAGAAATGGAAATAAAAACAAAAATAAACAAATGGGACCCAATGAAACTTAAAAGCTTTTGCACAGCAAAAGAAACCATAAACAAGATGAAAAGACAGCCCTCAGAATGGGAGAAAATATTTGAAAATGAAGCAACAGACAAAGGATTAATCTCCAAAATATACAAGCAGCTCATGAAGCTCAATATCAAAAACAAACAACCCAATCCAAAAATGGGCAGAAGACCTAAACAGGCATTTCTCCAAAGAAGATATACAGGTTGCCAAGAAACACATGAATGGATGCTCCACATCACTAATCATTAGAGAAATGCAAGTAAAACCTACAATGAGGTATCACCTCACACCAGTCAGAATGGCCATCATCAAAAAATCTACAAACAATAAATGCTGGAGAGGGTGTAAAAAAAGTGAACCCACTTGCACTGTTGGTGGGAATGTAAATTGATACAGACACTATGGAAAACGTTATGGAGATTCCTTAAAACCTCAAAACAGAGCTACCATATGACCCAACAATCCCACTACTGGGTATATACCCCGAGAAAACCATAATTCAAAAACAGTCCATGTACCACAATGTTCATTGTAGCTCTATTTACAATAGCCAGGACATGGAAACAACCTAAATGTCCACTGACAGATGAATGGATAAAGAAGATGTGGCACATATATACAGTGGAATATTACTCTGCCATAAAAAGAAATGAAATTGAGTTATTTGTAGTGAAGTGGGTGGACCTAGAGTCTGTCATACAGAGTGAAGTAAATCAGAAAGAGAAAAACAAATACTGTATGCTAACACATATATATGGAATCTAAGAAAAAAAAAAGTCATGAAGAACCTAGGGGCAAGACGGGAATAAAGACACAGACCTACTGGAGAATGGACTTGAGGATATGGGGGTGGGGCGAAAGGTAAGCTTTGACAAAGTGAGAGATTGGCATGGACATATATACAGTACCAAACGTAAAATAGATAGCTAGTGGGAAGCAACCGCATAGCACAGGGAGATCAGCTCGGTGCTGTGTGACCACCTAGAGTGGTGGGATAGGGAGGGTGGGAGGGAGGGAGACACAAGAGGGAAGAGATATGGGAACATATGTATATATATAACTGATTCATTTTGTTATAAAGCAGAAACTAAGACCCCATTGTAAAGCAACTATACTCCAGTAAAGGTGTTAATATATATATATATATATATATATATTTAAGTTGTGGAATAGTACATATAGTATGATACCATTTTATAGCATTCAAAAACAAGTAAAAGAGAACAAGATATTGTCTAATAAAATATGAATATATTGCAAAACTCTATTTAAATGACCAAGAGATGATTAAGACACAATTGAGGCTGCTCATTATTTTCAGGAAAAGTAGAGGGGTGGGATCTGTGTGGCCTCTCAGTGCCCCTGGCTATATTCTAGTTAGATTGGTTGGTAAGATCAGGAGTGCTTATTTTATTAATGTGCTTTATCAATTATACATGCTTCTTGAGGCCATCACCTATTAAATAGTATATATTTTCAGGAAATGAAAGAATAAATGAATGAGTGAATAAAAATGAAAGTTACAGTATTTTCCTCCACATAACAATGGTCACAGTAAATACTCCACTTATGAGACCATTTGTCTAGGAGCTTAGATTTTAGTTAAGAAAGTAAGAGATAGTATAAAATAAATAGTTTAAGTCTAGCTGAAAAGCCACATGAACAGGACAAACATCATAGGTTGATGCTAAAGTAATGAAAAAGAAGGGAAAGGAAGGAGTTGATGAATCATGCAATTTATCTGCTTATGTTTATCCTGCATAATTAAATACACGGTTGTTCTTAGAGGCAAGATCTTACCTCACTTACATAATCAGTAGCATGAAGCAGAGCCAAAAAGTTTTTCTTAAATGTGCAAATTATAATAAATGCTGTATCATAATTACTGTCTAAGTGAATGCTGAACAAATGTATTCAAATTAACAACAAATGTACTTGTTAACAGTACACTGATTCATGTGTTTCTTTACCTTATTAACACTTATTGGCCGTCACTGTACCAGGCACATGGTTAGAAATGAGGTCATGTAAGAAGAAACACAGTCTCAGTCTTTGCAAGTGTGTTAGAAAAGAGAGAAGCCAGATAAATATAAAGAACTGGTAATCTAGAGTGACATGTGCTAAAACAGGGGTATTACCTATAAAAGGCTGCAGGCTGCAGGATGGAACCACTCTCCAGTTCATAGGAAAGGATATGAAAGCTCCAAAGGAAAGGTAATGTGGAAACAATCCTGAAACCAGGGCAGGACTTTTGCAAGTAGAGAAAGAGGAGGAAAGGCTGTGTGAAGTCAAATAAGTGCGAGTGTCCATGGCATATTTACCAACTTGTAAGAAAGGTTAAATGTGTAGAAAAAATGAAGCAGATGAGGAAAGACCCCAGGATGATGCTTCAAAGGTAAAAAGGGTGAGCCAGATTGTGAGGCTCTTTATATTACTGATATCGGTGAGGGTTTATCAAGCCAAGTGATGAGAACTACCACTACATGCTGAGCAAAGAAATACCATGTTTACCCAGAAACATGATCACTCATCGTAGTAGCATAGACCATAGAGGGAAGAAACTAAGTCTGGGAAGCCATTGATTACACCCTTAAATGGGGATGAAGATTTAACTATGAGAAATAAGCAGCAGGTGACAATCTGACAGAAGGAAACACACAGTAGAATGTGGAAATAAGCTGGGGATGAGGGAATGGGAAACATCACACCACACTTAGATGATGAACATCTTAGGAGCAATTGAAACTGCAAGATTCCTACTGTATCTCATAAAACGAGTTAGCTGTCCTTTACAGAAAATTTGGGAGGTTAACTCTGTGAGGGCATCAGGCACAGCTTATCATAGCTACAGAACATGAAGAGCTTGATTAACAATCTACTTACTCTTGTCTCCTTTCCCCTCTTTGTTTGCAGAACACTGGTTGTAGATCTTATGCTCTCCATGAAGGAAAATTTAGGACTCCCCTCTCAAGAAAGAGATGAGCCAAACTTCCCATGAACATAGAAAATATTAAGAATTAACACTAGATTATCTTTCTTGCTACTTAATGTAAAAGTTTATTGCTATGAACTTCCCTCTTAGAATGGCCTTTGCTGCATCCCATAAGTTCTGGTATGTTGTATTTCCATTTCCATTTGTCTAAAGAAACTTTTTTCTTGCCCCTATAATTTCTTCTTTGAGCCATTGGTTGTTCAGGAGAGTATTGTTTAATTTCCATGTATTCATCAATTTTTCAGTTTTTCTTTTATCGATTTCTAGCTTCATGCCTTTGTGGTCAGAGAAGATATTCACTTTGTTGTACAGCAGAGACTAACACAAAATTGTAAAGCAATTATACTCAAATAAAGATATATTTTTAATTAAAGAAAAAGAATAAATAGATATTTAAGAAAAATTAAATCTCAAAAGAATTGCAAAAAAAGGCAAGGTATAGTGAGGAGAAGAACCTAAAAATATACACATATTCTTAGAGATGTGAAAGTAGATACTGTATCTATAAAAAAAACTGAAAGCTTTTTTCACCTAGGATAATAAAAAATAATCTCTCAAATATTAAAATTAGATGGTAAAATAAAACATTCAATGAAAAGATTGGAAGATATAATTGATCATATTTCCTAGAAAGCATGTGATATAAGAAATAGTGGGGAAAACAGGACAATTAAAACATCAATCCAAAGTGTTCAAAGAATAGAAAACTCCAGAAAAAAAGAAAGATAACATAAAAATAAAGCAGAAGAAATAAAAGAAAAACGGCATAAGAAATTTCCTTGGAACTGAAGAATATCACTTGTCAGATTAATGATTTCTCTTTATTTCCCAGCACAGTTGAAGGAGAAGGACCACACACAGAGGAAGACACATCATCATAAATTTCAAAACACTGGGGGAAAAATAAAGTCCTGAAGTCTTCCAGACAGAAAAGGAAAATGGGACAAACAGAGGATGTAGACAAGAATGGCTCCCACTTCCACCACAGCCAGCCTGAAACTGAAACATTGCATTCAAAAGTTTTGAGAAATAATTTGTACACAATATTTTTGTACCCAGCCAGAATATTAATTAGGCATAGAGATTACAATAGTTTTTTCAGATTCGTAGCCTCTCAAGAATTTTAAGTATCATGCTGAAATAAGATATACTCCGCTGAAATGAGAAAATAAACTCAGAAGGACATGAAATATTTAAAAAGTATAGATACAACCCAGAAAAAGAAGATGGACACCTTAGAATGAGGGTGAAGGGAAACCTTTACCCCACAGCTGCACAGCAGACCTACAGGTGACCCATTTTTAAGGCTAAAATGAGATTTATGGCTCATGTGGATACATTTAAACATATTAGAAGGAGATTTACATTCTAGCATTGAATTTATGGGTTAAATAATTATTTTTTTTTAAATTAAATAATGGCTGACCCCCCCCAACAAAAACAAACAACAAAAAAACTAAGCAAAAAGCTAAGTAGATAAATAAGATGATTATTGACCTCCAGGAAAGCAAAATACATTATACAAAAAAGGAAATAATGTTTTTGTACACTGGATATCTAGTTAAAATAGCATAAACATTACTGATTTAACAACAAAAAAAAAAAACCATGGTATATTAGGTTAAGGAAAGGGTAAGTGGGGAGAAGATATAAACCACTCATGTGTAGGAAGTCAAATAATAAAAGTTGAAATTTGATCCTACCCTGAAACAAGTGTGTCCAGAGCTTGGCCAGCATATTATTTGTGCATTACAAATCTACAGAACCTCTGTGATTATGTGCATGTGTAAGAAGAAGAATTGTTATAAACCCAGAAGGCCTCTGCCAAGATATAAATTTGAGAATTTTCAAGATACTAGGAAATATTGGTGAAATAACCAGAAAGAGGGACCTCCCTGGTGGTCCAGTGGTTAAGATTGGAGGCGGTGCAGTTTCCCTGGTTAGGGAACTGAGATTCCGCCTGCTGTGTGGTGTGGCTAAAAAATAATAAAAAGTAAATAAAAATGGTCTCCATAACCAATATTAAAAAAAAAAAAAAAAGAAAGAAGCAGGAAGATTACAAGAGTAGGAGAGCACTATGATTAAAGAAAGAACCAGATGTAATGGGTTAAATGGTGCCCCCTCTCCCAAGTTATGTGCACGTCCATCCCTAGAACCTATGGATGTGACTTTGATCACAAAAGATGTGATTAAGTTTAGGAACTTGAGAGGAGGAGCATATACTGGATCATCTGGGTGGTCCTCCTGCAATCACGCCTTTCCTTATAAGAAAGAGGCCTAGAGAGTTTTGAATCAGACACACAGAGAAAGCTATGAAAAGAGAGAGCAGAGGGAGAGATGCCACCACAAGTCAAGGAAAGCTGTTTGCCACCAGAAGCTGGAAGGGGCAGAAAACAAATTCTTCTGTAGATCCTCCAGAGGGACTGTGGCCCAGCCAATACCTTGGACTTTTGGCCTCCAAAACTCTGAGATAATAAATTTATCTTCTTTTTAATCCTCCAAATTTGTGAAAATTTGTTACAAAACCCACAGGAAACTAATCCACCAGGGGGCAATCCTATTTTAAAGGACAGGACAAGTGATGACAAGACAGGCATGGAAAAATGGTTTTGAATGAAGGTTTTTAGGGTGTCATGGACGATCTTCATAAAACAGAGGCATTGGAATGGTGAGGACACCAGAAAGGCAGGAGTGGGTGAGCTTGGATGTGAGGTGAGACTAGAAAGCAGTGACTTCAAATATCTGTTAGTATTTTTTAAGGCTGTAAAGTGGATAGAAGTAGGATAGAAAAAGGAGGGGACTTTCAATCCCATAAGCTAAAATCAGAATTATTTTATAATTATACCTAATTCTATAATTACACATAGGGGAACAATGAGGGGTAGGCAGTCAGACTGAGGAGAGAAATACTTGGATCAGAACCTGTCTGGCTCTTCCATTTACCAGCTTATGAGCCAGCCTTTCCAGTTAATCACAGCTCTGTGACGCTCTAGGTCTTCATCTGTATATTGAGGATAATAATACCTATCCGTATAAACAACACATTCAGCTCAATATTAAAAAAACAAACAACCCAATTCAAAAATGGGCAGAAGACCTAAATAGACAGTTCTCCAAATAAGACATACAGATGACCAAGAAGCACATGAAAAGCTGTTCAACATCAATAATTATTAGAGAAATGCAAATCAAAACTACAATGGGGTATCACCTCACATCAGTTAGAATGACCATCATCAGAAAATCTACAAACAACAAATCCTGGAGAGGGTGTGGAGAAAAGGGAACCATCTTGCACTGTTGGTGGGAATGTAAATTGATACAGCCACTATGGAGAACAGTTTGGAGGTTCCTTAAAAAACTAAAAATAGAATTACCATATGATCCAGCAATCCCACTACTGGGCATATACCCAGAGAAAACCATAATTCAAAAAGACACATGCACCCCAATGTTCATTGTAGCACTATTTACAGTAGCCAGGTCATGGAAGCAACCTAAATGCCCATCGACGGATGAATGGATAAAGAAGATGTGGTACATATATACAATGAAATATTACTCAGCCATAAAAAGGAACGAAATTGAGTCATTTGTTGAGACGTGGATGGATCTAGAGACTGTCATACAGAGTGAAGTACGTCAGAAAGAGAAAAACAAATATTGTATATTAACGCATATATGTGGAACCTAGAAAAATGGTACAGATGAACTGGTTTGCAGGGCAGAAATCGAGACACAGATGTAGAGAACAAACATATAGACACCAAGCGGGGAAAGCAGTGGAGTGGTGTGGGTGGTGTGGGTGGTGGTGTGATGAATTGAGCAATTGGGATTGACATGTATACACATATGTGTATAAAATTGATGACTAATAAGAACCTGCTGTATAAAAAATAAACAAAATAAAATTGAAAAATTAAAAAATTAAAAAAATAATACCTATCCATGAGGTCAGTAAGTTCCTTAAGTAAAGCAATGTGTGTAGCATGTTTGGCACATTGTCCCCTGCATACCAAGTCCTCAAAGGTGTAAGAGTTATTATTCCTGTGTCGTTGTGAGTTGTCACTGTTAGTAGTTTTATGTCAGAGTAAAATAATGCAGAGATGCTCTATAAAAATTCACATTAACTTCAAAATACTCAGACCAAATGCACTACATATTATAGATGACACACATCTCTGAGTTGGTAAAGCTTTTGAAAACTCAGTGCAGTTAACTGAGAGATAAATGGTTAACTTTATTATAATAGAGCACTAGTAATCCACAGACCATCTTCAACAGAAATATCAAAATAAAACATAAGGTGTGCCTTCTCTTTGAGGAAGCAGGGAATAAAATGCATTACTCTTGTTGTGACTGGGTACTTCTATTTCTTAATGAGCACATGTGCCAAAGAACTGAACCTTTGTTCCCACCCAGCTTTCTCACTATAGAACTTCACTAAGTTATACATATTTTATCTCAAGCAAGGGAAGCTTCTTTGCCAGGAGGTGGGACAGAAATATCTAAATACCTACAAGAGGTCAGTACCTATCTCTTAGTAGATAACTCAAAGGTCTGGATACATTCAGAGATAGACTTCAATATCAAATTCATATTTCTGTTCTTTTCTGAACTCCTGACAGTTTTTACCCTGGAAAAGAACAGACTTAGAGAAAACATGACAAGGTGCTCACATACCTAATGGGCTGTCAGGTAGGAGTTGTACAGGCATCCAGTAGCTGTAGGTAGAAGAACCTTGAAGAACTGGAGGGTCATGCTCCAAACATGGGAAGAAAGAAACGTCTGCACTATTACAGGTTTCTGGGTGAAGGGAGAACACAAGGGCCTCCCAATAATCTTACCACAGCCAGGCTCTTTCTGCCACTGATAGACACCCGACTTTGTTTATTCATAAAACTAGAAAATCCAGGGGTAGGAAGCCTTCAAATATAGCTGGATCTAGGGGTTCCAGTGTGCTTGTCCTGGAGAAGGATGGTATATCCCCAGACAACTGTGTGTGGACAAAGAAATTTGAGGTTCCCAACTTTGATCTTTGATCTTTGGCTGCTGCAAAGATCACAGAATATTGGATAAAAATACTGAGGAAAGATGGTGTCGGGTCTCTATCCTAATTAAACGCAATCATCTTCTGGAATGATGGGACTGACACAAGTATCCGGGCCCTCATCTCAGGTATTCTACTTCATCGGTCTTAGAATCCCACCAGAGTATCTGCATTTTTAACATGTGCCCTTTCTTGTCTTATAGGACTGTTTGAGCGTTCAAGGAGATAGTTTATGTGAGACCACTTTGATAAATGCCATGGAAATGCTAACAATCATTCATCTAATCTACAGTGAATTTGCCAAGATCATGGAAATAATTAGTGAGAGAGCCAAGAGCCAGATCTCCTGAGCTTCCAGCCAGAGTTCTTTCTAATACTCTATATTATACTGTGTGCTCACACAATATGTGTGTATACTTGTGCATACACACACACATATATGTGCATGTACATGTCAGTATGTGTATATCTATATACACAGGTATGTGTGTGTACATACCTGTATTGTGTGTATATATGTCTCTTTTACCGAATTTGAGTTATAAAGCTCACATCAATGTATCAATCATCCAGTACTGTACAAAAGTCACGTACTACCTTCCTATTTCACACTCTGAGACACTGCACAAGGGAATTTTGTGTAATGCCAATCACAATTGCAAAAAGTAAAACACTGAAAGGAAACTTCCAGACACCAACCTTTTACAGTGGATCAGATAGAGTGCTTTGGTTGCAAATAGTAGAATAAGACAGCTTGACCAAGCTTAATGATACATGTAATCTATTGGACTTTGTGTCCTAACACACAGCTTGTTTAAGGCAAAGCTTGATCCAGCTGGTCAGACTAAGTCATTTGAGCCTGGTTATCTCCTGTATTTCTAGATCTGCTTCCCCATTATTTGATCTGTCCACTCCAGTCTCACGTCTTATTGCCCCAGATGACTGGCAATGGCTCTACAGCTATGGGTTCCCGACATTCAGACTCAGCATGTGCCCATCTCTAAGCCAGTCACTATGACTTTTGGAGGATGCTTATCAGCTTGGAAGATGGCCGCCACCACAGCATCCACTGCCGTTAGCAGAGCGGGCTTTGCCTTTCGTCATACGCACGTAGGAATTCACAAATGTAGGAAGGGGTTCAGATACATGTGGCAAAATGGATTTTCCTTCAGTGCACCCAGTGGGACACAATGACTATTTTAATCTATGATAATCTGAAACATATTTTATATTGAAACAAATGTGAGAATATTATGGGAGAAAAATGCAAATTTTTAATAAAATAAAAGGCCTCAACATTTTTGAAGCTGAAAATAAATATTTCACACTCTGTATTTAGGCAACAACCCAGGCTATCCCTCACTCCGGCCAAGATGAAAAACTCCGTTTTCCCAACGTAGAGGTTCTTGTGTGGAAACAGTTCAGTTGCCCGGCTTTACAACATCAGAATGGATGTGGAGACAATCTTGCTTGAGGCTTGCTAATTTTGTAGGAACCCTTCTCTTCATTGTTGGAATGATAAAAATATAAACTAGGCACAAGCTGAAAATTATCTGAGACAGCATATTACTTAAATATCAAAATAACCACATTATAAAGATATCAAGTTGTAGGTATTTCTACAGTATGATTTCAAAAGTTAAATTTCTATGAATAATGTTTCGTACATGCCCTACTGGGGGACTTTCTTATTTATCTTCCTTCATTATTCTTCTACCAACAAAATCCCACATATACTTTCTGGGCCAATTCAAGCCCATCTCCTCTGTGAAACTTTTTCTTACCAATTCTAAATACATCTGTAGCCCTACCCAAGTCTGAAGGGATTGCTGTTTCCTTCAGCAGTTGTGTCATACAGGGAAAACAGCATAGCCTCTGGCCTCAGAACGCTTGAGTTCAAGTCCATGCTCTCTTTTTTGAGCCTTTTACGGCACCATTTAATTTTTCTGTGTGTTCGTAGTAAAAAGAGGACACTGGATGGTAGATGTGAACATTTATCTGTACTTGATGCACTATGAAAACATAAGGGGACAATTGATTCCTACATCCCTGGGGCATTTATGGGGTAGTGCATTGGAAGATGAGTGAGCTATCCCATCAAAGAGCTTAGTGTTGATTCCTGACTTGGACCGCTTCTAGCTGCACATATTTGGGGAAATTGTTTAATCTTTATAAGCCTCTTTTTCTTATTTGAAATATAGGATTTTTGTGAGCCTAGAGTAAGGTAATATGTGTAAAGCAGAGGGCCCGGTACATAATGGAGTTTAAAAAATTGTGGCTATTACTCTCCTTATTCAATACTGTAAATATATACATATGCTACCATGTGCTTTCTCATGTATTTCTTGCTGTCATAAATGGCATACGTCTGGAGGGAGAAACCAGGCCTTCAACTCCAGGGCTCAGTTCAGTGTGTCTTACTATTGACTTCCATTGTCTGGTCCTGTCTCCCTAACTCTGAGATGAATGAATTGAATATGAGTTTCTCTAGGTCGCCACTTCCTGCATCTGACACACTTGTGTTTTTGTCCTGATGCTATGGCCTCATTGCCATGACATCCTAGGAGTAACCCCCATGTCTCTGATGCAGTTTTCTACCCAGCATCATTTGTATCATCAATTTCATGACAGCTAGGAGAGTGTGATGTAGATAAGCCGTTCTGCTTGATTACAAGGTCTGTTCTAAGGGTCCCTCTCTCTTTCCATAATCAACTATCCTATTTAGAAGAGTCTCTATAGTGCAGTGGTTCCCACCCTGAGGTCTCAGCATCCCTTGTAATAGTCTTGTAATATATCAGCAGTAACTTTTTAAAAGCATGGGGGAAGTGGGAGGGAAAGAGAGAGAGATGGACAGAAAGTGAGAGATAGATTAGTTAAATAGCTTGCCAACACCACAAAGCTAGTGACTGAGATCCAAACCTCGGCTTATAAACCACAAAACAAGCCACTCCTTGCTTTGTTGCCGTCAATCTCATGTTGATAGCATGGGAATCTCATGCTTATTAGAAGCCTTGATTGGCAGTTATATAGTGTTTGATGAATGAAACATGAGATAATAAAAGTGTTATTACTTGTACAGTTCAGTTGAGTAGACAAACGTTTCAAATATGGCGGTTTCGGGGCTCGTGAAAGCAGGTCTTACCGGTGGAAGGCTCAGAGCACTCTCATTGCATTGACATTGGTCTTGTACACGTCCACCAAGTGATCAAGTGAGAAGAAGAAAGGAATCCATATAAGAAAAATACCGGTTTAAAAGTGGTGCCTGAAACTCAAAATACTGACCGTATTTTAACAGAATCACCAAACCTCCTTGGACTGTCTTTCAAGCAACATTTTACTGATGTGTTGGTACAAGCTCCGTGGTATAAATTTATTGGTTTTCTACCACCAAATTCTGATAAATCCAGAGAATATTGATGCTGGTTTTTCTCCCCTCCAAGTACTTATAGCATCCCAATTCTTCAACCATACATTCATTACAGAAGAACTCAAAAAAAAAAAAAAAAAAGAACTAGAAATTACATCAAAACCAATTTAATCATTAAGCAGTATTACAGCTACAGTCTGTGATGTCTTATGAGAATGTTTAGGTAAAAAAAAAATCAACTGTTTATTACTGTTGTCTTTGTATTCTAGTAGATTTTAACAGTCTCTGCTACTCCTAGGATTTAAATAATTGTCCTGATCCTCTATCTACCATAAATCTGGCCAGAGTAGAACTTTCACAGTTTTTGAAGAAAGGATTAAAAATTGCACTATTTCTAGACAAAAGTATATATTTGAATTACAGCTTATGAGAAAAATCCTGATAATGAAATCTTGCTGTGCATTGTTTTGATTGAGAGAAAACACAACAAGCTAAAGGGGAAGAATCCATAATTCTTCCACAATTCTAGAAATTAGATTGAGGTAAAAGTAACAAAAAGAAGAGAATGCTTTCCAACCAGCAGTATAACATTATCTTAGTTTGATTTTTTGAAACCTTCAATAATTGTAGATATTTCTTTGGTAGTCACTCTGTGCCAAAAATGATGTCAAATTACTGGCATCCTGCCATCCGAGGGCCACCTGGTGATCGCATCAGCTCTCAAGGACAAGACAAGGAGAACCTGTTTCCTGACCACCCAGCCCAGGACGAAAAAGACATCTGATGATGGTCATTCTGGGACCAGAAGCTGTGGGGCTATGTGGAAGTGAGTTACTCTCTCCAGCCTCCTTTGTGCGAAACAGCAGACAGCGTAAACCCCACCTGCTGTTAATTATAACTTCAGCAGTTGCATGCAGGCATGAGGTATTTATTTCCTAATCTGTGCTTTATAAAATGCTAACCAAATGCAGCATTTTTATTTCCTGGTGTCTCTCTCATAAAAAAATAATGCCAACAAAAAGGAAGGAAGAGAGAGAGAGAGAGAGAGAAGAAACAAGAGTTCTACTTTACTACTGACTAGACTTAGAACCTGTTCTTTTGTTCATTTCTTCATCTGTGTGGGTTTTGTGAATGTGTGTTTGAAGAAAGTAGTATTTCTTTTGTGATTTACTGTGTCATCAAATACTATCTACTATAAAGTCAATTCAAGAAAATCTCTTTAGATTCATTTATTCATTCAATCTATTTATATTCTCTTTCATATTCAATTTGCTCCTTTGCCTTCCTAGGTTTCAAGTGTGTTGACACACTTGATGACATATTGCTACATGAGAAGAATCAGGGGCAAAGTGGAGAGCATGAGAAGTAGCATGTACAATGCCAGCCTCTCCCTTATCAACAAGATAAACTTGGTTAAGTTATTTACTTTCCCTGAGGCTTAGCTTTCTTATCTCTAGAATGGGTACCATAATACCATCCATGCAAATGATTGGGATAATTGGATGAAATATTTGAAAAGACCCTGGGATGTAGCAAACGCAACAAATGTCAGCAAACCAGATTACTTACTGTTACAGACTAGGGTATCTGCTCTTCCTGATTTGAACCTTGAAGACTATCAGTTTACTTTCACACTCCTTGGATCTCACCCATAATGTAGAGTTTTCTTTTTTGTATCTCAAAATTCTATAAGTGTCTTAATAGTTTGTTTTACATAACCTATATGTTTTTAACACACACAAAAAGAAAACATCTTCAGTGTGAAAAGTCAATTTGCCAGCGCCTTCTAAACTCTCCTTTGTGTTCTGCACCAGTAATCTAAGAATTCAGCACAACCTCCACACACGTAAGAGAGGTTGCATTATGTAACTGTAGATATTTGTGGTGGATTGATTGCATTAATGGCCCAAATACTTCTCCACTCCTTTTATCATGACTATTGCCACATGCCTTTTCAGTTTCTCTCACAAAAGAGGCAGTCTCTTTCTCCAGCCCTTGAATTTGGGCTCATCCATGTGACTAATTTTGGGCCATAGAATGAGGTGGAAGCAATAATAGTCCATCATGAACTAGGCTGTAAGAAGCCTGTGTGTTTCCACTTGCTCTCTCACTCCTCTGCCTTCCCTGTGAGATGTCTGAGTTGTCCTTCTGGAGAACAAGGCAGGTGTAGAGCAGGGTCAAGTTCCCCTAGTCTCCCTGCCAAGGCCATCCTAGATCAGCTGACCCTCCTCTGCTCATCAGGTAAGTGTAGGTGCCCAGCTGAGAGGGAGCTTTCTATCCAAGCCCAGCCTATATTGATAGTGTTGATTCTGGATGGCACTACGTTTTTTCAGCTGTTTGCAACACAGGATTCTTGTGGCTTTAGATAATTGCTACCATGTTGTTATTTAATTTGTTTTTTTCACTTAAGGTGTTTTAAAATATATCTCTCTGTTAATATATGTGGGTCTACTTCATATTTGATCATGAATTATGTAACAGTATGTATTAGCATGCTTATTTAACCATGGCTTGCTGGGAAACATTTAGAAGTTTCATATTTTATTACAATTACAAATAATGTTGCAGTGACATCTTTAACCATGCCTCTGTGTGCACATGTGTAGATATTTCTCCAGGATTCACAAAGAAATGTAGCATTTCATTGTCAATAGATATGCTTGTTTTGTTTTATATTAGATATCACCAAAGTGGTGCTATTACATTTTGATACAAATGTAATGGTTTCATAGTGGTCAAAGAACATACTGCAAATGGTCTAATTCTTTTACATTTGGTGAGGTTTGTTTTATGGCTCAGGAGGTTCTCTATCTTGGTATGTGTTTACGAGCATTTGAAAAAACTGCAGGATCTGCTGTTGTTGGGTAGAACATTCTATAAATCTTGATTACTTCTTTTGATTGGTCATATTGTTGAGTTTGTCTCTTTTCCAGCTTATTTTCTGTCCTATTGTTCTATCAATTTTTGAGAGGGGTGTTAAAGTCTCCAACTGTGATCATGGATTGATCTTTTTCTTCTTTCAGTCATAAGATTTGTTTTACATAATTTGCAGCTATGTTGTTTGATGCATACACTTTTAGTATTGCTATGTCGTCTTCATGAATTGACACTATCATCATTAAGTAACGTCTCTCTCAGTCTCTGGTTATTTTGTTTGCTCCAGAGCTCACTTTATCTGATAATATTCCACATTTTTCTTTTGATTAATGTTTGCATGACATACTTTTTCCATCCTTTTACTCTCAGCCTACCTATATTGTCATATGTGAAATGAGTTACATATAGATAGCTTATAGTTGGCTCACATTTTTAATCCACCTTACCAATCTCAGTGTTTGAATTTGTATGTTTAGACCATTACGTGTAATGTAATTATTGCTATGTTAGGACATGGGTCTGTCATCTCACTTTTTGGTTTTCTATTTGTTCTTTCTGTTTTTCATTTCTCTGTTTTCTTTTTTCTGCCTTCCTATGAGTTACATGAACATTTTTTAGAGTTTTATTTTTATTTATTTATTGTGCTTATGAGTGGATTTGTCTGTATGGCTATTTTGGTAGTTACCTGGGTTTTGTACTATATAATTACTTATAACTGCCTATTAATTTTGACATTTTACTTGTTCACATGAAGTATAAAAAACTCATCTCCCTTTACATCTCTTTACTGTTCCCATAACATTTGTAATATAATTGTCTTAAATATTTTCTCTACACATATTTAAATCCATGTCTGTGTTATAATTTATGTCTCAACCTCCAGACATAATTCAGATAACAAAAGCAGAGAAAAATGTATTTTCCCACATTTTTACTTATTTTGTTGTTTTTCTTCCTTCCTGGTGTTCCAAAATTCTTTCAGTTTTCAATTGTCTCTGTCTAGAAAACTTCCTATTTAGATTTCCCCTATATTACTGAATAATATTTTTGTTGGATATAGAGTTCTGGATTAATATTTTTTTTATTTTGGCACTTAAAAACTATTGTGCCTTTTCCTTCTGGCATCCATGGTTTCTGAAAAGAAATCTGCTGTCATTATAACTGATTTTTCCCTACTGATTGTGTCATTTCTCTCTCACTTCATTCAAGATTTTTTCTTTGTCTTTACTTTCAGAAGTTTGACAATGATATGTTGTGTTGTAAATTTCTCTTTGGGATTCACTCAACTTCTTTAACCTGAAGGTTTATGTCTTTTGCCAGATTTGCCGAGTTTACAGCCATTATTTCCTTGAGCACCTCTTCAGCCCCTCTTTCTCCTTTTCTTCCTAGCCACTGAGGATATAAATGTTATATCTTTTAAGTTCCTTTACATTTTTTCCGATCTATTTTCTCCTGTTGATCAGATTTTTATTGCTCTGTTTTCAAGTCCACTGATTCTTTCCTCCAACTATTCTTCTGTTAAGCCATTCAGTGACTTTTGTTGTTGTTGTTGTTGTTGCATTTTTCACTTCTAAAATTTCCACTTGGTTCTTCTTTATTTCTCTGTTGAGACCTTGCATTTTTCCCCCTTTGTTTCAAGCATTTTCATACTCATTGAAGCATTTTTATCTTAGCTGCTTTAAAATTATTATCAAATAATACTAATTTCTCTGTCATCTCGATGTTGGCAGCTATTCATTGCCCTGTTTCATTTGATTTGAGACTTTTCAGGTTCTGATATGGTGACAGATTTCCAGTTGAAACCTAGACATTTTCAGCATTATGTAATGAAAATCTGGATCTAATTTAAGATTTCTGTTTTAGCTAGCTTGCTGTGAGACCACACTGGTGTAGGGGTAAGGGTGATGAATTATTCTGTCACTCAGGGGTAGAAGTCTATATTACACTCTGCCTCCATCAGTACCCAAGGCGTGATGAGCTCCTCATTATTGCTGGGCAGTAGTGGGCATTCCACACCCTCACTAGGATTTTGCTGATACCCCTTAGGGTGAGGAGGGGTAGGAGCATCTCATTACTGCTTCCCACGTGACCTCTGTGCTGTGCATGGAGGGGTCTGGCCTTATTACCACCAACTATACTCCACTAGGCTTCCTATGACACCACCCCAAAAGGGAGGAGGGGGTACCTCATTACAGTGGAGATAAAAGTCTCCACCAACACTACAGTGAGGGATGAGGACCTAGTTAACATATGGTGTGTGAAAGCCCAGCTCCCTACTTGGCCTTCTATAACACAGCCTTGGGGGCAGTTGTTGGGATTCCTGGTTACAGCCTGGGGAAGGGGGAAGTCTAAGTGCCCCCACTCAGCCATTCCTGGCTTGGGAAAAGGTGTGGCCACAGATTTTTCTGGTGTTTCTCTGGAGTAGAATACTTATTGGTTGAATATGTGCTATCTTGCTAGGGTGCCCCTTCCGTCCCTTTGGAGAGAAGCAGATTTCCGTTGGGGCTTTTTTTCATCTGTGCTCATTGGTGCTCCAGGTTATTTGTTTCTTTAGCTCTAAGTATAGAATACATGATACAAGACAAAAGCAGGGGACTCATAGCAGCATTGTTTCTTGGGTCCTGATGTCCCTAGCTGGTATGCATTTTTTTGGTCCATGTTTCGGCCTTATTTATTTATTTATTTTTTATGTATAATGTTCATGATTTTCAGTTATACTTAGCAGAAGGAAGAAGGAAATTGCTTCTATTTCACCTACCCAGAGGAGGTATTTTTTAAATTTATTTTTACTCCAAAATGAAACAGAATTATTATTTCAAAATAGAGAAAATGTTAAATGAACCTTATTGGTTACTTACTGTTACCCTTCTACTGCATTTATTAGGAAGATAAAAAGGTTTAAATGCTAAAATTTATCACTAAACCCAGATATTTTTTAAAGTACCAAACCTTAAAGATAATTTGAATAATGCCACCAAGCTTTCCTGAAAAATGTGTTATTTTTTTAATATGTTATTTTAAAATATTGAAAATTAGCAGTGGAAAGGAACAATGGCATCCCAAATTGTTGTTAATAGTGTACTCTCAATGTTTTTTTCTAATTCTGCTTTTAAGTGACTGAAAGAACTCTGAATGCTTCCCTTGAGAAACTGAACAAGGATGCCATCCCTCTGGGATACAGAGAAAGCAGTGATGCTACAGAAATTCACACACTTGTTTAATACAAGACAGGATCAATGCTGAATGACTAGGGTTCTTTGTTTTCTTCATTATTGGATGAAATTTAAAATATACTGCATAAAGAGATCAATGATAAATGAATGTAGTGATAGGTCAGGACTCTACCTACTGACATTGGTATACACAAATGAATTGTTATGATTAAAACTTTTTTAAAATCACAAAGAATTCTGATACATATCATAGTTACTTAACATTCATCTAAGACAACAAGAAATTTTAAAACATTTTAAAACAGGAAAATGTAGAATTAACCCTTACTGAATATGATATATGGGTAAGTCTTTCCCTTTTCCTTTCCTTCTCAATTATCTTAGAAGAATACAACTATGCATTTTTAATTCCTTTTAAATACCACTCTCGTGCCTTGCTGTTTGGACCATGATAGTATAGGTTTCCAAGAAAGCAACATGGCGGTGTGTTCCCATCTTGAACAGATAATTGCAGTACTAGTAATCTAGGCTAAGAAAATACTTGTAAGTACATGGTGGAATTTATATATATTGAACTACTCATTAAAGTGTAAGTTATATAACAGTAGATTCAATTGAAACTCTTTTTTTCTCAGGTACAATGGAAACCTCTAGAATAGAGAGCAAAATGGTAGGTGCCAAGTACACCCCATCCTGAAGCTCTGAGTTATACTCCCAGTTCAGGCCTTGTCTCCTCATACTGACCCTGAGAGGGCCGGGTTCTTTGGTGATGTGTTACAACAGAAGAGGGTCCCTCTTCTCTGTGCTCTTATGTTGAGGTGTATGTGGATATTTTTTATTGTTTGTGTTCACCACTAGACCATAAGATCCTCAACAACAATATACTTGGTTAAATATACTGCATTTATCATCCGTAATCTTTACCATCTCAGATGGTGAGTACATTGCACCATTTTTACTGCTAAGGCAACTGTATTTATAATTGCTTCGGGAGATGCAGATCCAGTTACATCTAACTTCCAAACCTATGGTGTGAGATATGGACCTATTTTATCCATTTTCCAAATGTCTACCCAGACCTGAGATGTCATTTCCAGCCTCGGGCTTTTCTTAGTTTCCTTCTATTTTTTCCTTCAACCCAAAGCTTAATCGTCCCGGCTGTACTCACCTTGCTTGGGAATGTCCTGTAGTTGATTCCCACATCTTCTAGAATTTAGCCCTGTCATCATCCTAGAAGGAGAACTTGTTCCCTCCTCCTCTCTGCACTGTCGGGGGAGGTCCAGAGTAAAGCCTGGTCACAGCCTGAATTGTGGAGGTATGGCTAGGTCTATTTTTTGTCTTTTATTATTGATTACAAGAGATGATTTTCCTACTTCTGCTGAATATTTTATTTAATCTGCTAAAGAGTTCTATGCTCCAACAGTTGAATTTCAGGAGTGGTTAATATGTGCTGCTCTTAGTGTTAAATGCTTTGCATGAGCATTATATTTAATGGTCCAACAACCAGAGAAGAAAGCTGTTATTATGATTCTTTCCATTTTACAGATGAAGAAACTGTGGTACACATCAGGTTAGTACCGGATCCAAGGTCACAAAGTAAGATTAGCATACCCAGATTAGAAATAGGATAGGTCTCGTCCTAGTACCCATGATTCTAAGTGCTGCATGCATGTACCTCTCAGGAATGATACCTCCTAACCATCTACAGACCTGTTAGCTCCACGATTATTCAAGGCAAGTGCTTATGATTGAGAGTGAAAGTCACTGGGAACAGGAGCAAATGCATCAATAGAGAATAGAATGCACAGAATGGGAAGACCCAGCCTTGAACAGCCACCTCCCTGAGAGCAGGGTGATGCCTGACTGTCCAGCGCCCTGCCCAGTACCTGGAGTACTGTGCACTCAGGAAGCAGTGAAACCTAACCGTGGTGCAGAGTCCAGCCCCATCCCAACACCTTCTTCCTTGACATCTGCACTGATATTCTACTCCCTAAATTGTATTTCCATTCTGGGTCCAGGGTCCAGAGATCTCTGCATTAACCCAGCAACTGCATGAACAATCCATATTTCCTTCATCACTGTCACATTTGCCAGCATACATAGGACACGGGGTCCAGATAGCAGCAAGTAGTGTTGTCATGTCAGACTGAAAACCCTTCTGGGGTCTGTACCCTGAATCCAACTCCTTTTGAGTAGAAACGACAAAGGCTTCATACCTTAAATCATAAAAGAAGCTCCAGGGAGTGGGAACAAAAATAATGCTTTGATACAAGCATCCTTCGCAAGATCTTGCAGCTTGGGTATTCTCAGAACAGCAGGGGAAAAAATACATGAATATAAAGGAATGCGGCTGCAGCCTTCAGAGGACGTAGCTATAAGTGTTAATGAGCTGTTGTCTGACAGCCAGGGACTGTTAATTACCCCAAGTCCTCCCAAAGTCACCGATGCTGTGGTTAGAGACAGGTGTCCAACTCCACAGTCACCTTCTCTGTGTTGTAAGCCTTGCCCAGAAAAGAACCTGCCTGACTCCAAAGCAGGACAGCCTGAAAGACCTCTTTGTTACTGGGGACTGCCTGCCTGGGACAAAGAAGTTGGGACAAAGCCACGGAGAAAAGGTCTTTGGTATTCTCTGTGGTGGCCGGGGCTTTCATGCTTCTGCATGCCTAGGGAGAAATGAGGTGTGCAGCTACGTGTTACAGAAAATCACCTCGTGAATCTTTATACCAGGGCCTGTTGGTGCCTGGTAGTTGTGTGCTACTCAGCAGGGTCTCCACTGCTCCTGGAAGTTGTGGATTAAAAATTCTGCCAAGTAAAAACACAGGCTGCAACTCCAGGTCCCAAGACACCCTCCAAAGATGTAATGATTCTGCACCCCGACATGAAACTGAATCGGTCAGTGGAAGCCAACCGAGAGCAGCACAGCAGAGGCAGGTGGGAATTGGTCTGCCCATAGATCTATTTTCCCCAAGTGCTTAGTCAGCCCAGGCTTCCCAGTCTGGGTCAGTGCAGACCTATTGTAGGGCTCTAAGTGAATAAACCGAACACTACATTTCAGCTTCCTTTTCAACAGAACCACTGTGGTTTGGCCCTTGCAGTGCGATGTTGGTCTCCATGTCCACCCCATTCATTCATTAATTTGTTCATTCAGCATAAAATTACTGAGAGCCCACTACATGTCAGATGCTGTTCCAGACCCTTGAGAAGCAGCACCCATCCAAACTATTAAAGCAGTGCCAGCTCCTCCTGGAAAGTTCATTCTAATAGACGGAGACAAGGCAGACAGACAATGAGGAATATGCGTGATTTTTTTAGAGTCACTCTTAAGGTATATAAAAGAAGGAATGAGGGCTGTGGGTTAGAGGGAGAGAGAGAAGGAGAGGGTGACAGTGTGAGAAGGGTCGGGGAACCTGAGGTGTGTGAGGGTCAGCGGGGGCACTGAATGTGTCAGAAAGGCTTCTGCAGCCTCACCTCACCTCCAACGAAGAGGGAAACTTGGTATGGGCTTTTTTAAAGTCCAGGATGAGGCTTAGATGGGGAGGGTGATAATACCCAGTCTGTGAGATTAAGCATCCTCCTGTAATGACAGAAGAAAAATACAACCCCAAACAACCAAACAAGTCAACTATGACAAAGACAGGGTTTTTTTCTTCAATTCCAAACGGGTTATCTTGACTCACTTATTTTCTGCACTGCACTGGCTGGTATCCAATAAAATGTTAAATAGAAGCATTGAGGTTGACCATCCTTGTCTTGGCCTCATCTTAGAGGAACCAGTTTTAGTATTTCACCATTATGATGTTGCCTGCAGACTATTGGCAGGTGCCTTTTATCAGGTTGAAAGAGATCCCTGTATTCCTAATTGACTGTGAGGTTTTATCATAAATATGAGCAGAGTTATCTTATATGCATTTTCTGTATTTATTGAGATAATCATAAATTTATGTTTTTAATTTTTTATTCTGTTGAAGCAGTGACTTGCCATTATTGATTTTTTGACTGTTTTACCTACCTTGCATTCATGGGATAAGCCACACTTGTTTGTTTGTTGATATTAAATTAAGGATTTTGGTATGTATGTTTACAGTAGTTATTGGAAAAGATAACTACTACAGATAACTACAGAAAAGATATTTAATGATCTTTTCTTCTAAGTTCATTTTAAAGATATTTGTGTCAGATTTAAACTGGCTCCGTAAAAAGAACTAGAGCAAGTTTTCCCTTCTTCTTTATTTCCTGAAAACCTTTATGGAAGATTGGTGTTATCTCTACTAATTTTTGATAGATTCGATCGGTATAACTTTTGTACCTGAAGTTTTCTTTGTACGAGTTTTTTTTTTTTTTTTCTTTCCTAATGCATATTTGACAGGTCAGTAAGTATAGAGCTATTCTGATTTTATTTCTTCTTGTGTCAGTTTTGGTAAATTGTTTCTTTTCAATGTATTAATTTATTTAGCATAGGTTACTAAAATTTATTCATATAAAGTTATGATACTGAATAATTATCTTTGAAATTTCTGTAGGATGTGGCATATTTCCTTTCCCATGCCTGATATTGGTAATTTGTGTCTACCTTTTTTTTTTCTTAAGCATTTCTGCTTGATTATTCATCATGGAGTTAACTTTTGAATTTGTTAATTATCTCTATTTTTATTACCTGACTGTATTTTATTTTACTGATCTCTGTTTTTATCTTTAGTATATTCTTCCTTCTACTTATTTTGTGTTTAAATTGCTCTTATTTTTCTGGCATCTTTAGATGAAAACATAGATCATCAGTTTTTAAACTGTTCTTTTCTAATCTAAGCATGTAAATCTATAAATGTTCCTCTAAGCACTTCTTTAGCAGAATTCCACAAATGTTGATATATTGTATTTTTATTATAATTATGTTAAAGTATAATCTTATTCTCCTTGTGATTTCCTTTTTAACCCACATCTTGGATTGTTTAATGTTCAAATACCGGGAGATTTTCTAGGTCTCTTATTATTATTGAATTCTAATTTTATTTTAGTGTGGAATATTGTGATTCATATCTATATACTTATTAATGTTTTATCTTGTTCTGTAAATTACTGAGAGTTACTCAGCCATAAAAAGAAACGAAACTGAGCTATTTGTAATGAGGTGGATAGACCTAGAGTCTGTCATACAGAGTGAAGTAAGTCAGAAAGAGAAAGACAAATACCGTATGCTAACACATATATATGGAATATAAGAAAAAAAATGTCATGAAGAACCTAGGGGTAAAACGGGAATAAAGACACAGACCTACTTGAGAATGGACTTGAGGATATGGGGAGGGGGAAGGGTAAGCTGTGACAAAGCGAAAGAGAGGCATGGACATATATACACTACCAAACGTAGGGTAGATAGATAGTGGGAAGCAGCCGCAGAGCACAGGGAGATCAGCTCGGTGCTTTGTGACTGCCTGGAGGGGAGGGATGGGGAGGGTGGGAGGGAGGGAGATGCATGAGGGAGGGGATGTGGGAACAGATGTATATGTATGACTGATTCACTTTGTTATAAAGTAGAAACTAATAAAAAAAAAAAGTTAAAAAAAAAAATTACTGAGAGTGAAGTGTAAAATATCCAACTATGATGTGGACTTCTCTATTTCTTCTTTTAGTTGTGTCAGTTTTGCTTCATGTATATTATTTCTGTATATATATTTATTGAAGTATATTTGATTTACAATGTTGTGGTAGTTTCAGGTGTACAGCACAGTTGATATGAACATACACACACTACTATAAATATAAAATAGATAACCAGCAAGGACCTACTGTATAGCACAGGGAACTATACTTAATATTTTGTAATACTCTATAAGGGAAAATAATCTAAAAAAGAATATATATGTATATGTGTGTGTATATATATATATATATAAACTGAATCACTGCTTCATGTATTTTAAAGTACTGTTATGAGTGCATAAACATACTTGACTGCTGTCTTCCAGATGAACTGACTCCATTACCATTATGTAATGTCCCTTATTTGTCTCCAGTAATACTTTTTGCCTTGAAGTCTTCTTTGTCTTGTATTTATATATCCACCCTACATTGCTTATGTTTGTTGTTTGCTGATGCCTTTTCTAGGATATTATCCCTACACCTAGTACACAGACTTGCCGGAGTCTTAACTAGATGCCTGATGTGCTCAGTGAGGTCTCTTCACTGGGAGGGTACACCTGACCTCAGCATCTCTGTTCGGTTCTCAGTTCTGCTCGGCCTTGGGGAACATTACGTGGGCATGCACTGGGCAGCCTTTATCCACTGGACTGTAGTGAGTCCCTGCACAGACTTCTAGGGTCTCCAATCTGCCCAGAAACCTCTTCTTCTGTGCATTGCCCTATAGATTCCAAATCCTGCCACATCCCAGGACTCCGCTTTCTACCTTCTCAGCTCAGCCACAAAGTTGCTGTGTTTGGGTTACATTTCTTTCCACAGCAGAAGAAAAGTATCCCCAAGTGGAAAGCTAGTGTTGTTTTAGTATTGCTTGGTGCTCATTCCTTTTCCAATGACCAAGATCCTGCACTGCCTGGATGCCTGAAAGTATTCACATCACGTCTGTTGCCCACGTTTAGTAATGTTCACAGTGGGAAGAGAGGTTTAATTGCATTATGATGAGAAGCAGAGGTTGGAGGACTTATCTTGAATCCAGAACCTTCCTATGTTCTGAGACTACAATGGTGATAAAAGTAGACTTAGTGTCCTCTCTCAGGAATCATATAACATAATGGGGGCAGAAAGACTTTAAACCAAGACTTGAGATGATAAAATTGCATACAAAGGAATACGGCAGCAATAGAACCAATAATGGAGCTTGAAATAAATTTAGGGCTGGAGGAGGAAATTAGGAAAGCTTTTTTGAGTAAATTATTATTAAAGTAAGATTTAAAGGATGAGTATGAATTAACAACATTATGGATGGGTCAGACGAATACTAGACTGAAAAATGGCCCTGTGGTAGGAGGGTACATAGAGCATACCTGTAGCTCACCAAGATGTGAAGAAGGCCAAGTGGCCAGCACAGACATAGGGGGTGAGATGCAGACACGGGAGGTGAGGATGGGCATATAGACTGTGCTTGCATCCAGCAGGGTCTGGGGGCTGTAATGGGGGTATAGGTTTCACAATGGAAAGCAGTAATCTTTAATAAGCAGGCAGGTATTGGAAGGGAAAGACATATGTTCATTTTTAAAGTTTATTTTGACTTTATTTTTGAGAACCTATTGGAAGAGATCCGACTAGATAAAGTTATACCAAACAAATATTATTGCTATATTGATATATTACTCTACATAAATTATTGGGAATGAATTTCTCAATATTTTAAGTATGTATATATATACAACGAAAGCCTGATCTATATTTCAGGAGCTGGCTGAACTTTTGTGAAACCAAAATTTACCCATTCTTATTTTCTGAAATATCTGTTGAGAAAGTTGAGCTAGTAAATCACAGAATGAAAAACAGAGACAGATCTTGGAATTTTATGCAAGGATTCACACATATCATCAAAAAAGTGGCTCAGTCGGTCTAATGGTCTTTGCAATCTCTGCTTTCTTTCACTTAAAAATAAAATGAGTGTGTGTCATTAGCCTATCAAAGATGTTCTACCACACTTGTATCAGTTAGTTTTTGCTAAGTAACAAATAACCCCCCACAAAACAAAGGTTTAAAATAGACACACGTTATTGGTTTTCATGATGCTGTGGGTCAACTGGCCTTGGTCTAGGAATACTGTCTTCAAGTGTCTGGAAGTAAGTAGGCTATTTTGTCTAGGGGAGACGTCCCTGGAGAAGGCTCCCCTCTACTCCATGATGTTTTTGTTTCCTAGTACTCTGGCATGGACTTCTTACTGTGGGGTCACAAGTTTCCACAGAAACAGAGGAACAAACAAGCCCTGATACATAAATGCTGTTCAAACCCCAGCTTGAGTCCTGATTGCTAATGTCCTGATGGCCAAGCCCACATTCAAGATTGGAAAAATTTTCACTACTTTTACAATCTGCCATTCAGGCTCCTAGAGAAAGGGCTGGGGGTTGCAATAGAACAGTATCTACTAAGTACCAGACACTTTTAATTTGTCCTCTCACTTGAGCCTCAAAACCACCCTGAAAGGTAGTTACTGTCATTACTCTCATTTTACAGTTGAAAAGAGTGGGATTCATAGAGTTTGTATTATGTCAAAATTCAGAGGCAGAATACCTCCCAGACATACCTCACTTCAAAGTCCAACATGTTCAAAGCAGGTAAACCTTTCAGAAATGAGATTGGAGTGCTCTAAAATAGTGTAACAGACATTTTTCCAAAGAGAAAAAGCAGATGGCCAAGAGGCACATGAAAAGATGCCCAACATTGCTTATCATCATAAAAACACAAATCAAAACCACAATAAGATATCACCTCACATCAGTCAGAATGGCTATCATCAAAAAGAACACAAATAACAAATGCTGGAGAGGGTGTAGAAAAAAGAGAACCCTCCTACACTGTTGGTGGGAATGTAAATTGGTGCAGCCACTATGGAGAACAGTATGGAGGTTTCTCAAAAAACTAAAAATAGAACTATGATATGATCCAGTCATCACACTCATGGATATATATCCAAAAGAAACAAAAGCAGCAGTTCAAAAAGATACATGCACCCCAATGTTCATAGCAGCATAATTTACAATTGCCAAGATATGGAAGCAACCTAAGTGTCCATCACAGATAAATGGATAAAGAAGATGTGGTGTGTGTGTGTGTGTGTGTGTGTGTGTGTGTGTGTGTGTGTATATACATACATACATACAATGGAATACTACCTCAGTCATAAAAAAGGATGACATTTGGCCATTTGCAACAACGTGGATGGGATTGGAGGGCATTATGCTAAGTGAAATAAGCCAGAGAAAGACAAATACTGTATGATATCACTTATATGTGGAATCTAAAAAAATACAACCAACTAGTGAATATAACAAAAAGAAGCAGACTCACAGAGATACAGAACAAACTAGTGGTTACCACAGGGGAGAAGGGCAAGATAGGGCTGGGATAGTGGGAGGTACAAACTATTAGATATATAATAAGCTACAAGGATATGTTGTACAACATGGGGAAAACAGCCAATTTTTTTTTACATCTTTATTGGAGTATAATTGCTTTACAATGGTGTGATAGTTTCTGCTTTATAACAAAGTGAATCAGTTATACATATAAATATGTTCCCATATCTCTTCCCTCTTGCATCTCCCTCCCTCCCACCCTCCCTATCCCACCCCTCTAGGTGGTCACAAAGCACCAAGCTGATCTCCCGGTGCTTTGCGGCTGCTTCCCACTAGCTATCTATTTTACATTTGGTAGTGTATATAGGTCCATGCCACTCTCTCACTTTGTCACAGCTTACCCTTCCCCCTCCCCATATCCTCAAGTCCATTCTCTAGTAGGTCTGTGTCTTTATTCCTGTCTTACTCCTAGGTTCTTCATGACATTTTTTTCTTAGATTCCATATATATGTGTTAGCATACGGTATTTGTCTTTCTCTTTCTGACTTACTTCACTCTGTATGACAGACTCTGGGTCCATCCACCTCACTACAAATAAATGAATTTCGTTTCTTTTTATGGCTGAGTAATATTCCATTGTATATATGTGCCACATCTTCTTTATCCATTCATCTGATGATGGACACTTATGTTGTTTCCATCTCCTGGCTATTGTAAATAGAGCTGCAATGAATATTTTGATACATGACTCTTTTTGAATTATGGTTTTCTCAGGGTATATACCCAGTAGTGGGATTGCTGGGTCATATGGTAGTTCTATTTTTAGTTTTTTAAGGAACGTCCATACCGTTCTCCATAGTGGCTGTACCAATTCACATTCCCACCAGCAGTGCAAGAGTGTTCTCTTTTCTCCAAATCCTCTCCAGCATTTATTGTTTCTAGATTTTTTGATGATGGCCATTCTGACTGGTGGGAGATGATATATCATTGTAGTTTTGATTTCCATTTCTCTAATGACTAATGATGTTGAGCATTCTTTCATGTGTTTGTTGGCACTCTGTATACCTTCTTTGGAGAAATGTCTATTTAGGTCTTCTGCCCATTTTTGGATTGGGTTGTTTGCTTTTTGTTATTGAGCTGCATGAGCTGCTTGTAAATTTTGGAGATTAATCCTTTGTCAGTTGCTTCATTTGCAAATATTTTCTCCCATTCTGAGGGTTGTCTTTTGGTCTTGATTATGGTTTCCTTTGCTGTGCAAAAACTTTTAAGTTTCATTAGGTCCCATGTGTTTATTTTTGTCTTTATTTCCATTTCTCTAGGAGGTGGGTCAAAAAGGATCTTGCTGTGATTTATGTCATAGAGTGTTCTGCCTATGTTTTCCTCTAAGAGTTTGATAGTGTCTGGCCTTACATTTAGGTCTTTAATCCATTTTGAGCTTATTTTTGTGTATGGTGTTAGGGAATGATCTAATCTCATACTTTTACATGTCCCTGTCCAGTTTTCCCAACACCACTTATTGAAGAGGCTGTCCTTTCTCCACTGTACATTCCTGCCTCCTTTATCAAAGATAAGGTGACCATATGTGTGTGGGTTTATCTCTGGGCTCTCTATCTTGTTCCATTGATCTATATTTATGTTTTTGTACCAGTATCATACTGTCTTGATTACTGTTGCTTTGTAGTATAGTCTGAATTCAGGGAGCCTGATTCCTCCAGCTCTTTTTATCGTTCTCCAGATTGCTTTGGCTATTTGGGGTCTTTTGTGTCTCCATAAAAATTGTGAAATTTTTTGTTCTAGTTCTGTGAAAAATGCCAGTGGTAGTTTGATAGGGATTGCATTGAATCTGTAGATTGCTTTGGGTAGTAGAGTCATTTTCACAATGTTGATTCTTCCAATCCAAGAACATGGTATATCTCTCCATCTATTTGTATCATCTTTAATTTCTTTCATCAGTGTCTTAAAATTCTCTGCATACAGGTCTTTTGCCTCCTTAGGTAGGTTTACTCCTAGATATTTTATTCTTTTTGTTGCAATGGTAAATGGGAGTGTTTTCTTGATTTCACCTTCAAATTTTCATCAATAGTGTATAGGAATGCCAGAGATTTCTGTGCATAAATTTTGTATCCTGCTACTTTACCAAATCCATTGATTAGCTCTAATAGTTTTCTGGTAGCATCTTTAGGATTCTCAATGTATAGTATCATGTCATCTGCAAACAGTGACAGCTTTACTTGTTCTTTTCCGATTTGGATTCCATTTATTTTCTTTTCTTCTCTGATTGTTGTGGCTAAAACTTCCATAACTATATTGAATAAGAGTGGTGAGAGTGGGCAACCTTGTCTTGTTCCTGATCTTAGTGGAAATGCTTTCAGTTTTTCACCATTGAGGATGTTGTTGGCTGTGGGTGTGTCATATATGGCCTTTATTATGTTGAGGAAAGTTCCCTCTGTGCCTACTTTCTGGAGGGTTTTTATCATAAACGGTGTTGAATTTTGTCAAAAGCTTGCTCTGCATCTATTGAGATGACCATATGGTTTTTCTCCTTCAATTTGTTAATATGGTGTATCACATTCATTGATTTGTGTATATTGAAGAATCCTTTCATTCCTGGAATAAACCCCATTTGATCATGGTGTATGATCCTTTTAATGTGCTGTTGGATTCTGTTTGCTAGTATTTTGTTCAGGATTTTTGCATCTATGTTCATCAGTGATATTGGCCTGTAGTTTTGTTTCTTTGTGACATCTTTGTCTGGTTTTGATAGCAGGGTGATGGTGGCCTCGTAGAATGAATTTGGGAGTGTTACTCCCTCTGCTATATTTTGGAAGAGTTTGAGAAGGATAGGTGTTAGCTCTTCTTTAAATGTTTGATAGAATTCGCCTGTGAAACCATCTAGTCCTGGGCTTTTGTTTGTTAGAAGATTTTTTATCACAGTTTCAATTTGAGTGCTTGTGATTTGTCTGTTCATATTTTCTATTTCTTTCTGATTCAGTCTTGGCAGGTTGTGCATTTCTACGAATTTGTCCATTTCTTCCAGGTTGTCCATTTTATTGACTTAGAGTTGCATGTAGTAATCTCTCATGGTCTTTTGTACTTCTGCAGTGTGAGTTGTTACTTCTCCTTTTTCATTTTAATTCTATTGATTTGAGTCTTCTCCCTTTTTTTCTTGATGAGTGGCTAATGGTTTATCAATTTTGTTTATTGTCTAAAAAATCCAGATTTTAATGTTATTGATCTTTGCTATCACTTATTTCATTTCTTTTTCATTTATTTCTGATCTGATCTTTAAGATTTCTTTCCTTCTGCTAACTTTGTGGGGTTTTTGTTCTTCTTTCTCAAATTGCTTTAGGTGCAAGGTTAGGTTTTTGTTCGAGATGTTCCCTGTTTCTTAAGGTAGGATTGTATTGCTATAAACTTCCCTCTTAGAACTGCTTTTGCTGCATCCCATAGGTTTTGGGTCAACATGTCTCCATTGTCATTTATTTCTAGGTATTTTTTGATTTCCTCTTTGATTTCTTCAGTGATCACTTCGTTATTAAGTAGTGTATTGTTTAGCCTCCATATGTTTGTATTTTTTACAGATCTTTTCCTGTAATTGATATGTAGTCTCATAGTGTTGTGGTCGGGAAAGATACTTGATACAATTTCAATTTTCTTAAATTTACCAAGGCTTGATTTGTGACCCAAGATATGATCTATCCTGGAGAATATTCCATAAGCACTTGAGAAAAATTTGTATTCTGTTGTTTTTGGATGGAATGTCCTATAAATATCAATTATATCCATCTTGTTTAATGTATCATTTAAAGCTTGTGTTTCCTTATTTATTTTCATTTTGGATATCTGTCCATTGGTGAAAGTGGGGTCTCAAAGTACTCTACTATGAATGCGTTACTGTTGATTTCCCCTTTTATGGCTGCTAGTATTTGTCTTATGTATTGAGGTGCTCCTATGTTGCGTGCATAAATATTTACAATTGTTGTATCTTCTTGGACGGATCCCTTGATCATTATGTAGTGTCCCACTTTGTTTCTTCTAATAGTCTTTATTTTAAATTCTATTTTGTCTGGTATGAGAATTGCTAATCCAGCTTTCTTTTCGTTTCTATTTGCATGGAATATCATTTTCCATCCCTCACTTTCAGTCTCTATGTGTCTCTAGGTCTGAAGTGGGTCTGTTGTAGACAGCATATATATGGGTCTTGTTTTTGTATCCATTCAGCCAGTCTGTGTCTCTTGGTGGGAGCATTTAATCCATTTACCTTTTTTTTTTTTTTGCTGTACATGGGCCTCTCATTGCCATGGCCTCTGCTGTTGAGGAGCACAGGCTCCCAATGTGCACGCTCAACAGCCATGGCTCATGGGCCAAGCCACTCCACAGCATTTGGGATCTTCCCGGACCGGGGCATGAACCCGCGTCCCCTGCATTAGCAGGCGGACTCTCAACCACTGCGTCACCAGGGAAGCCCAATCCATTTACATTTAAGGTAATTATCAATATGTGTGTTCCTATTCCCATTTTCTTAAGTATTTTGGGTTTGTTATTGTAGGTCTTTTCCTTTTCTTGTGTTTCTTGCCTAGAGAAGATCCTTTAGCATTTGTTGTAAAGGTGGTTTGGTGGTGCTGAACACTCTCAGCTTTTACTTGTCTGTAAAGGTTTTCATTTCTCCATAAAATCTGAATGAGATCCTTGCTGGGTAGAGTAATCTTGGTTGTACATTTTTCTCCTTCATCCCTTTAAATATTTCCTGCCAGTCCCTTCTGGCTTGCAGAGTCTCTGCTGAAAGATCAGCTCTTAACCTTATCAGGATTCCCTTGTGTGTTATTTGTTGTTTTTGCCTTGCTGCTTTTAATATGTTTTCTTTGTATTTAATTTTTGACAGTTTGATTAATATGTGTCTTGGCATGTTTCTCCTTGGATTTATCCTGTATGGGACTCTCTGTGCTTCCTGGACTTGATTAACTATTTCCTTACCCATATTAGGGAAGTTTTCATCTATAATCTCTTCAAATATTTTCTCAGTCCCTTTCTTTTTCTCTTCTTCCTGAACCCCTATAATTCGAATGTTGGTGCATTTAATGTTGTCCCAGAGGTCTCTGAGACTGTTCTTAGTTCTTTTCATTCTTTTTTCTTTTTTCTGCTCTGCAGTAGTTATTTACACTATTTTATCTTCCAGGTCACTTATCCGTTCTTCTGCCTCCATTATTCTGCTACTGATCCTTTCTAGAGTATTTCTAATTTCATTTATTGTGTTGTTCATCATTTGTTTCATCTTTATTTCTTCTAGGTCCTTGTTAAATGTTTCTTGCATTTTCTCTATTCTATTTCCGAGATTTTGGATCATCTTTACTATCATTATTCTGAATTCTTTTTCAGGTAGACTGCCTATTTCCTCTTCATTTGTTAGGTCTGGCAGGTTTTTATCTTGCTCCTTGTTCTGTGTGTGTATTTCTGTTGTATCACTTTGTTTATCTTACTTTATTTAGGGTCTCCTTTTTGCAGGCTTCAGGTTCATAGTTCCCGTTGTTTTTGGTGTCTGTCCCCAGTGGCTAAAGTTGGTTCAGTGGGTTGTGTAGGCTTCCTGGTGGAGGGGACTAGTGCTTGTGTTCTGGTGGATGAGGCTGGATCTTGTCTTTCTGGTGGGCAGGTCCACATCTGGTGGTGTGTTTTGGGGTGTTTGTGGCCTTATTATTATTTTAGACAGCCTCTCTGCTAATGGGTGGGGTTGTGTTCCTGTCTTGCTAGCTGTTTGGCATAGGGTGTCCAGCACTGTAGCTTGCTGGTCGTTGAGTGAAGCTGGGTGCTGGTGTTGAGATGGAGATCCCTGGAAGATTTTTGCCGTTTGATATTATGTGGATCTGGGAGGTCTCTTGTGGACCAGTGTCCTGAAGTTTGCTCTCCCATCTCAGGCACAACACTGACTCCTGGCTGCAGCACCGAGAACCTTCCTTCCACACGGCTCAGAATAAAAGGGAGAAAAAGTAGAAAGAAGAAAGAAAGAAAGAAAGAGGATAAAATAAAATAAAATAAGATAAAATAAAATATAGTTATTAAAATAAAAATTATTAGTAAAAAAATGTTAAGTAAAACAACAACAACAGCAACAACAAATGGACGGTTAGAACCCTGGGACAAATGGTGGAAGCAAAGCTGTACAGACAAAATCTCACACAGAAGCATACACATACACACTCACAAAAAGAGGAAAAGGGGAAAAAATAATATATCTTGCTCTCAAAGTCCACCTCCTCAATTTAGGATGTTTCATTGTCTATGCATGTATTCCACAGATACAGGGTACATCAAGTTGATTGTGGAGCTTTAATCCGCTGCTCCTGAGGCTGCTGGGAGAGATTTCCCTTTGTCTTCTTTGTTCGCACAGCTCCCGGGGCTCAGCTTTGGATTTGTCCCCGGCTCTGCGTGTAGATCACTGGAGGGCATCTGTTCTTCGTTCAGACAGGATGGAGTTAAAGGAGCAGCCACTTCGAGGACTCTGACTCACTCAGGCCGGGTGGAGGGAGGGGTACAGATGCGGGGTGAGCCTGCGGTGGCAGAAGCCAGCGTGACGTTGCACCAGCCCGAGGCGCACCGTGCGTTCTCCCAGGAAAGTTGTCCCTGGGTCGTGGAACCCTGGCAGTGGCGGGCTGCACTGGCTCCTGGGGTGGGGGAGGTGTGGACAGTGACCTGTGCTCACACACAGGCTTCTTGGTGGTGGCAGCAGCAGCCTTAGCATCCCACAACCGTCCCTGGGTTCCACACTTTCAGCCATGGCTCACGCCCGTCTCTGAAGCTCCTTTAAGCAGCGCTCTGAATCCCCTCTCCTTGCCCACCAGGAAACAAAGAGGGAAGAAAAAGTCTCCTGCCTCTTAGGCAGGTCCAGACTTTTTTCCGGACTCCCTCCTGGCCAGCCGTGGTGCACTAACCCCTTCAGGCTGTGTTCACGCTGCCAACCCCAGTCCTGTCCCTGCGCTCCGACCGAAACCCGATACCCGAGCCTCAGCTCCCAGCCCCGCCCACCCCGGTGGGAGAGCAGACAAGCCTCTCTGCCTGGTGAGTGCTGGTTGGCACCGATCCTCTGTGCGGGAATCTCTCCGCTTTGCCCTCCACACCCCTGTTGCTGCACTCTCCTCCGTGGCTCCGAAGCTTTCCCCCTCCGCCACCCGCAGTCTCCGCCCGCAAAGGGGCTCCTAGTGTGTTTAAACCTTTCCTCCTTCACGGCTCTCTCCCAGAGGTGCAGGTCCCATTCCTATTATTTTGTCTCTGTTTTTTTCTTTTTTCTTTTTCCCTACCCAGGTATGTGGGAAGTTTCTTGCCTTTTGGGAGGTCTGAGGTCTTCTGCCAGCGTTCAGTAGGTGTTCTGTAGGAGTTGTTCCACGTGTAGATGAATTTCTGATGTATCTGTGGAGAGGAAGGTGATCGCGTCTTACTCTTCCACCATCTTCCCCCACTCCCCAGCCAATATCTTATAATAACTATAAATGGAGTATAACCTTTAAAAATTGTGAATCACTGTATTGCACACCTATAACTTACACAATATTTTACATAAACTATACTTTAATTTTTTTTAAAAAAAGTGCAGCAGAAAGCCAGGAGACAAGATGTATAGGCGTTTGACTCTAGAAAGGAAGATTTTGTTTACAGGGAAAACCAAACAAGAAATTGCATGCAGATAAAAGCAAATCAGTGGCACATATTCCAAGGCCTTTAGGAAATCAGAGAAGAGAAAGTTATGCAAGGTCAAGAAAGGTTTCACTAATAACTAGACCATTAGCTTGGCTTGAAAGGGTGAAAGTAATCTGAATAGATTGGAATGAACAAGAACATTCCTGGGGAATAGCAATATCCAAGATGCATGGAAGGAAAAGTATGAGTTATATACAGAAAAGAACTAAAATTATAAGCACCCCAGGTGGCCTGGAGGGTGTCCTCTGGGGAAAAGATGTTTAAATATGGATCTTACCCAAGAAAGTGCAAAGGATCGCATCCTCTTCAGTTTCTGGCTGTTTTGAGTTGCACAGCAAGACCCTCAAATAATTTTGTTTTTAATTTTTGTCCAGTTTCTAATTGTTATCAGTGAGATATTTACCCCAACAGAGCACCTCACCTTTACTCCAAAACTTGCCTTTTAAAGAAGACTGGCCGTGACTAATCGTGATTTAAAATAGACTTTCTGACAGTACCTGGGAGGCAGGCTTGCATTCATTCTGTCAACAAAAGATTATCTGGTAGAGGCTTTGAAATAACCCATCTCGCCAGGAAATGCAAAACATAGGGCAGAAAGCCAGATAAATGGAGATCAGATTTTCCTAAGACTGATAAATAAAGAATGAAAAGTTAGTAAAGAAACAGAAGTCTTTACATGATTAAGCATGTGTACATGTGATATGATAATTCAATTTTCAAGCCAACTTGTGCAACCAAGTTTTAAACTAACTCTTTAGGTGATTTTTTCCTTGAAGTCCATGTAGACAAAAGAAAATACATTTCTTTAGTGTAAATGTCTCTTAATCCTTTCTAGATTATCTTTGGGTATGAAATATAATCTTGTGTTTTATCTCCTAGGAAACCTGAACTTACATTGTTTAAAATAATAGAATTTTCAAGTTGGAAAGAATTTCTAAAAATAAGCCTATCTCTCCTCATTTAATTTTTCAGAAAGAAAGAGAGGTTTATTGAGTGATTCAAGGTTTCACGTAAAGTGAATATAGAACAAGGATTATATTTCCTTTAACTTAGTTCAAAATAATTTTCTTACATCAAAACATTCATTTTTAAAAGGCTACTCAGTAATGTAATGTAAATTTTTTTCTACACATGTACTTGCTTCTTTAATGCATATGCGTTACAATTATACCAGCAGACATGATTGACTTCACATAATTTTCCTGGGAGACTTTCAATGTCAAACAAATGAACAAAAATCAAAAAGTCAATGTCAAAAATGGAATGCAATTTGATTCTATAAATAAGTGGATGATCATTGTAACTATAGTTCAGGCAAATGCTCTCTAATTCTCCACCTGTTATGGATTTATGGCAATGTCTCCAAATGAAATGTGATCCCCTGTGGAAGGAGATCTTTATGTCCCACCTTATCACCCTCCTTGGTTGCTCTTGACTCATCAGTGGTATAAGGTCCGGAGGAGGTGCCGGTCAAGTAGGCTAAGGTGGGCCAGGGCTGGATCTTGAGTGACAGGGTACATCTTAGTAGTGGTTGGAGCCAGAAGACAGTAGTACAATTGCATTCAAGAGGTAAATTTGAGGCAAAATTGGGAGAAGCAAAATTTCCATCAGGCTCAAGCAATTAGCACACATGTGGAAACATAAAGTGAGATAAGAAAATGGAGAAACTAAGAGTGGAGAGGCCAAGGATTCTTTTTCAGCAGACAGGGTCAGGGAGACTAAATATCCTTTGTCTTAGATGCCAGATGTATACATGCAAATGGGTAAATATGGTTTAAATGGGAAGGGCGCCTACCTCCTGAGCTGACCTCTTCCCCATTCTTGTAGCCTATGTCTCCTTCCATCTCAAATTCCTGGTCTCATGTCTAACAAATAGGAGGTCCTGTGTTTTGAGATTTTGAACTAATTTGTAATAGATAATCCATTTACCCTAAAATATTACAAGGTTTATATTCATTAAAAACACAATCTATTCTTTATTGTCAATCCCCCCAAATCGAACATAGATTTAGCACATGCAATTACAAAATTAGCTTCTGTGAAGGACCCTTACAGTTTACTGTCTATATTGATATTCTTTGTGCTGTGAGGAGATAGAGACTCACATAGACCCAACAGTTTCCCTAAATCTCACCTAAGTCAAGCATTGTTGTGAATCTCCTATGATTAGGGAGTATTTCCCAATAATTTAACTTAGTGTGATCTTTATTAAGAATAACCTTGATTAACACAACTCCTTTGGTATGAAAGGCACTCAGATACCTCTCATAAATCCAAGTGTCGATGCTTATGTGATTTTTGAGGTTATTCCAGTTTGTACAGTACCCAAACTCCTGGAATATTATGGATACTTAGCAATTTTTTTATGAGTCAATTCTTCCATGCTCAAAGATATCATTATATTATGAGATATTAATGCTTTAAAAGGATTTCTCCATTCATAACATCTGTTTTGAAGAACTGCATGGTTTTTTTTTTTTGTTTGCTTGTTTCTTTCCTAAATTATTCTATGTATCTGAAAAAAATTGTTTTCTTTATAATGAAATATAAGTAGAGGTGACAAAATGGGTCTCTCTTCTATAACTATATTGGGTTTATCTAGCTAATTCAAATGTTACTTAATTCCAGAAAAATTAGTTTGACACCAGCTTATCAAAGGCTACTTATGCCAATCTTTTCTGAACTACCGACTTGATTTTTTGGTAAAAACTATAAAAATCTGAAAAGCCAGGGATGCTTTGTCACAAATGGCTCTGAAATAACTGGACATCCACGTGTAAGAAAATTTATCCAGACACAGACATTACATCTTTCACAAACATTAACTCAAAATTAGTCACAACCCTAAATGTAAAACACAAAACTATAAAATCCCAGAAGATGACATAGGAGAAATCTAGATGAACTTGGATATGACAGTGACTACTTAGATACAACACTAAAAGCAAAATCCATAAAAGAAAGAATTGATAAACTGCACTCAATTAAAATTTTTAAAAATTTGCTCCACAATAGACACTGTCAAGAGAATGAAAAGACAAACCACAGATTGAAAGAAAATATTTTCAAAAGACGTATCAAATAAAGGACTGCTGTCCAAAATATACAAAAAACTAAAACTTAACAGCAAGAAAACTAACAACCAGATTAAAAAATGGGACAAAGACCTTAACACACACCTTACCAAAGAAGATATAGAGATGGTAAATAGCATATGAAAAGTTGTTCAACATCAAATATTATTAAGGAATTGTAAATTACAACAATGAGATACCACTACACCTATTAGAATGGCCAAAATCTGGAACACTGACAACACCAAACACTCGTGAGGAAGTGGAGCAAAGGAACTCATTCATTGCTGGTGAGAATACAAAATGGCGCAGACAGTTCGGTGGTTTCTTACAAAGCTAGGAATACTCTAGCCATATGATACAGCAATTGTGCTCCTTGGTATTTACCCAAACAAGTTGAAAATTTATGTCCACATAAAAAACTGCACATGAATGTTTATAGCATCTTTATTCATAATTGCCAAAATTAAGAAGCAACCAAGATGTCCTTCAGTAAGTGAATGGATGAACAAACTGTGGTCCATCCAGACAATTGAGACATGAAAAGACATGGAAGAAACTTAAGTGAATGTAACTAAGTGAAAGAAGCCTGAAAGGGCTAAAAGCTGTGTTATCCCAACTATATGACATTCTGGAAAAAGCAAAACTACAGAGACAGTAAAAACGTCAGTCGTTGTCAGGGATTGGGATGGGGGCAGGGAGAGAAATGAATAGCTGAACCAGAAAAAATTGTTAGGGCCGTGAAAATACTCCATATGATGCTATAATGGTGGGTATGTGTCATTATACACTTATCCAAGCCCATAGAATGGACAACACCGAGAGTGAACCATAATATAAAATATGGACTTTGGGTGATTATAATGTGTAGATATAAGTTCATCAACTATAGCAAATGTACAACTTTGGTGGGGATATTGATAATAGGGAAGCTGTGCATGTATGGGGACAGGGGTATATGGAAACCTCTGTGTCTTCTGCTCAATATTACTGTGAATCTAAAATTGTTCTGCAAATTGTTTTCTTTTGTTTTAAAGGCCAATGCTGAGTCTAGTCTTAAGTCTTAAAAGTCTTAAGTGAAGCCACTTTTCTTTCTTTTTAGAAAACCTGGTTTTCACTTTAAAAAATAAATGACTATACAAAAACAAAGTTAATAAAAATGTACATAATAGGCATTTCTCCATGATTTCACTGAATTTTAATAGCACATTTTTTGCATTTTAACAGCTCTGAAATCTGGAAGCATCTTATCGTTAACACCAGCTCATATTTATACTTAGTAGGCTTTTTTCTTTCTTTTTTGCCTTATTGATTCATAAAATCATCGTGTATCTAAAGAAATGATGGTATCTTCTTTTTAGCAGTGTGACTTATTCTCTGTGTCCAGTGCAGTCCTGGTGTATTGCAGTGGGTCAGTAAATGTTTGTGAAAGAGGTGTTCTATACAGACACATGTATAAATCCACAACTAGATTTCAGTGTTTCATAAGCTTGAATTACCAAAGGAAATCTGGTCCAAGGGGAAGAAGAAAGGAGCTGTCTTAGTGACTGAGAAAAACCCATTTTCAACACAACTAGCTTTCTGTAAGAAAAAGGAAAGTTTACTGGCATATATGCCAGGTCTCGTGCTCAGAGAAAACAAACCCCTTCACAGCTAAAGCCTTTTGCAGGCTTCTTTCTCAGTGGTTTTAGAGACTTCCTGGCTAATGACTACCCACAAAGGTAACATTTATCAAGTTACCCAGGTGAAGTTCAACATTAAATTTACCATGTTCTTTCTCCCAGTCTCCTGGGTTTTGTTTAACGTTATAGACAGATGGTGCTGAGGAATTTCAGGTGTTAGTTGATGACATTTTGGTTTTCTTAATATGGCTCAGAGATTTTTTTTTTCAAGTAGATTAAATCCAGTAGTAAATCACGTGTGCCTCTCAGCATCATGGTCTTGATGGCTTCCTAATGCCTGCACCGAATATTTGATCCTTCAACCGTAATCACACTTCCTGCTCTGCCTACAAGTTCTGCCTTTAGAACACCAGGCGCCATCTGTTACAGGATGTGAGGAGGAAATGAGGAACAGTTTTATGAATGTTGCAACTGATTAGTTATCAAGTGCTATCTAATTACTTCATCTCTGATTATCATATAATTAAAGATATCTATCATATACATAGCTCCACGCTAGCACCAAATATTTCTCTTTGTCCGAAGTCAGGAAGGAAAATACTTCATCACAGTACAGCCTGGGAAGGCCAGCTGTGCCCCCAGCTCAGCAGTTTTTGCATGGAGTCCTTTTTCATGGTAACTGAGTATCTGAGGCATCCCCCTCTTAAAGCCTTGCATAAAATCACGTCTCACATTTGCTCTGAGGCAGGGTGGAAGCAAGTGAGGACTGTGTGTTCTCTGTTGCCTTTATATCATCCTGGCCTCAGCTTCTGGCATCTCCTGGAAAACAGAGATGGTGTGAGGACAGCCGTTTCCCTCTCTTCTGCTCCAGGGAGAGGCTCTGCATCTCTGTCTGCAAAAGCAGGGTGTCCAGCAGACAACAGAGAACAAGCATGGGAAAAGGGAGTCTCGCGTTTCCTTTCCTCTTTGAGTTCTTCTCAGAACTAGTAGTCGAGTGGTGCTGGGGAGAGGGGACCTGCTAGTGAGCTCACAAGTAAAGATGCAGTGACCATCACGACCACAGCAATTCTTGTCTGTATTTTTTTCTTGAAATCTAGACATTTTAGGTAATATAGTGTTGTAGCACCTCCAGATTGAATGATTTTGTCCTGAGAATTTTTTTGGTTATGTGTCCCCTTTACTGTCTGTGGTGCTGATGTCTCCCCTGTTTTTTAATATTTGTCTTAGTTTATCTTGATATCTAGTGGCCATTGCTGTGTCTAAATTGCTAAGTGGCGAAGCATCAGCTGGGAAGATGCTCTGCACACATATGAAGTCCCTGAAATGTCTACCCTGTCAATGGAACTGTCTGTTCTGAAGGGATGAGCATCTAACTTGCAGGCTGTCTTCCATTCTTCCTTGGATTTTTCTTTCTGCCAGGACTGCCTTCTCGCATCTCCCCTGTATACATCCCTGCTTTTGCGGTCAACCAGCAAGGTTTAGAGAGCTCCTATGGCCCTCCAGGGTGCTCTTATTTTCAGAAGCTTCTCATTATATCCCCAACTGGCCTAGCACTCATCCCAACCAGACTCAGCTTCAAACTAGCAGAGCCTTAGAATTTCCATTCATTTCCTACTAATTGTGTTACTTTTACTGACAATATTATTGGAGCATAGATTTTCACCCTCTGCTCTAAATCAATTCTGATGTGTCTGGCAATTAATTTAATAATGCTTTGGGGGACCAGTCTCCTCCTTCCTCCCTGTGACCCCACAAAAATATCACCAATTCTATCAACCAACCTAGTTAGAGGTGGAGGAATGGGAATAATCCCAGCCAAAAAGGCCATAGACTTTTATTGATGTTACCCAAATTTGTGACAGTTTTTCATGAATAAACATTTATCATCTTGTTTTTCTCTAGAAAATTTCCAGATCCCTTAAATGATTGTTTTTTTTTACATACATCCTTAAATGAGGGGAACTTGTTTTGAGGAGAGGTTTGCCAATCTTTTTACTCTGTAATTGCCAAAAGTCCTGCCTTAATAAAATTCTACAATTTCATGTGGCCTTGATTTCCCACTTTTGTTTAACTTGCCTTTGTTCTATTTTCTGAGTAGATGGTAATCCTTTTAGGTAAGTATTCATCTTTGTGTTTTATATAACATCTATTGCAGTGCTTTACAAACTCCCAATAACCTTAACTGATTGGCTTTCAACATCACAATTTTTCCATTAGGAATAGAAGGAATGAAGAGATCAACTCAAATGACAATTTTAAAAGATTTCACTACAATTCTTTCATTGATCAAAAAAGAGAAACTTTGTAATTTTAATAGTCATCAATGAGAGAGTAATGACTTATTAAACGGTTATTAAAATACTTGTTATAATAGGAAGAAAACAAGTGCCTAAAACTGCTCAGTGAAAGCCATGATGACAATCTCAGGATGTTCTGTATCAACTTGAAGGTATGTTAGAGCCTTTCAGCACAGGACATCTGCGTGGGTAGGACCACATTTCAATCTGCGATACTACTTTCTACAGTATATGTTTTAGAGGCAGGATAACAGCTCGTAAATTCAGAGCCTCGTGGGCCAATTTCCAAGTCAAAGTGGAACTTTCAGACTATTATTCAGGAGGCCCACATAAGTGTTTACTTTTATATTTGAGTCTGGATTCTCTCTGATAGATGTTTATAAGGCCCACTCTTGCTTCTCTCTACAAAGGCTATTTATAAAAACTTCCCTCTGTATTTCCTATCTAATCTCCAGAACGATATATGCTGAATTCTTTAGTTATTTTTATCTTTTCATAAATAATCATTCATCATATTTTACTTCAGTTTTCAGTACAGAAATAATTCAATAGAACTTATATACAAATCTTCAGAGTAAAGTATTTGGAGAAAGAATTTGTCTTTCATTTTAATCTCATTTTCCCCAATGGCATTGGTAAAATGAAATAGAATAAAATAAAAGGTGAAATCAAACAAACAAACAAGCAATAAATAAACAAAGTCATAACAGCACTTGAAACTACCTGTCAGGTGGCAGATTTCTGGGTATCATAGGAAGCAACACCCTTCTTTAGGGCCACAGAATAGAATCAGTCCCTTATTAGTCTGGCCAAAATTCACATAGTAACAGAATTTGCAGAACTTATTAGTAAAACAGTGGTGGGGAATGTTTGAGGGAACCTATATAAATCCATGTATTTTATTATATTTACAAAAACAGCAAAAACATGCTACTCAAAAAAAGATATTAACAATGGAGTTTATTACTTTTAAAATTATAATGAGTATCCTACTATTGATTTCCATTTATAGTCCCTCTCTTATTAAAAATTGTTTAGCATCTTTTCCTCCACAATTCTAATGTCATCCTTGTAAATTTGGTTTGAATTGATTTAAACAATATCCCTACTTAGATCACTTTGGATGTCTTTATCTGACTCGTTCTCCAGCTAATACTTTTTTAAAATGTTTCTCTACTATTTTAATCACAGATTCTGTGTTATCACCATAATCCCAAAGATTTAGAGTAGAGGTTATAAGAGGTGAGAAATGTTTTGCAGAGCTGCTATCTAATCAATTTGGATAGCATGAACAGATTTTTCCCAAACTCCCACCCCATTCATGGGATATATAGTCTCATTCAGCATATGATAACTTCATGCCAAGCCATATTATCTCTATATATACATGTATCCAAATCAGACAGTATTTCTCAGACTCTGGTTTTCTTATTTGTGGCTTTATTTCTCCCCAACCCATTTGGTCAAAACTTCTCTGATTCTAGTTCCTAAGAGAAAAAGCTTATCTTCTGTTTCTAAATCCAACATCTTTTTTTTTTTCTTTTCAAAATAATGAAAATAGTTGCAACTCACAAATTGTACCATTTGTGCATGTGGTAATCAAATCCCCAAGTTCCTTAAAAAGTAGACAGTAATAAACTTAGCACACTAAATTTTGGTAATTTGGGTTCTTATTGATTGAAGAGGGATTATGTCAGACATGAATGAAGAATAAAACAAGAGCACCAACATTCAAAGGATTGTTAATAGTGACATAGTTTATATTTTGTAAAAAAGTCTCATTTTCTGTACATCAAAATGCTTTTCTTCTCTTTGTTTAATCTCACCACAACCTTAATAAAAAAGCATAAATGTGAGAAATGCCTTTCATTTAGACTGCCATTTAAATTTATATCTAGTTGCGGTTTCCCTTGAAATTTTTCTCTAAAGTTTCTCATGAAACCTTATTTCCTTAGTCAAAATCCCACATCCTTTCTAGCAGCCATTCCAAATAAGAACGAATGCATCACAATTTTTTTTTCTTTTTTTTCCAGTACGCGGGCCTCTCACTGTTGTGGCCTCTCCTGTTGCAGAGCACAGGCTCCGAACGTGCAGGCTCAGCGGCCATGGCTCACGGGCCTAGCCGCTCCAGGGCATGTGGGATCTTCCTGCACCGGGGCACGAACCCCTGTCCTCTGCATCAGCAGGAGGACTCCCAACCACCGTGCCACCAGGGAAGCCCTGCATCACAAATTTAATGGAGCTATACAGACTCTGAAGTTGAAAAGATGTTAATACTATCTGATCTGTATAATCTAATCTTTTAAAAATCCAACAGAGCTTCAGTGATTTTCTCAAGGTCACACTGGTAGTTAAAATAGAAACACAACTGGAATCCTGGTGTTCCAACCATCAATCGAGGGCTGATCCCTACTGAGTTTATGTTTTGGTACTGGGTCCTGCAAAGACATCAGACCTTCGTAAATGTGGGTAACCTCAATTAAGATATTTGTTCAGAAATCAAGCAACCAAAGACACTGATGAACTCCTGTCCTTTGGAAATAACATTATTAAAGACTTTCTACAATTTTAGTCAGCATTCATATATCACAGTTCATCATAAAGCTAAGTAAATTTAGTTGGTGCTAATATATCAGTAGTGAAACTTAAACTAATAAAAAAAAAGAAAGAAAGAAAAGAAAAAGCATATGATGTCTTACAGGACAATGAGGGTCCATTTTGTCCCTGAGGGGAACTTTGGATTTTTAAAGACTTTGGTCCCTCCCATCCCTTGAGCTTCAAAAGGTCTGTTGTTGGAGGATTGTCCCCTGAGTCCAATTCACTGTTTTTGCAGAACCACAGGAAAGAATAAGAAGTGGGTTTGTTTTTAATCCTCCATCACATTCTTCTGCCATTTACACTTTGTTCTACTTCTCTCTCCTCTTTGTGGATATTTTTCGCAAGATGTTCTCTGGCTATGTGTGAATGAAGGAAAGATTTGGGGTGAAGTGAGGCAGGAAAAACTATTACTATAAGGTTTCAATTGGGGAGCAAAACTTGGCATATGGGAAAAATAAAATGAGCTCAAGAAAAATGCTGGACCTCAAAGCAAATATTAATTCTAATTTTTAAGAAGCAAATATTATTAATTCTAATTTTCTAACTTTTAAGACATGGGCTGATAAGATGAGTCAGGAAGATGAGCTTTCAAATATAACTTGATAAGCATCTCCAGTTCTATGGAGAGAACTATACCTTACTTAGTACAATAACAGGGTCCATAGTTCCCTGGTTTAGAATAGAGGGTCTGTGAACATATTTAATGAATTCATTAAGCAAATATTTATTGAATAAATCTTATGAATCCAGAACCAGCCAGGCATGATTATAAAGGGGTGAATAAGACAATCACCCATTGGGTCCAAGAGGTCCAACTGGCCCAGACAATCGTCCAGTGACCAAAACTAACCCTCAGCCAATCTACAATAGCTGAACCAAAGGCTTCTCTTGGAAGGTAGTTTTATTTGCTTTCTCACAATGAACTGTGCTCATAAATAAAGGATGCTCATCAACCCTAAAGTGGCAATGGATGAAAAGTAAGGATTCTCTGCTCCATACTTATGCATCTTTTCTTTGGTGTCCATGATGATCCAAGACAATTGAATGTTCCCTGAATATCCATCAGCACTTCTGAGCATTACCTGCCTGCTCTTTTTTCACAATTACATTTCACCTAATAGCCCCATGGTCACCATGTCCTATCCATTCTACCTTCTCAAAGTTTCTTGCGAATGGTTTCCACTTTTTATTGCACCAATGTCACTGCTACTGCCTACATCCAGGCTCTCGTCATGTTACTCACAGATTATTGGTACTAATAGCCTTCTATATGCCTACCACTTCTAAGCAATCCCCCCTACAAATACATCCCAGAAAATGTTGTCAGAGTGGTCTGTCTGAACAGCATAAATAATCATGTTTCACCTCTGCTGAAAATCCACCACTGGCCCCTCTCTTCTACTTCACATCCACTCTAAGTGTATCACATCCATACACTTAAGCTTAGCAATTAGCTTTGCAAACAGACCCTATCCTGGTCTTGCTGCCTGCATGCATCCTTTCCCTCCTGTCTTGCTTAAATATTTACTGTTTCTTATTTTTCTTTTACAAAGGCTGTTCTCACAACAGGAAAGTCTTTTTGTCAAATGCCTACTCCTATTTCAACTCTAAGCAAATATCACCTCTTTCAGAAAGTTTTTCTCTACTCATTCGGTGATTTAAATGATTATGGGTTTACATAATACCCAAAGGAACAGAGTCGTTATAAACTTTTCCTACTTCTTTGCATTCACTAATGTATTTGCCTATCTTTCCACTAAATAGTATGGAAAATAAAAACTATACATGATTTTATATTGTATTATAGTATATTTTATATATATATTCTACCTTCCTTTTTAAAAATTTGGAGTAGAGAAGGAATGACTGCTTAAAGCCAACAAAGCGACCCTTAAAAATAAGCAGTGCAATTCTACGCTGGTAATTCCACACTTTTCTAGAAAGCTGAGAAAATGTAAGTGTTTGTTGTTTGGAGAAACATGTTCCTCCTTATCCTGCATCTGGTGGGTCATTTTCCTGACAGAGGGTGATGGGCCACAGGGGACATTCAGAGTGAGCCAAGGTCATGTGCAGGAAACATATTGGCTTCATCTCAGAGGGTCTCCAGCTGAGTTGAATAAATGCGGTAACTTTATACATTTTCCTCATGAAAAGCCTTTTTTAAAAATAAGACTCTTCAATCTGTATTCCAAAACTGATGAGTATTGGCCTGTGTGATGCTCAAGGACTTTTATTTTTAGCTGAGCTCCAACATCACCAGTGCTCACAGGATACATAAAACAAATGAACCTTCTAGTCCACACCCTGAATTTTACAAAATTAGACACTTTTTCTTTCTCATAGGAAGACTGCAAATTTATTATATCTAGTTCTCAGAAACATGTCCAGTTAAGCATGTCATTTTCTATTATGTGTCATTTCAGTTCTTATTGGTACTTCTCTAAGTTTCCAATGAGCCGAACCTTCATAATAACTTTATTAAGATATTAGTAGCTCACATTTTTTTCTTATTACTAAGCCATAATACAACTGCCATGTAATTGGGTGAAATGAGAGAGAATTTAGGTAGGCAGGAAAGTGAGGTACTGATGTTCTTTCTATATTTTCTTGCTTACCTATCCTTGAGAGAAAGTCTTCTGTCACAGAATATGCAGTTTAAATAATAGAAAAGTGGAAAACTTTAGCCGGAAAAGGTGAAGAAATCATCTTATACAATGACTTTGCTTCTTAAAGAAGAAGCCAAAACAGAGAGGGAAAGTCATTTTTCCGTGATCACACAACCAGCAGTGGCAGAGCTAGAAGCAGGATCCTGACTCTTCATCCCACTAAATACCACTAATTCAAGGGGTCGAAGAAGATCCTAGGATAAAATAAAAAGCTGTGAGGTGTGCATATAAAATGAGCATTCTACACTCATTAATTTCAAAAATTTCATAACCACATAAAAGATTAAAAGTTATATTCAAAGATCTTTTAAGCTAGAGGCACCTGTTCATCTACAAAATTCTGCTTGGGCTTGGGTTTTCTCTAGTGTAAGTTGAAAAGAGAGAAAGGGTTGGAATTGGAGGACGGGGTGGTCCCATTTGAGAAAGTGTGTTGGGAAGTTCTGTGCATGAGCATGTGTCCTCAAGGGTATGGGAACAAGAGCCACCACCTGCTCTCCACACTAGCTATGTCATATTTCCTCGTGGGCTGTCACTCAGCTGAGGTCTTCAGATGTCATGTCTGGGGTATCTGGATGATACTGAAGAAAATGATAAAAGAATGATAAAAAAAAGTTCTATAGGCAATTTTAGGCTAGTTCAGATACCATTTTATATGCAGTTGTGGAATGAGCAAGAGGTTTTGCAGAGCCATGGTTTGAGATGGAGTATTTTATCCACTAGCAGCCCTCCCCGGCCTCAACTGTGAAAAGGTTTCCCCTCCTCTTATGTTTCAGAAGATGGATCTTAAACAACTTCCAAGATAGCAGGGCTTTCTGGGAGCATGCTGAAGGGAGTCATGCTATCTGTTGTGGTTGTAATTGGAAGCCAGGCCATACACAGCCAGATGGTGAATTCTCATCAAAACAGGGACTGGATTTAGAAGACCAGGGCTCCACACTCTGGGACCTCCACATGCAACATAGTAATCAAACTAACCTTAGGAACTTCAGGGGTCAGCACACAGTGATCTTGGTTTCAGCTGGAGCTCTACATATCAACCAGCCTTGCATTCTCTGAATTTTAACACGTGCTAAGAGCAAACAAATCCTGCCCAGCATGAAAGACATCATCTCAAGAATCTACAATCTGGTTTAGACACCAGTCTAGAGTAAAACTAATGTCTCCCTAACGTCCTCACTTAGTTCTTTCTTTTTCTTCCTTTCCTCCTATTCTAGTGATTTTCCCCTTATTTCTACTTCCAGGAATAATCATTGTAATTGTTATTGTAATAAAAGCTCACATTGACTGAGTACTTATTTTTAAAGCCAGGCTCTATCTTAAAAGTTTAGAGAGTGTTGGTTCATTTAATCCTCACAATAAGTTTAGGAACTATTTTAGGGTTATTTCAGCCTATTAGATATTTTACTTCCAGTAGGAGTCAACGAGGAACAAAATGACTTACCCAAAGTCCCAGGAGTAAGTGGGCGGAGTTGGAATTCAGACCCAACAATCTGACTTAAGAACTTGACCTTGTAAGGACACCTGTTCTCTCTGCCCATTGCCTTATCATCCCAGCCCATGCATGTCACACTTAGAGCTGAATCCAACAAGAAATCCAACTGTTCTGTGGCCCACAGAGCTTGTAAAACACATCTTAAGGTCTTGTCTTACACTTGACTGCTGCAATTGTGGTTGGTCTCAGGAACGGCAAGAATGACTCTTCACTCTTGATTCACCCAAGCTTGACTTTCAATGACACACATTTGAGTCACCAATAAAGACTTTGTGAACTATCTGTGATGATTAGGAGGGTTTTAAGGCAGATTTGTCTTCTCACAGGCTTTAAGAATAGCAAAACATTCTAAATGGACCTGAATTGTTATACACACTATAATTTAAATTTTGAGGCGATGTAGCAGGGTTGTTACATTCTAATCCTAACTAATTTTCTCCAGAGGGAAGAAGGAACATCTTGGAATACAAAAGGGCTAACTTCATGTTCTACAGAGATTCTATGCCTTCTCTTTATAAAGAGGCATGTAGTTCTGACCATGATATGGAAAGCCTGAGTGAGACCCATGTGAAGTTCAAATCCAGGGCCAACTGAAATGGGGCAAAATGTTTTCCAGATCCACCTACCACGGGAAGTGGGCTCATGTGTGTAAGAACCATTTCAGAGAACTGTGAATTAGGTCACTAAGATTTGTAGCAACAAATCAGACACCTAGAAAGAACTAAGAGCACAATGCTGAAGAGGTCATGCAGCCCAATCTTCCAACCTCCCCACACCCCACTACTTGGTACAGCAATTCCTTCTTGTATCTTAGCAATCTTGTCATCCAACCTCAGCTTGAAGAACAATAGCAGCGAAACTTGCACTAACTCATGCACCCACATCTGCCACTTCTGGCAACTTCAGTTGCTGAAATATCTATTACTAACCACTTATTAATAAGTGATAGGGTCTAAACATTTGTCTCTGTAAGGATTCTATCAACTGACCTTGATATGTACATCTGAAGAAAGAATCACTACCTTTGCATATTTTCTGAAGGACAAATATCCACTGTGTCAAACTGTCCTTCCTACAGTTTGTTATCTGTAAGGGTCTTACCAAGGCTGCTATACTCCAGTATTTTACTTTATTAAGTTCTGTCATGCATCCCAAACTAATTCGTATGGCCTTTGGAGTCAAACAGCAGGCCTTTAATTTCTTTCTATGACCTATAGTGCCCAGCAAAAAGTTTGGTTCTATAGATTTGTCTTAAAACCAGCGTAGCAGAGTAGCAAGTGCAGTGCCACAAGATCCAGGGTCTAACCCTGGCTCCAGCTCTGAACAGGCACCTGTGGATGTCTTGCATGTCTTATTCTAGTGTATCAATTGTGTAGATAGTAGAGAAAGACCTGGAGAGAGGAGCCAAGAGTACATTACGTTCTTTCTAGCTGTGGGCAAATTTCACGGATACTGAAGTTGGTAGACCCAGAAGCCTAGACTGACTCATGTCTGCAACTTGCTGACCTCAAAAAATGGCTTGATCTCTCTGAACCTCATTTTTCTCAGTGTTAAAATGGGCCTATTTATAGCATTTTTATCACAAGATTGTTTTGAAGATGACATGATATGATATATACATATATAAAGGGCTCAGCAAAATGCCTGGCACATAGTAATATGTTCAATAAATGTGAGCTATTTTAAGAAGACCTCTAAGATGTGACAGTCAAGCAGTGTTCTCTCAAGCAGGTTTTGCCAGATGGCTTCCTAACTGGGAGTTTGGCTCTTTTTTGGGCATGGGTTCAGTGAGAAAAAAAAAAATCCAACAAGTCAATTCTCAAACATCAACCAATATTTTCTACATGCAGCACAATGCTTCAGGCTCTGTGAATGATTCAACAGGAATAAGGCATGGTTCTTCCCCTCGAGAAGATAATTTAATTAAGAAGATATGAAAACAGAAAAAAAAATCAGAGTGGTAATGGATTCTCAATGGGTAACACACACTCTATTTCCTAAAGGAGCACAAAAGGAGATTGCTTTCTAGCTTAGATTGTTAGGGGAAGCTCCTTGGGGAAGGGGAGGTTTCAGTTAATGTCACTTCCACCCCACCTCAAAGGAGTACCCTGTCTTCCCCCCAGTTCCACCCAAAGCAAATCAAATTAAAAACAAAGTAAACTCCTTCTTCTAGATGTTCTGTCTCAGTAAAGGGCATAATTACCTAGATAGAATTAAAAGGAGCAGCCCCTTTTATAAAATCCTCTTTTCTTCATCAGCCATTTGATCCTGAATATCATCCACACCCAGACCCAAAACTACTCAAATTCAAGTCCTTCTCTCAAAATATTCCTTGTCAGTTGAAGTCCTCATTGCACTTGGGCCTCTGAATTGTTCCCATTCCTTAGCTTTCCCATCACACCTGTCCATTTGTTCAGGTGGTAACCACTGTGATTTTTTCCCCCCAAAGGGTAAATCTGGGCCCCTTGAGGCCACATTACAGTAACTGTTGCTTTGCCAATCTTTTCACCCTGTCTCTTGGCATACAGAGCACAGTTTTATTTCAGTTATATTGAAGCTCTTTACTATCCCTTGACTGTCATGCTTTTCCCAGCCTCCATGGCTTCCAACACTGGGAATGTCTGGTGTATCAATATTTCTCCATCAGGAATTCCAACCCACCTGTCTCTTCAAGGATAAGTGGGAGATGCATCATTCTTTAGGACTCCATCCAGTGACACCCCTTGCGGGAATCCTTGGCTGGTACCTTCCCAGTCTGATTTAGGTATGCCTTCTCTTGGCTAATCTAGCTCCCTGTACAATTACTTCTCTTAATTATATTGAAGTCGTCTATGTTTATCTGACTTGTCCCTAGCTACTGAGTTGCTTTTTTTTTAATGCCAATCAAGGGGGCATGCATTTCTATTTTTCCTGTGCACAGCACAAGAGACGGTCTCAGTAAACATTTGTTGAAAGTGAACTAGTATATCTATGTGACCACTGAAAGATGAATAAAATTTGGCCATATTTGCTAAATTTGAGAAGTATCTGCCATGAAAAGGCATAGACAGAGAGCATGGTCAAGAAAACACACTTCAAAGAGGGCTGGAAATGTTTGGTGACATTAAACAGTGACCTGCTATAAAATAGTCTTATCATTCACATGATTTATTTTGAAATTGTCAACATTGCAGAATCACTGAACCTAGTCTTTCCTACGCCCCCCGGCTGAGAGTAAAGTTGCTTAACTTCTTTATTATAATCCATGTTGAACGTTCTCCCCTTTTGCAACAGCACCTCACAGCTCCTCTGAAAGCCTTGGTCTTAGCATGGAGTCCCAGATGTATGCAGCAGCCCTTTGCACCAGTGATATTTTAATGGAGTTGTGAGGGAGAAGGGGTGTGTGCAACAGAATGCAGCAATGCTTTAAACATTCTTCTCTCCCTTTCCATCCCATCAAGAATATTCTCTGTGAACAAATAAGAGACAGCCATGGAGCACAGCAGAAGCATTTTCCACACTGCACACATTGAAGCAAGACTAGCCTTTGAAAGTGATCTGTTTTTCAGGGTGAATGTAAACCAACTGCCACTGCCCAGGAAAAAAAAATTATATCTGTAGTATTTTTTAATATTAGTTTGATGAGATCTAGGTTATAAACACGTCTGGTGCCATGTAATTTGTAACATAATTTCATTGTCTGTTTATCTATCCATCCATCCACCCATTCATATGTATATAACATAGGCAGGAAATCTGGTGTCTGTTGCTAGTTCATAAATCAGTGTCTGCTCTCAACAACATCTGAATACAAATGTGATTAAATTTGATACCAAGCCCATTTTTCATTTATCAGATTTCAGAATGTGATGCCCTGGCAGCTGTCCTATGGTAATGTGTTTTGTGTTTAACCCCCTGAGTCCCAATTCCCTTTGACATATGAAGCCCCTTGCAGACATATTGGAAATTCACTGTATAGAATATTTACATAACACAGAGAAAATGTTCTTCAGCATATCAGGGAAAGAAGAATAGGAAAAGAGCTGGGAATAGCATTGGAATATGGAAGGAACACTCAGAATTGCTGTATTTTTAAGATGGAAGAGAATTTAGAGCTCATCTAGCCCCATGCTTCTCAAAATTTTGTGTCCTATAAATCACCTAGGATCTTGTTAAAGTGCATTTTCTGGATCAGCAGGTCTGGGGTGGGGCCTGAGACTCTGCATTTCTAATAAATCCAGGGGAAGCCCTTACCACACTTAGGCAACAGTCTCATTATTCTACGATTCCCTAAATTTGGTAATCGTCCTACTGACTCATGTACTTAAGCATCCTCTCCAGAATCCCTAATCAGATTTTCCTGGAAAATGGTCTTACAGATGTATTTTTAACAGTCAGCTCATACGACTGGCCAAGTTTGGGAAACCTTGAAAATCAAAGCCCCAAAGGAGAATTGAATTGCTGACATGGAGACTTGAACACAGATTCCCAAGCTAGTGCTGTTGTCACTAAATTTACCATAAGAGAACTGAAATAATCAGAATGGAGAATAATCCAGGATATTCAAAACAGGTTAAAGAGAAGTGATTCTAATACAAATGGATTATTCAGAGTTGGTGCTGAAGAAACTTCCAAGATTACCAAAATATGTCCCAGAAGGAAAAAGTATCCAGCAGTTCTGTGAGGAAAACAAAACAAAGTAATGGCAATAAGATACCTTTACTAACATACAAGCTGATGTTGAAAGAGCTCATTTTCCCTTTCTCTTCCTTCATTTGCCTTCTGAGAACCTATTTACAAATCATTAGCTACTCAGTTTTGAAACCCTACTCTACAGAAAGGGAAATGCATCATAGGTCCCCAACCCACTAGCTACCCCAGACCCACCACAGCTTCCCCAGACCCACCATGCCTTCCCCTGATCCATCATGATATCCCCAGACCCACCAAGGCTTCCCCAGGTCCACGTGGCTTCCCCAGAACCTTTCCTGCACACACAAGCATATCTTCAGCTCACCAATGGTGTCTAGGTGGCCACAGACCTGCCAGAATATGAACATTCCACCTTGGGATGTCCAACAAGGAAGAAAGATGTAAAATCCTACCTGTTATTCTCCTTGTCGTAGATGAACCATTGGTGAGATTTCTTTCAGAAAATAAGATAACGAGCATACAGAGGAATGTGGGTAAGTTGCAAACTCCTACACATTCATGCCTACATGTAGGGTGAGAAATTGAGTAGATCACACAAGCATTCTGCATACCTCTGTTTCCTTTTCAGGGAATAGAAAACACATTCACTGTTCATGTTAAAGTGTGTAAGTATTTTTTAAAATGCAATACTTCAAACACATAAAACTATAGAAATAATTCACCCAATTGCAGGAAATAATAACCAGTTAAAGATCAGTTTTTTTAGGATTAGCTAAGGGTGTTTCCTGCACCCTGGTGGGTGGGTTGCAGAAAATCAAATGCATGCAACTGGTTTAGGTATGCCATGATCACCTGAGCAAAAGTCCTTTGCTCAGTGCTGACAAGGTTGCTTCAAGGCCATGGTTTCATAGGATACCAGCAGAGGTGACCTGCTATAATCTTCCTCCATAACTAATTGACATATGTATTAAGAGCCTCAAAAGTGCTCAGTGACTGGGAAACTTTTGGCAGTCTGGCCTAAGGAATAATTAACTTTGTGCCCAAAAGATATCCATAATGCTATCTTATTTGCAAGAAAAAAATTTTTGTAAATACATACTTAACTAAAAATAGAGAAATGGCTAAGTATCTCATGTCGCCTCTACAGTTATATAATTTAAAACTGCGGTGTGTAGAAATATGGAGTTTTTCACGTTGTCAAGTGGAAAAAGAAGACTGTAAGATTGCATAAACATAACCTAAGTACACTTAAGTACCCACAGAAAAAGAAACTTGAAAGGAATATACAAAAGCTTTTCTCATTGTTCAAATGAACAGAACAATAAAATATTCTGGAGCAGTTGTAGGAAGTACAGGTTAGCTCTATGGAGTATCAGCACTGTGCTCCCTAAATTATCTGTATTATTAAATATAATCAATGATAATTACATTAACCACCATAATTAACATTTGCCAATGGATGGTGGGATTATGGGTTTTTTCTCCTGTTTTTCCTGTTTTTTTTCCTTGAGTGTAACATAATAAACAAATATTGGTTTTAGAAACAGAAATGTAATTAATTTCACATGTAAAAATCATTCTGTATGGAACCTGTCTGTTCTCCCTTCTTTAGCTGATTCTAAGGATATTGACAAGGATATGTTTCTCTGGCTTGAACCCTCAGTCTTCTGGCATTTGTGGGGTTAACAGCCAGCTCCCCACCTCACTCACTCAGACAAGCTGTGATTATCTCACTGGCAAGTCCATCCCCAACCAATCCCTAGACACAAAGGCCAGAATTAAAGAAATGGGGGTGGGGCAGGTGCCATGCGGCGGCTTTTCCCTGCTTTTCAATATAAAAATGAGAGGAGAAAGCAAAATCTCCTTTTGAAATAATACATGCTAAATGCCGGGCTTCCCCCCCCCAAAGTAGCTGGCCCTATTAGGTAGCATTCATCAGTGTCTTCTGTTTCTTCAAGTAGGATGCTCTTTATTGTGTGCACAAAAGCAGATAAAGCTACAGATGAGTTTCCTGTCCACTCCTGCTGACAGAAAGATTTCGGATAACGTGCAGGAGAGACCCTTCCTTCCCGCTCACTGGACCCGGTTTAAAGGGTCTTCAATCCCTATGTCACAGTTGCTGGTTTATAGTTAAGCTGGGTGTAGTGGGCAAAGTTGCTGGTAGAGGATTGGGGAACAGATGGTGGGCTGGTCTCTGACTCTCCCTCTCCTCCTCCCCTCCCCCGATCCCTTCTCTCTCCCTCTCAAGTCTCGACCTTCTGACCTGGTTAGAGACTCCCAGACCCCTGACCCCCCATGTTGCAGTCTGTGCATATGAATCTCATTGGATTTGTTTATATTTTCAGCCTTGTGAAAGAAGTATAGGATCTAGGAAAGCAACCTCGCCTTCAAGTTTCTACAGAAAAAAAAAATTTAAATTCCTATTTTAAACAGAGCTTGTTATAATTGAGAAAAGGTTCTCCTCCCTGAAGCACTTTGAGTCAATTAATTGGGTTTTTTGAAGTGTTAATAGGGAAAAAAAAATTTGACCTTTATGGGACTTTTTCATGAAGCTATTCAAGAAAATTGCTGGGCTATTATCCAAACCAATTCTGGGACCACAGAGCCCTCCAGAGTTGAGTGAGTCTGGGAATGGCTGAAATACAAAACATGTATAATTCATTACTCATATCAGGAAAAAGTACCCATTTGATTGAGAGACTACTTTTGCACTGGCCCACAAGCCTGTATGTGAGTGAGTGAGTATGTGTGAGAGTGAGAGGGAGGGGAGAGAAAGGGGGGAGGGGATGACAATGGCGCTGTGATATTGTAATTTGGGAATGAAGGGCATATTGACAGCAATGTTATAAATCTGGACAACACCAAAGTGAACCCCTTGAAAATGCCCAAGTATGAAAAATGGAAACAAAACATAGCAAGAGCATATTCAGAGATACTGACTCTCTCTACTTAATTTTTTTTTAAGTAAAAAAGAAAACTATTAAGAAACCAAAGTCAAGAGAAGAGAACTCAAGAACTGAGATCTGAGTGACATCACTCTGTTTCAGGCTTTCCTAGACCCCCAGATTACCCACAACATGTTAAAGATAAAGTGGGTGCAATTGGTGAATTACTATCTGTAGACACATGTTGCTTCATTTTAGCCTCAACTAGGACAGAGCTGGAAAATTGTTTTCAAATTCTCTCTGTGTGCTAATTCCTTAGGTCCCCATGAATACTTAAATACAATTTTCCCTTCTGTGATAAACACACACACACACACGAGCAAACAATTACAGAGGAAGACAACCACACTTTCACCATTGTTTTTCTTTTTTTTTTTTTTTTTCTCCTATAGCTCAGGCCTCAGATCTTGGTACTTTGAAAGCAAATAACCAGAGCTGAATAAAACTAGCAGCGGTGCCAAAGTTGTGTGGGCTTCATGGGACACTCTCTTACTGGAACAGATGGCTGTATAAATAAAGCACTTCATTCAAATACAAGGAAACTTCCATTCATCTCCCATAGATTGGAAATGGGTGACTGGATTAATTAAATATTCTGGTAAGCAGAGAGGCTCCAATTATCCATGACAGATTTCCATTTGTAAAAATGTACATCATGGGTAAGTACACTGTGAGTGGGCTCAAAGGAATGCAACCTCATTCTTCACAATGTGGCTCAGAATGGACCCCAGGCTCATCAGTCCAGTGACAGCTGGGCCAACCAGACCTAACTGATGCACAATTCCATTTGGTGAAGTCTGGATTTTCATTGTACTGATGTAGGGAAATCTTCAGAGAGAGTCCAAGCTGATTGTACTCTAAAGAAAGGTCTGGGAATGAAGAAGCACTTAGATGTATTTCTGAGAAAGGAGAAGATTGATAAGAGGGAAGGGAAAAAACAGAAGAGGTAAGAGCTGAATTCTAACAGCTATGAAAAACCGACAGCTAGCATCATACGTAATGGTGAGTACTTAGAAGTTTCCTACCAAGATCAGGAAAAGATGTCTCTCTCACAATTCTTTTCCAACTGTGTACTGAAGTCCTACCTAATGCAATAAGAGAAGAAAAGACAAAAAAATGGTATACAGATCAAGAAGGCAGAAATTAACCTGCCTTTGTTCACATATGGCATGATTATCTATGCAGAAATCTTAAAGAACAGACAAAAAACTCCTGAAACTAATATGCAATGATAGTAAGCTGGTAGGATACAAGATTAATATACAAAGGTCAATCATTAAAATACCAGCAGTGGACAAGTGGAATTTGAAATTAAAAATGCAATATCACTATATTAACAACCAAAAAATTAAATATTTAGATATACATCTAATTAAATACATACAAAATCTATATGAGGAAAACTATAAGAGTAATGAAATAAATCAGAGAACCAAATAAGTGGAGAGATATTCCATGTTCATGGATAAGAAGACTAAATATTCTCAAGAAGTCAGCTCTTCTCAAATTGATTTATAGATTTAATGCAATCCCATTAAAAATATCAGCTAGTTATTTTATGTCTCTCAACAAATTGATTCTGAAGTTTATATGGAGATGCAAAAGACACAGAATAGCCAATACAATATTGAAGGAGAAGAATAAGGTCAGAAGACTGACACTTCCCAACTTCAAGACTGACTATAAAGCTTCAGTAGTTATAATGGTGTGGTCAGGTGGAAGAGTTATAGGTCAGCAGAATGAATAGAGAGCCCAGAAGTAAACCTTCATAAATACGGTCAACTGATCTTTAACAAAGGAGCAAAGGTGATTCAGTAGAACAAAAGTTAGTCTTTACAACAAATGATGTTGGAACAACTGGACATCACATGTAAAAAAATGAATCTAGACACAGACCTTACACTCTCCACAAAAATTAACTCAAAATGGACCTAAATGTAAAACCCAAAACTAAAATTCCTAGAGGATAACATAGGCGAAAACATAGATGATCTTGAGTATAGTGATGCCTTCTTAGCTGCAACACCAAAGTCACAATCCATGAAAGAAAATAACTTGATTAAAATTAAAATTAAAAACTTCTACTCTGATAAAGACAATATCAAGAGAATAAGACAAGCTACAGACTGAGATACAAAATTTGAAGAAAGACATAAAAATCTCTTATACAACATATACAAAGATTTCTTTAAATAATAAGAAAATGAACAACCTAACTAGAAAATGGGCAAAAGACCTGAACAGGCACCTCACCAAAGAAGATACAAGATGGCAAATAAGCATATGAGAAGATGCTCCACATCATATGTCATCAGGGAAATGCAAATTAAAACAGTGATAAGATACCACTGCACCCCTATATGAATGGCCAAAATCTGAATCACAGACATCAAATCTGGTGAGGATGTGGAACAACAGGAACTCTCATTTCTTATGGGAATACAGAATGGTACAGCCACTTCTGAAGACAGCTGACATACTCTTACCATATAACTCACCAATCATACTCCTTGGTATTTACTCAAATGAGTTGAAAATGCATGTCCACATAAAAACCTGCACATTAATTTTTATAGCAAGTTTATTCCTAATTCTTGAAACTTGAAAGCAGCCAGATGTCCTTCAGTTGGTGAATGGATAAGTAAACAGTTACATCCAGGCAACGGAATATTTTTCAGAACTATCAAGCTGTAAAGAGACATGGGGGAAGCTTAAGTGTATATTACTAAGTAAAATAAGCCAACCTGAAATAGCTACATACTGTATGATTCCAACTATCTGACATCCTAGAAACGTCAAAAACATGGAGACAGTAAAAAGATCAGCAGTCGCCAGGGTTTAGGGGGGCACTGAGGATTGAGTAAGTGGACCACAGAGGATTTTTAGGGCAGTGAAGCTATTCTGTATGACACTGTAATGGAGGGCACACACCATTATACATTTATCCAAACCCATAGGATGCATAACACCAAGAATGACCCATAAGGAAAACTGTGGTCTTTGGGTGATCATTATGTGTCAATATAGCCTAATCAATTGTAACAAATGTACCACTCTGGTCTGGGATATTGAAAGTGTAGGGGCAAAGGATCTATGGGACATTCCTGTACTTTCTGCTGAATTTTTTTGTGAAGCTAAACTTTCTCTAGTATATAAAGTATACCAAAAAAACCCCACAAAAACCTGAATTCTCCCCTGGTCCAGTAGGATACTGGGAAGAGAGAGAAGAACTGTCAAGATTATAGGAGGTGTAAATGGATGTGTCTGACCAGCTTCTACATTTCATATCCTTGGAGGGTGTCTACTGCAGAGTGAGGGACAGGAATATAGGTTCCACGTTCCAAGGGAGGACGTGGCCCTCCCAGCACATTTCCTCAAGAACCCAGCACGTGTGTGTTTCCAAAGCCAACTGTGGGGATCCTAGTGGGGATCAGCGCCAAGGAATGGCCACCGGCAGGATGTGAGGGTCTGACCACCTGGGTCTGAATCCCTGATGGACCTGAGTCAGTCAGGTTGCCTCTCCAAACCTTAGCTATCTTATATATAAAATGAGGCAACAGTACAGACTTTCTCTGAATTGTTGAGTCAGGAAAACAGAATGAATGGCACAGGGAGAGTGCTGAGCACAGTGTCAGTGGACCTTTGCTCAAAGCTGGTGGCCTTGTTCTTCTCCATATGCAAGGATGGCAGAAGGAGTAGCCCCGGCAGCAGGAGGGAAGGTACACTCCCCAGGTGCCAGGCGTGCCATCTGCATGGGTATCGAGAGAGCTTAGCAGGCAGATGCTTTTGGGCATGGCCTGCATGCTGCCGTGACTACGCCCCAGTACAATCAGTACAATGATCTTTTCCAAGATCAGGAAAAGATGTCTCTCTCACAATTCTTTTCCAACTGTGTACTGAAGTCTTACCTAATGCAATAAGAGAAGAAAAGACAAAAAATGGTATACAGATCAAGAAGGACCCTGATGGCCCCATGTGCCATCAGGGTTGAGGCCTGGCCTGCTCCTGCCAGGGTGAATTCCCAGGTGTTCCTTTCCTCCCAGCCTGCCCTCCTCTCCCTGGATGCCATCTCCTATGGTTGGGCTTCTGGAATGCAACTGCTGAATTCCCATTCCCCTTTCCCTGCCACTCAGCGGCAGTCTGCTAGCAGAGCTGGGCTGGATGGGGGCAGTGATGAGGTACTACCCCGCACCCTGTGTTAATGTAGATGCTTCTCACCCCCAGCACTGCATTTTGACCAACACACAATAGTTTTCCTTTCTTTGGCCTTTGCCCCGTGCTGGGTATCACACACTTGAACATAGTCCACCTGGTTTGATCTTTTCAATGACTTTGGAGATTGGTAGTGTTGTTTCCAATGTAGAGATGTGAACATCAAGAATTTGGAAAAGTGAGAAACTTGACCAACGTCACAGATCCTAAGGGTCAGGGGCAGAATTTAACCAAATGTATCAATATCTGCCCCCAAACCCACTTTCTGCCTTGGTGGAGAGCTCTCTTCTGGTGTCTGGCTGCCCCCAGTGGCCCACTGCTGACTCCTGGGCCCTGGTGGCCAGCTCCAGAGAAATCACTCTGTGATGCTTTAGTGCAAAAAGCACAAAGCAGGCCCCCCTCAGTACGCTGGTCTCAGCCAGCTCTCAGGTAGCCTGTGTCAAGTTCAGATAAAGGAAAAAGACAAAAATGAGAAACAGTCACCATGAAATACCTCCCTTTGGTTTCTAATGACGTGTCTATCTACAATTCATCCTGCTAGTAACTGGATCATAAAACCCAATCGTTGGCCGGCCCCATGTCCCTCACGATGAAAACACTGGGAAAGTAACCAATGGTGTACCGCTGCCTGCCCCAGAAACCCGCTCTATATCGCCAGAGTAAGAACATCCCATAAGAGGTGGGAGCTATAAAAACTCACAAGAAAGAAATAAACTTGGGCCACTCTGACACAGACGGGCACTTGTGCTGGGAATAATCCACTGGGGAGGGAAGAGAACCAGGCTCTTGGGTTGTTTATGAAACAGCTACTTACACATCACCTTGAACTTCTGTACCTTTGCTCAATCCAAGCCTGGAAGAGCATCTCTCACTTTTCTGGAGGATTTGAAATGCAGTGGGAAAGGCACAGTAGCATGTGGCAGAAACTCTGTGGGCTCTGTAGTCAGGCAAGCTGGGAGTCACGAGGCAGGCCTGCACTTAACCCCTGGTCAAGTCACGGAAACTTCCTGGGTCTCTGTTTCCTGATCTGTAAACTGGTCATGATGCATATTTAAGGTGATGCTTCAAAATGTGCACTGTCCATGCTGCCCACTGTCACGCACATTCTGTTTCACTGTTTCACACCGTTTCACTGATGTTGGATAACCACCGAGAGGAGGAGAGAAAGGCATCAGGAGATCGAGAAGCAGGACTCGCATGCACACGGCTGCTCAGGGGAGTAAGGGTCAGTGGGACGTGTGGCCCCGGGCCCCTCTCCTTTCATTCAGTCTCAGGGAAGTGTGTGTGTGTGTGTGTGTGTGTGTGTGCACAGGCTCAGAGGAAAGGAACAAAAGGGCATGCAGTCCATCATACACAGTGAAAGCACAAACCAAAGCAACATGTGAGCATGGGGACCCCAAAAGGAGAGGCCCATGTGCAGACGACACTGACTAATCATTCTTTTCCAAGGGCCACCCCTAAGAGGGCAGAATCATGCAGCCCTTAAAGATCATTGTGTCTACCTTGTTGATTTTAATGAGGGAAAATAATCAAGTCCCAAAGAGGGAAAGTGATTCGTACAGAGAACTTGAGCTGCCAGTGAGGACAGAGTCCTCTTCCCTCATCCTTTCCCTCCCTCAGTCATCATCCTTCCCAACACATAGTTACCGGGTGCCCCAGTTTGCAGCAGACTAAAGAGGACACAGGAGCGATGAGGCTGGCGGACACCATCTGAACACTACGCTCTACTCTGTACTGCAAAGCTGCTGCCTGACAACCGACTCCCAGCTCCGCCCAGAGGGGAGAAGCTGGGCTTGATAAGCAAAAATGCTTACGACATAGAATAGGTTTCAGAAGGGAGTGAGAGCAGCAGAGTTGGGCTGAGGTGCTCACGGAAAGCTTTTCGGGCGAGGAAGGGCTTGAGCTTGTGCTGAGCACCCATTGTCCAGGCCCAGACTGACAGGTTAGGAATGGGAGCCCACCAAGGGCAAACTGCCTGCCCCTGGGGCAGTTCTGCACCCACCCAGCTCCCCCTACCAACAGTCCATCACTTTAACAGAAATGCAGTACATTTCCAGAAAGTCACAGCAACAGAATTTGGATAAGAACTGAGGGCGGGGAGTCCTTGTTCATTAAGGAAGGTACTAGATAAGTGTGATTCCTTGACACCAGGACTGGGTACAGTCAGCCCAGCTTCAGGAAACAAGGAAATTTTGTACAGTGCCTCCTTGAGGTATGAAGAGCCCACTTAGAACAGAAATGATGATCTGCTTGGGGAGACGTGATAAGGCCTCCCCAGGAGGACGTCAGGAAGTCAACCTGCTTCAGTCACACCTGCATCCCTGGGAGACCCTTAGGAGAAATTCAGTTAAAACCCATGACTTTTATCAAATCTCTATGGCCCATTTGAAAAGACTAATTCTTAGGAAGAGATGACTCCAGCATTACATGGTTTTAGCTGAGCTGTAATGAAAAGAATAAAACAATGAAGAAAAAAATTGCCATGTGCTTTTATTAAAACAAAAATATAACAACAACTTAAAGCTGCTTTTGGAGATGCTGCAGGTAAGGTCTTCCCTCCTCTTTGGTCTCACGTCTCCGTCTCCTGCTCTGCCTCCTCATTTTTCTCTCCTTCATCCTGAGCCAAGAAGTTCACAAGATTTCAGCTTTCTGTAGGGGACACCTACTGGGCTTTAGTGCCCTTCCAGAGTAGGATGGTAGCAAAAACACTGAGCGTTGTTTTTCATTGATCCTGGAATTTCCACAGGACAAGAAAAAAACATGGTGCTGCAGTAAGAAAGGCAGATCAGGAGTCAAGGATGGGTGTAACTAATGATGAAGGAGTTAGAGCTATAGGCATAATTTGTTTCTTCTGTGCCTATATAATCCAAAAAGATATTGCAGAACAGGAAGTGCTAGAATTGGAAATAATTTGAAAAATTATCTAGTCAAGGGATGACAAGATTCCATGTGAAATACCAGCTCTAAGCTATTGACTTTGATAAACCCTTCTTTCTGGAACTTTGCATCAAGTAGTATGCTGAGGCCCAAGCTGAGCTCATCAGGACAGTCTGTTCTGATCTGAGAGCAATGCCTGGCATGGGAGAAGGAGGAAGAAGGGTCAGTGGCGATGTCTGGCATTAACATTCTGCATCTAGTCCAACACTCATTATACAAAAGAGAAACCCAAGACCCACAGAGACTGGACAGTCTGTCTGCAGTCACATGGAGAGAGTGCTTTACATCCCAATTCAAATATTAGTCCAGAGAAGAGAAGATGCGTATGTTCCTGTTTCAGTGATTTCTTATCACCCAGCAAGCTACTCCCAAATTTAGTGTCTGAAATACCAATGATCTATTATTTTCCTTTTCTGTTGAATGAGCTCAGCTGGGAATGGGGGAGTTGTGTGTTTTCATGAAAATCCAGGCAGGGCTTCCAAGAGAGCAAAAGTGGAAGCTTCCAGACCTCTTCAGGCCTTGGCTGGGACTGGCACCACCTCCATCACATCCCATTGGTCAGAAGTGTCCTTACCTTTGAATACACATGTAGGGATCAGGGCGATTGGACCATCTGTGCTGATAATCTGCCACAGTCCCTCCTCCATGCTGTCAGCACCCAGCAAGTGAGGACGCCACAGACTGGGTCACCTAGACAGGTGAGTAAAATCTCCTCAGCCTCAGCAGCCCAATCTGTGAGAGATAATCCTGATCTCACAGCATCACAGTGAACATCAGTGCATCAATGAATATGCTGAAAGCTTTTAAAAGTGAAGGACAACGACCAAAACAGTGCTGATTGAAATGAGCTGAGAACATGCACGTTTTTCAACCCAGAAAAGCAATTCCACTGTAAATACTTCATGTCAGTGAAGCCTTGCCTTTGATCTGGTAAAGTAACACTCCCGATGGCCCCGGGATTCCGGTGACTAGGTTTTGCATTCCCCACACAGACAGATTTTCATACTGACTAGACAGGGATTACGAGCTGTGTTTCAACTCCTTACCTTTGGATTTTTTTCTGCATTTCTGGAGAGGACACTCTAAAATTCATGAGATCGGAGGCACTCTCTGCACGGTCTCATGCAGGCAGTGACAGACGCCTTTAATTTGTAAGCATTAGCAGAATGAAATGCAGTTGCCGAAAGTGTAATTGGATCGGCTTTGTATTTTATGTCAGCGTTTCCAAGTACTGTGAAGATGCTCAGCACCTCCTGAGAGCAATACAGGAGTTGTGGAAGGCATGACAAATAAGAGCAGAGTCAACTCTTTACTGTTGCATTCGGGCTGTGCTGTGTGCACATGTGTGTGTGTGTGTGTTTGTGTGTGAGAGACAGAGACAGAGACCATGCACATCCACCTTACCAAGGCAGTAGTCAGCAAGCAGGAGAGCTTAAGATCTGCTGAGAAGCATAATGTCTTTCAAACCTTTCTGGTATTAAAATGTTCTATAATCACCTTCCATTAGTAAAACCAGAAAAAGCCTGCCTTTAGTGCAAAGCACAAAATTCATTTCCTTTCCTCTCCCCGCCCCCGGTCCCGCTCCCACAAAATGTCTCTGTGCCAAAAATATTTCAGATCATTGAGCTCTCAAGAAAAAAAAATCAGTATTTGTGTGTGTGTGTGTGTGTGTGTGTCAAAAAAAAAAAGGTCCAGATTTCATGGCTGACAACGACTGGCAAACAGCAAAGTTTGCCATAACTACATAATGTAATTAAGACTGAAAAAGAGGGAAACCAGTCTTGTGCATCCACCTCACTTTATACGTAAGGAAATGCGGTCCCTCTTGCCAAAATGCACCTAGAATCCTAATTCACTTCTGACCCCCAGATGGTAAGAGGCATGCAAACAGGCCAACACATGAAAGGCAGCTTATAGATCTGGAGACATTTAGCATGGATGAAAAAAGGCTGAGGCAGGAAACAAGAGCTGTCTTTATGGATCTAAAGGATTGTCCCAGAGAGCAGAGAGCAAACTAGTTCCCTGAGCTGAAAGAACAGGGAGACAGCCAATAAGCAATGTTTCCAGGAGGCATATCATGCTCTAGCTGAGAGTTTCTCAAAGACTTTCCATTAAACAATGTTGGTTCTATGTTGCTAGTTTTAGTATACGTCATCTGAAAAAGAAAGTCAGTGGACAAATATTTTTGAGAAGGTTGTAAAACATCCCCATGTTTTAGCTATCACAACGTGTATTAAAAACTTCAGGAAGTTGTTAAAAAAGGCATGCAGGAAAGCAAACATAACCCCCTGTTTTCCAACTGACTCTATGATCTTGCTTACACTATTGTATCAATATTTCTTTGAGATAGTGTTGTAATAAACACACTTTTGGAAATTTTGAACTACAGGAGAAGTTCAAATGCTTTATCTTCATATTTAAAATTCAGAAAGATCTGCTCCCTACTTTCTAAACTTTATTTCCTACAGTGTTCTATTACTCCCAACTTCAACATCTTTGTTTTTAACCTACCTTCTACCTGGAATCTTAGGTCATCCTAATATCCTAATAGATATCCTAATAGATATACTAATTAGATATTAGGAGATATATCTTAATATCTCTATGTGTGTAAATTATATTCCATTCTTATTCAACCAACAATCATTGCCTACTTAGTTCTTAGGCTCAGAGAAGTTAGGTAATTTCCCCAAGTTCACATAATTAGTAAGATATAAAGCCAAGTTTCAAAGCAAGTTTGTCTAAGCACAGCACCCAAGCATTTTTGATATGTCCTTCCCCACCTCAGGAGGGCTCCAAAAGTCCAAAATCACCATCAATTGCTTCCATGGTAGGGCCATGCCAAGGGTACTCAGCTTGGGCTTTGGTAAAATTCACAGCAACTGAAAATTTCCAGAGTGCAGTGCAGAGTGGAGTGCAGGCCTGGAAGCATGCAGTGGAAGCTGAGCGTGTCCATTTACCCCATTTCAGAGATCCTAAAAGCAGTGTGATTGTCAAGGACCAAGGTCAGTCCTGTTGACCTTGAAGAAGACAGCCACCATGTTGCCAATGGCCTATGAAATGGGATGCATGGCAGGGAGCTGGAAACAGCCCCAAGAACCTCAGCCCCTCACCCTAGAAGTGCAGACTAGGAAGTAGAGAACCCAGGTAGCCATGTCTGGGCTCCTGACCAACAGAACGCATGAGATGATGTGCCTCATTTTAATAGCTCTTTTCTGTAATTCGTTATGCGGCAATGGAAAACAAATACATTTGGCCTGGAGACCATGAAAAAAATGTAAGGGAAGACTTTGAGGAGATTGTGTCTTAACAGAAATATATTCCTTACATCTTCTTTCACCAGTGTCCTACCTGCCTCTTAAATGAATGACTCCTGAGGTTTCATTCCATAAATATTTATTGAGCACACACTATGGTTCAGCTTCTGTCTTAGGTACTTGAGCTTTAATGAACAAAAGACACCATAATTTGTGTCCTTGTGTAGCTCACATTCAGTAGGACATGCAAGGACCTTGGGGTCACCCTGAGTTCTGTCTGCCACCCCAACTTGGGTTCATTCAGCTCAAAAGCTCACTGGAACCAAGATTCTTCCAAGATGTGTGACTCAGGATTAAGAGATTTAGCTTCTCTGAGTTTTCTCATGTCCAAAGTGATGATCATTCTCTCTATCTTTCAGGATCTTTGAGAACAGTAAACAAGAAACAAAAACCAGGCGTCTGTAACAATGTTGCCCCTCAATGGAGTTTCTGTTCCTCTGACCTGGAGAGTTTGTGACCACCCACATATATGTTAACAGCAGCTATAGCCATTCCTTTCACTGTAGTTAAAAGATTCATAGTTGTCTCAGGAGAGTTTCCCTAGATGGAGATCCTGAGTGCAGGATTGGTGTGGAAGTGATATACTGGGATACATTGTTTGGAAAAACCATAAGTGTGGTGGAGGAGGGAAAAAAAAAAGAAGGGAAGGAAACCAAACCATCAGAAGCTATCAAGAAAATATACTGTGGAAGGGGAACCATAGTTCAATTCCACAAGGAAATACTGGAAACAGTGCAGGTTATAAGTCAAAATTGTCCTGACTGGAGAAGAAGAGTCTTGGGAATTTGTCTGCTCTGCCTGTGTTGGTCTTGGGCTGCATATAGGCTGACCCCCAAGGGAGGTAAGTTTTCAGACACTCCATGGCGGGAGGTGGGTTCCAAATATACAGACAGGACACACGGCTCTCAGCAGTCAAAAGACAGATGTAACCAAGACAAGGAGGTGCTGGCTGTTGGGAGTGAAGCACAGAGAGAGCCAGTGGACATGAAACCAGGAAGGGCCTGAAAGAAGCAAAGCCTGGTGTGTCCACCAGTGGCCGAGGGAGTCCTGACCCTAAGCCTGGGAATTGAAAGACTTCTCCATAGAGAAGGACAAGATTTCCTTCTAAGTAAGTCTACAGACGCTCACAGAACAAGTAGTATAGTGCAGATGAGGCCTGAAGAAGACCCCACTTTTGGATACACTCTGATGTCATCAGAGCTCTTTCTTCAATATAATATGAGTCTTCACAATGGTCTTTGTGGTAGGTATTACCTGCGCCTCTATTTTATAGGCTGGCAAACTGAAGTTCAGCTCAGCTATGAAGCTCACCTGAGATCACAACGCATTCTAGAAGCCAAACCAGGACTAAAGACCTGGTCTTCTAAGTCCATTGATTTTTCTACTAAATAGTCTACAAAATATTAAGCAGAGCCAGAAAACATTTGATCATTAGGAACCATTGCAAGCATGGGGAGAATCCTTGTCACAAAATATATAGGGGAATGATAAAAATGCCTGGGGATTCACTGCTGGTTCTGCCAGCAAAGTGATCTCTCTCGCTACTCCTCTATCTTAACCATGTAATGGTTCAGGAACTCATCGGAATGCATCTCACCAAGACTTGGTCACAGGTTGAAGGAAGGATGTAATCCTGCCACACTTCTTAGGAGTCATAAGCCGTAATATGTTGTAAATCACCACCCAGAATATGAAGAAACACCTATTGTGTAAAACTAAAGTGCTGAGAATGGATGGGAAGGTGCAGTGTTTCATTGGTAGCAAATATAGCATCTCAACAAGCTATTTTGATGATATTTTAATCAACCTCCAGTATTTTCACTAAATGAATACTGTGAGATATGGGCTAGACCAACACATTGTAAGTCATTTATAAAGCCTTTAATTATAAGGCCATTATACTTTTATTAATAAGTCCATGCAAGAGTCCTTAAGAATGACTGCAGTCATAAGAAGAACTACATAAACCCAGATGATCTACTAAGAACAATATAAATCATGTAGAAAACAATTCCTTATGTTGGTTTATTTCAAAAACAAAGCAGAATATTCTATTAAATATTTTCATAAGGAGGCAAAGCTCTTGTGAGTCTAAAAAACTTTAATATTTACATTCTTTCAGCAAGTAGGTATTGGGTACCAATCATGGACCAGAAACTGGGCAAGAGGAAGAAAACATAGAAGAGAATGAGGTGGTGCCTGTCTTCAGTGAGCCCACAATATAGTCCAGTTGGGAAGAGAGACAGTAGATTATTTTCAAGCTGATAGCTGCCTCTGATAGAGACCTGCGTGGGGTGTGGTGGGAGAACCAAGAGGGGTACATACCCTCGCCTGTAAATTTAGGAAAATCTCAGAATAAGAGAAACCTGAGCTGAGTATGAAAGGGAAAGGAGGAATTAACAAGTGAGAGAGAGAATTAACAAGTAACAAAGAACGCTGAGGTCAGTAAGATGGGTAGTATGATTTTCATCATTTTACAGATGAGGAAATGAGACCCAGGACACACCAGACAACTGAGCAATATTTCCAAGTGTTTAAAGAACTGAGCCAAAGGATCAGAGCTGGGCTCCTGTTACTTTAGAATCATGCAGAGATCAGACAGGACACGAGTCTCCACGTGCAGGATAATGTAGAGAGGAAACCAACAGCCATCCTCCAGCAGGAGAGTCTAAAAATGTAGAGGCTCCAATAGGTGGTGCAGAAATTGAACAAAACGGTAGGAAGAGAACCTAAAGAGTCTTAGCTTTAGAAGATTTGAGAAAGACAGCAGCTCTTCTCAAATCATTACTGGCACGTCTAAGAGAAGAGACTAGTATTGTGTGCTAAAGTATTGTGTCCCTAAAGGGACACAACTATGTTTTTTTTTTTTAACATCTTTACTGGAGTATAATTGCTTTACAATGTTGTGTTAGTTTCTGCTGTATAACAAAGTGAATCAGCTATATGTATACATATATCACCATATCCCCTCCCTTTTACATCTCCCTCCCACCTTCCCTATCCCACCCCTCTAGGTGGTCACAAAGCACGAGTTGATCTCCCTGTGCTATGAGGCTGCTTCCCACTAACTATCTATTTTACATTTGGTAGTATATATATGTCAGTGCTACTCTCTCACTTCATCCCAGCTTACCCTTCCCCCTTCCCATGTCCTCAGGCCCACTCTCCATGTCTGTATCTTTATTCCAGTCCTGCCCCTAAGTTCATCAGAACCATTTTTTTTTCTTTTTTTAGATTCTATATACATGTGTTAGCATACGGTATTTGTTTTTCTGTTTCTGACTTACTTCACTCTGTCTGACAAACTCTAGGTCCATCCACCTCACTATAAATAACTCAGTTTCGTTTCTTTTTATGGCTGAGTAATAGTCCATTGTACATATGTGCCACATCTTCATTATCCATTCATCTGTCGATGGACACTTAGGTTGCGTCCATGTCCTGACTATTGTAAATAGAGCTGCAATGAACATTGTGGTACATGACTCTTTATGAATTATGGTTTTCTCAGGGTATATGTCCAGTAGTGGGATTGCTGGGTCATATGATAGTTCTATTTTTAGTTTTTAAGGAACCTCCATACTGTTCTCCATAGTGGCAGTACCAGTTGACATTCCCACCAACAGTGCAGAAGGGTTCCCTTTTCTCCACACCCTCTCTAGCATTTTTTGTTTGTAGATTTTCTGATGATGCCCATCCTGACCGGGGTGAGGATGGCCATCCTCACTGTGGTTTTGATTGGTATTTCTCTAATGATTAGTGATACAACTATGTCTTTTTGAGACACAGTTCATTCTCAGCAGAAGAAACGCTTATTCTGGGTCCCCAGCAGCAGACCCTGTATAGGTGTCTTCTTGAAGAAGTGCTCACGGGACAACCTAGTAAGGCAGAGGGGGAAGCAAGGTGGGAAAGAGGAAGAAGCCACATGAGTGTGCAACCTCAGGTGAAGTGGTCCTGAGGGGAGCATGGGGGCGTCTCACCTGGAGATGGGCTAGCAGACTCCTGCACCTGCCATTCTCTGGCTAATGGCATCGGAGATGCCCTGAGCTCCCATGATCTCCAGGCAGACAAAGTGGGTAAGAGCCTCAATGAGAGCTGCTGCTGAGGGCTATTAGAGCAAATGCACAGTGTGCTGGGCCGGGGAGCACAGAACTGTAAGAAAGAATGATCCCAGGGGATTTGGACTGAGAAACAGCAGCATGGCTACAAGAACAGTCCCCACATGTGAAGGGACCCTCATCACAGAATGGCACCCTCACAGGTAGAAGCTCCTATCGGTGTCCCTATTTATACATGGAGAAGTTGAGAACAGAGAGCTTGAGTAACTCACTCAAGGACACACAGTTACTTATGCTAAAGCAGGCATTCAAGCAGACAGCATGACTCTAGAGCTTATACCCTTAAACACTGAGCCAACTGCCTGGATAAAACATAAAGATTAAATTAGAAATGAAAAAGGAGAAGTAACAACTGACACTGCAGAAATACAAAAGATCATGAGAGATTACTACAAGCAACTCTATGCCAATAAAATGGACAACCTGGAAGAAATGGACAAATTCTTAGAAATGCACAACCTGCCAAGACTGACTCAGGAAGAAGTAGAAAATATGAATAGACCAATCACAAGCACTGAAATTGAAACTGTGATTAAAAATCTTCCATCAAACAAAAGTCCAGGACCAGATGGCTTCACAGGCGAATTCTATCAAACATTTAGAGAAGAGCTAACACCCATCCTTCTCAAACTCTTCCAAACAATTTCAGAGGAAGGAACACTCCCAAACTCATTCTACGAGGCCACCATCACCTTGATACCAAAACCAGGCAAGGATGTCACAAAGAAAGAAAACTACAGGCCAATATCACTGATGAACATAGATGCAAAAATCCTCAACAAAATACTAGCAAACAGAATCCAACAGCACATTAAAAGGATCATACACCATGATCAAGTGGGGTTTATTCCTGGAATGCAAGGATTCTTCAATATACGCAAATCAATCAATGTGATACACCATATTAACAAGTTGAAGGAGAAAAACCATATGATCATCTCAATAGATGCAGAGAAAGCTTTCGACAAAATTCAACACCCATTTATGATAAAAACCCTGTAGAAAGTAGGCATAGAGGGAACTTTCCTCAACATAATAAAGGCCATATATGACAAACCCACAGCCAACATTGTCCTCAATGGTGAAAAACTGAAACCATTTCCACTAAGATCAGGAACAAGACAAGGTTGCTCACTCTCACCACTCTTATTCAACCTAGTTTTGGAAGTTTTAGCCACAGCAATCAGAGAAGAAAAGGAAATAAAAGGAATCCAAATTGGAAAAGAAGAAGTAAAGCTGTCATTGTTTGCAGATGACATGATACTATACATAGAGAATCCTAAAGATGCTACCGAAAAACTACTAGAGCTAATCAATGAATTTGGTAAAGTAGCAGGTTACAAAATTAATGTACAGAAATCTCTGGCATTCCTGTACACTAATGATGAAAAATCTGAAAATGAAATCAAGAAAACACTCCCATTTACCATTGCAACAAAAAGAATAAAATATCTAGGAATAAACCTACCTAAGGAGACAAAAGACCTGTATGCAGAAAATTATAAGACACTGATGAAAGAAATTAAAGATGATACAAACAGATGGAGAGATATACCATGCTCCTGGATTGGAAGAATCAATATTGTGAAAATGACTCTACTACCCAAAGCAATCTACAGATTCAATGCAATCCCTATCAAACCACCACTGGCATTTTTCACAGAACTAGAACAAAAAATTTCAAAATTTGTTTGGAAAAACAAAAGACCCCGAATAGCCAAAGCAATCTTGAGAATGAAAAAAGGAGCTGGAGGAATCAGGCTCCCTGACTTCAGACTATACTACAAAGCTACAGTAATTAAGACAGTGTGGTACTGGCATAAAAACAGAAAGATAGATCAGTGGATCAGGATAGAAAGCCCAGAGATAAACCCACGCACATATGGCCAACTTATCTTTGATAAAGGAGGCAGGAATGTACAGTGGAGAAAGGACAGCCTCTTCAATAAGTGGTGCTGGGAAAACTGGACAGGGACATGTAAAAGTATGAGATTAGATCATTCCCTAACACCATACACAAAAATAAGCTCAAAATGGATTAAAGACTTAAATGTAAGGCCAGAAACTATCAAACTCTTAGAGGAAAACATAGGTAGAACACTCTATGACATAAATCACAGCAAGATCCTTTTGGACCCACCTCCTAGAGAAATGGAAATAAAAACAAAGATAAACACATGGGACCTAATGAAACTTCAAAGCTTTTGCACAGCAAAGGAAACCATAAACAAGACCAAAAGACAACCCTCAGAATGGGAGAAAATATTTGCAAATGAAGCAACTGACAAAGGATTAATCTCCAAAATTTATAAACAGCTCATGCAGCTCAATAGCAAAAAAACAAACAACCCAATCCAAAAATGGGCAGAAGACTTAAATAGGCATTTCTCCAAAGAAGATATACAGACTGCCAACAAACACATGAAAGAATGCTCAACATCATTAATCATTAGAGAAATGCAAATCAAAACTACAATGAGATATCATCTCACACCAGTCAGAATGGCCACCATCAAGAAATCTAGAAACAATAAATGCTGGAGAGGGTGTGGAGAAAAGGGAACACTCTTGCACTGCTGGTGGGAATGTGAATTGGTACAGCCACTTTGGAGAACAGTATGGAGGTTCCTTAAAAAACTAAAAATAGAACTACCATATGATCCAGCAATCCCACTACTAGGCATATACGCTGAGAGAACCATAATTCAAAAAGAGACATGTACCAAAATGTTCATTGCAGCTCTATTCACAATAGCCCGGAGCTGGAAACAACCTAAGTGTCCATCATCGGATGAATGGATAAAGAAGATGTGGCACATATATACAATGGAATATTACTCAGCCATAAAAAGAAACGAAACTGAGCTACTTGTAATGAGGTGGATAGACCTAGAGTCTGTCATACAGAGTGAAGTAAGTCAGAAAGAGAAAGACAAATACCGTATGCTAACACATATATATGGAATATAAGAAAAAAAAATGTCATGAAGAACCTAGGGGTAAAACGGGAATAAAGACACAGACCTACTTGAGAATGGACTTGAGGATATGGGGAGGGGGAAGGGTAAGCTGTGACAAAGCGAAAGAGAGGCATGGACATATATACACTACCAAACGTAGGCTAGATAGATAGTGGGAAGCAGCCGCAGAGCACAGGGAGATCAGCTCGGTGCTTTGTGACTGCCTGGAGGGGAGGGATGGGGAGGGTGGGAGGGAGGGAGATGCGTGAGGGAGGGGATGTGGGAACAGATGTATATGTATGACTGATTCACTTTGTTATAAAGCAGAAACTAATAAAAAAAAAATGGAAAAATAAATAAATAAATAAATAATTTTTTAAAAAAAAGATTTTTTAAAATTTACTGTGCAACAGCATTTTAATTGCAATAACAAAAACCTGAAATAAAGCGGCTTTCATTTTTCATGTTTACTCTGGACCCTGCCCACATGCAGACAATTTTCATAGTTTTACTATAGTTTTTAAATTTTATAGTTTTACTCACAGTGTACATATAATTTTGTATTCTGCTGTGTTTGTTTAACATTATATCATAAACAAATGTTGAGTTTCTTTGTCATATTGCTAATTAACATTTTTATTGGCTGCATACTATTCTGTCAAGTTGATATAATTTTATTTGCTTAACCGTTTCTCTATCACTGGATATTTATGCTACTTCCAATTATTTTAAATTATACATTAAATGCACACAGAAATAAATATCTTCACACACAGTGCTTTAAAAAAAACATAAAGATTAAACAAAATAAGGAAAGTGAAGTGTCTAGCACAACATCTAGTACATTCATTTGCCTAAAAAAAAAAAAAAGAAAAGAAGATAGCTGTTATTAGTTTTAAACAAGCAAGATTCTAGACACTTCAGGAAGAAACCTCCACATATCAAGAGTATTTAATTCATTCATTTATCCAGGTATTGGGCACCATCATCATTCGAGGCTCTGCAGGCAGTGGTGTGTAAAACCAACGTTATTACTGTCTTCATGAAGCATATATGATTTTTAAGATGATGTTCTCCCATTCAAATTCTGACATATCATGGAAGATGAAATACTGAAAAAGTTTTAAAAAGCTTAAGTTAATGAGCATTAGGGATTACGATTGATTTAAAAAGGTTGGATAAGTCTGGAAGCTCAATAATTAGATGAGGAAGGACCAGAAGACGCAGAGATGTTTAGTCAATTTAGGAATTCCTGTATCAAAGGTAAATATTAACTATGACAGTGATGATTTTAATCCAGTTTTCTTAACTACGTAATCCAAGCTCTTTCTATCATGGCAGGTTGACAGAGAGAAGATTAAGGCAAAACAAACATCAAAAGGGCTATCATGTCATGTGGAAGACTGCATTTTTGTTTGATGTTACATCAAGAGAGGTTAAAAAAAGAGAAAAATAAATATTTTAAGCTAAAGATGTCAACAGCAGATTGGATTCAGACAAAGGCAAAAATGACCAATTGTTAATAAGGTGTTGGATGGGTTATTTGACCAGAAGACTCTCAGAGTAACTAAATCCTAAAATCATTTGTATATTCTAATAATCTTCAAGAACAGTACCTCTTTCTTCACATCTTCCCTGGTACACACACTACATATGGCATTTCCAGATTAACAAGGGAGGGCTTTTAGAGAGGACAGTGAGGACACCCAAAGAGCATTTTGACTGAAATCTCCACTTGTCTGGAAGCCACATTACTCAATTTCTCTGGCCTCAGGTCATCCCCAAGAAGGGATGCAATTTTATTGCAGCTGGTAAGTAGTTAAGTAACAAGTGGCTGGGCTTGAAGACCTTTCATGTTATTTCTCCTCTGTTGGGACGATTAAAATTTGTAAACCTTATAATTTGTCATCTTCTAGTACTCTATCCACTGTCCCTCCTCCAAAGTTTGTCAGGGCCTATTCTCTTCTCTCTGCTTACAATGCCCTCTGGACATCTTTCTCTTGCTTAACTCTTACTCTTCTTCAAAACTCAACTCCAGGGTTACGTCCCTAGTCCCCTGCCTTTCCCATCCTTACATCAGGTTTCAGAATCCAGGTCTCTCCCAGCACCTGGACCGCTGCCATCAGAGCAGTGATCACACTGATTTACACTCATCTATCTGTCTGTCTCCCATACCAGCCTGTGGCACGTGCTCTGACCTCTGTGACTCCAGCCTCTAGCTCATAGTGGTACCTACAGGGGCATGTCAATGGAGTAAATGTTCACTACTTCCCTCCCCATCCAAACCTTGAGGTCAGCTCACAGCCCAGTAGCCCTCAGGGGTGTGGGATCTGTGAGTGCCTCCCAGGAATTGTCTGCTGCGGCATCTGAGTGACTAGATCCCAAGGAAGGGGTATGCTTACAAGGATGGCTCTGAGAACCCACAGAAAAAGCAGCTGTTTGAAGATGGGAACATGTTCTAAATGCTGCCATGTTAATTGGGAAGCTTTAACTCCAGCCCCAGAATCCTTCTGCATTGTAAGAAACCATTTCAGTGATTCTATTTAAAATTCACTGAGCACCTGATACACCTTAAGCAGTGCACTGAAATCTGGTCCAGCAAATGTTTTCACCCTGGACCAGACAGCACCTCTGGTCTGGACCTCCTACACTGGACAGCACAGTCTCCCAGGGGCTGGCACGTGTCACTGTTCACAGGCTTGATGCCTGTTTCTAGGAGACACCAGAGCACAGCAACATCCTATTGAATTGTTTAACTTAAACAATTTCAGAAAACAATCTTAATGGTGCATGGAGGCCCTTTCATTGTCTTGGTTCACTAGTTATAAGTGGATTTCAATATGCATTTAATCAAAATACCCAGCTGCATTCATTTAAAAATGCAGCCTGCAAATAGCATCTAAGTGGGCCTCTTACCTCCCTACTAAGAAAATGCAGGAGAAATTTCACTAGAATTTAATTTTACAGAAAACTAAAAGCCCCTGACATCATCTATTTGTGATGCAAATTTTAATTCTGTCTTTACCGTAACAAAGACAGTTAATAAACAAGTATATCCATGCAGAAGAGGGACAAGGCTGAAGGGAGAAGGTCAGGCAGCAGGTCATCAGGACTCAGCCTCCCCAAAGTCTAAATTCACCGCACTCCCTGCAGGCTGACTCAGAAAATCAACAACGTGGAGCACAGTTGCTCGCTCTTCAGAAACAACAAGACTTATTAGACAGAGTTTAGGTTTTAGGGTCAGATTTACAAGCTGGATGACCTTAGAAGATTATTAACTTTTTCAAGTTTTCATCATCTTCATCTTTAAAGTACATGTAGCAAAGTCTATGGCATAGGGTTTGTTAGGGGTGGAATTTTGTCCCCTAAGCATTCATATGTTAAAATACCATTCATATGTTGAAGTTTCCCAGTGCCTCAAAATGTGACCTTATTTGGAAATAGGCTCATTGAAGGTGTAACTGGATCAGATGAAGTCATAGTGGAGTAGGGTTGGCCCCTAACCCAGTGTGACTGGTGTCTTTATAAAAGTAGAAATTTGGACACACATGCACCCAGGGAGAACATCATGTAAACATGAAGGCAGACATCTGGGTGATGAGTCTACAAGCCATGGACCCAAGGAGCGCCAGCTATCTCCAGTAAACCACCAGAAGCCAGGAGAAGGGCCTGGAGGAGATTCTTCCTCACAGCCTCAGAAAGAGCAAACCCTGCTAGCACCTTGACCTCTTACTCTGGTCCCAAGAACTGTGAGGAAATTCATTCATGTTGTTTAAGTTCTCAGTTTGTGATATTTTGTTATAGCAGCCCTAGTGAACTAATACAGCATTGCTCTAAAGACTGGAAAAAGAGCCTACTATGTTAACAAGGTGAGGTGGTAGGTGTGTGAATTACTTTGATCTTGGTAATCATTCTACAACATATATCAAATCATCATGCTGTATACTTTTTATACATGCAGTTATATTTGTTGATTATTCCTCAATAAAGAAAAGTCAGTCAATAAGGTGTGGGGTGGTGTCTGTAGAAGCATCAAGCACTGGGCTTGGCTCTTAGAAGGTGTTCACAGAAGTTGAGTCCTTTGTCTTTGTACTGGCCAGAGCATGGCTCAAGTGTGGGAGACAGAGAAGCTGAGGACAATTCAGCAAGTTGGGCGTCAAGACATGTGCTAAATAAACAGCACACCATTCTGCAAACGTGAAAACTTCTTATTGGTGTAGGTAGCTGGCTCCCTGAAAAAGTCCTTTTTGTTTTCTCCCGTAAGAAACACTGCAGCATGTAATCTTCATCAGATCTTGGTAATTCCAGAAAGAATTTCTTGAAAGTTGCTTTTAGTTGGGTGAATGTGAGGTGTGCACATTGCCCGTGCTAGGCTGTTAGGAGGTCCTGTGGCTCTGGGACAGGCCTGCCCCTCTTATCACCTCCTGTGTCTGCACAGCTGGTCTGCTGACAAGCCGAAGCAAATTCCATATGAATGAAAGTGCCTTCTGGGAGGTAAAGGATTGAGGCTCTGACCCTTTCCATTCTGTGGTTCAATAGTATTAGAACCATTTTGAAGGACCAAGAGGGCTCTGACAAAGCTTTCTAGCAGGAAGGGACATTGGGGCCCCAGAGTGTAAATCGCCAGAAGGGAAGGAGGTTTGGACAGTGAGCAGGGCTCATCACCACTTTCGAGATGAGTTGTGCTCACACACACAGGTGGTGGAGGAGGCCAGACACCCGCTGGGCCTAACCTCCCCATTCTGACAGGCCTGCCTTGAGAAGGACAGTCGGGCTAATTGTGGACCATTGAGGAAGTGGCTGAGTCAGGACCCGGTCAATTACACGGACCCCATATCAATTGTAGCCCCGTGGCGGCAGCAACAGGGGCCAGAGGCCAGGATCTGGCAAAGGACTGATACCCCTTCCAGAACTGCTGCTTTCTTTGCCAAAGGAAAGGGGTGATGACACAAAGCTTTGCCTTCGCCTCTGCTGGCAGCTTGCTTTTCTGCCCCTTCACCAGCGTTTTCGTGGCAACACCAGGCACGTAGTAACTACTAGATCCTCTAGTTTCCATTCCTTCCCTCTTCTGTGCGTCTTCCTCTCATCCTCAGTGAGAACTAAGCTGGTAGGGAGTTGCCTGTTTGGCAAACTGGAAATACACAGCCAAATCATTGGCAACAGGAATACCCTTTAATCCAGCAATTTTACTGCAGAGATGTTCATTAATGTTACAATTTAAAAGAGTAGAAAATAAAATGGAGATAAGTTCCATGCCCAACATTAAGAAGTTGCATAAATAAGTAATGTACAGTGCACTGCAAACTTACCCTGCTGCTCAAAGAGATGCTGTAGAGCAGGGTGGACAAAGAACAGCCTAAGAGTCAAGTCTGACCCATGCCTGTGTGTGTGGCTCGTAAGATTTGGAAGTTTGTTTTTACATTTTTTAAGTAGTTGAAAAAATAAAAAGAAGAAGATTATTTGGTCTTAAGATTTGAAAGTTTTTTACATTTTTTAAGTGGTTGAAAAAATAAAAAGAAGAAGATTATTTGGTCTTACAGTGTTCATAAATGAAGTTTTTGGAAATACAGCCATGCCTGATCTTTACATCTATTCTAAGGCTACTTTCATTCTACAACAACAGTGTAAAGAGTTATAAAAAAGCCTACAACATTTACTGTTTGACCCATTACAGACTTCTGTGGTAGAAGAATTATCACAAGGGAAGTTCATTTTCAATGAAAAAGTAGGTACCAAAACACGTAGGTAATATGAAGATCCATGTTTGGAAACATAGACCCTGCTGAGTTCGGGCAGGGGAATATTTGAAAAGAAACTATTGTTTAATCTCTAGATCATGAGATTATATGTTATTTTACTCAATCATCATAATTGTTATAAGCATTACTATTTATTACTACTATTACGCTCACTTGCAGTTTCCAAGATTTGTGTATGTGTATATTGTTTTTAATAAGATTAAAAGTTATTGTTAAAAAAGATAAGAAAGCTCTTTTCCTCACACAAAGGTTAGAGAGTTCTGTCCTTCATATTTGTTTTGAGGCCCTTCTTAGACACCTGAGGAAGGCTTTGACGTAAAAAAAGAGACAGCTGCACATAACCATCTCTGTGTTTTCTTCAATTATCTGGTCACACGGTGCCATGTAGCCAAAGGACCAAATTTCTTGACAACATATGAAAGTTACCTAAATTTCCATAACATTTTAGGCAGAAAAGCATATGAGTAGCCAGTTTTAAAATATTCAGTAGTAATGTTTTATAAAAGTTTCAGACCAAAAAATTGGGTCAGTCAACTGCCCAAGTGGTCATAGAATCCCATATAGATGACACACATCTCAGCACCCTTGAGATGCAGCTGAGCAAGACCATGTCACAGAGAACATAGTGTCTCTCCAAACCCCTAGATTAATCTGAACCCATGCTGTTCCACCAAATTAAAAATATCAGAAATGAATTCCCCTGTTAATTTGGGAAAGTTTTTTTTTTAATTGTAACCGTCATAATGAGAGACCCTTTTGACAATAGTACAAGCTGAAACCACTAGAGAGATCAAACCAGACTCTTCAAGCATGATTTCAGAAAGCCTATGAAAAGGCAGTTAACCTTATGTGTCAGGATTCCCATCACCAGAAGGGAGTGGAAGGGCCCCGCAGAGCTGCAGCGGAGGCTTCAGAGGGAAGGAGCACCTACTCCACTGTCATGTTCCTCACTGCTCTTCCCTGGGCTGCTGGAGAAGGTGAGCTTTGACCTCATGTCCCTTGAGGCAGGTAGCGATGAATCCAGTGCAAAGGATGTGGGGAAGCCCATGGAAGGCTAGATCTGATCTAGCCTGAGACCTCTCACTCAGCTGTTTCAGTGAAAGGGTCTTTGTTGAAATTTCAAATGCATGAATGTCATACATAGTTTTCCCTCTTTCCAGGTCGGTTAATTTTCTGCCTCTGAGATTTGGAATTCAATTAAACCCAAAGTGCAGGATCATTTTGAGAAGGTGGTCATCATGCTTCCTCACTCACACGCATCTCAAAAGGGGTCACGTGGACCAGATAGGGTGAGACGGGGCACTGCTAAGGGGAAGGCTGCTTTCAGGGCTGTGTCTGAGAGTCACCTGCAAGTGGAAAAGGAGGGACCCTTGTCTTAGCCAAAGGGGTCAGACCTCAGAGGAGCAAGGGAGGCTGCCCTCTAGCTACCCTGGAGAGGAGAAAGTGAATTACATCAGGGGGAAAACCATACCCTTGAAGACCTGTTAGGTGTTCAACTCACGTTTATCCCTGGCAGATGTATTGTTTCAGGGAAGCATGCTTTGCCTCATTAAAAAGGACATTGTTTTATAGGCATCGATGTCATGCCATTCTATACATTATGTAACACCGGTTGAAGAAATAAAGAATGTGAAGTTATTTGAGTGATGCTGGCAAGACATACAGGAATTAAAGAAATAAAGCAGAGAATACCCAGGTGGCTCTCCATTCTTACTGGAATAATTCTGATAACCACTCCCTCCACTGTTTGGAGAACCAAAGCTCTGAGAAGTAGATTTTACCACCTACTGACTTGCAACCCTGAGCATGGTACTTCCCCCTCTTAAATTGAGTTTCCTGATTTGCATCCCAAGATATACCTAACTCCTATTTCATAGTTTCCTTGTGAAAACAAAATGAGAAAGAATATAGATATCAAACATTTCATACAGTACCAGGTACAGATCAATCAATGTAGTTACTTTTATTAGCACCAATTCCTACAACAATATTGCAAGATACTATTAAGTTCATTTTATAATTACAGAACAGCTTCACAAGTCGGAGTGCTGGGATTCAGATCAAGTTCTTCCAGGTGCCCAGGCCCATGTTCTTTTTAGGCCAGAGCCTCTAAGACTTTAGTGGTCAAGTAATTTCCTGTTGTCTTGTTAAGAGGGAGATTCTGTCTGACTCAGCAGGACTGGGGTGCTGAGGATGGAGGGAGCCTGAGTTTTCATATTTCTAATAAGCAGCTAAAGGATGCCAATGTTGCTAGTCTGTGGAGTACACTTTGAGTAGTGATGTTCTGGAACTTTCTGCTCTCTTATCAAGTATTCTGTCTTAAAGGGCAGATGACCAGAGCAAAACTGAAAGAAGGGTGGATAAAACATTGACGTTGCTTTAAAAGAAGAAGAAAAAGAATAAGAAGGAGGGGTAAGAGAAGAAGAAACAGTCATGTCTGAAAAGAAATCAGGCTCTGGAAAAGAAGAGGAGGCCCACATCTGTCACGCCTACATGTCCAGGACCACACATGTTCATCTAGCAGCTTTCATTGCGTCTGGTATTTTACATGTATGCCAGAAAACTATACTGAAATAAAAAATTCTGCCTTAGTCTTGATAAAAGAAATTTTCCTATATTGAAGTATGGGGAAGTCATTCTGGCTTATACATGTTTTAACTTGAACTTTATGCTAATCAGAACAGCCTGTCTTATGGCTTGTCAAACACGCATTGTACATCTGCTTTAATCATTAAAGAAAAGAATGCATTTAAAAATCAAAATGGAGTCACTGCATTTCAAGCATCCATAATGGAGCTGGATGGCTATTGTGGATGTGGTTTTAGACACATTCCTGCATCCCTGAGAACCCCGAGAACTTTTCTGAACTGTGTCAGACTTAAGGACACCACAAGCTGTTCTCAAAACAACATCGGCTGGCAGCTGCCAGCTGCAACCTCATAGTCTCAGGGTCTCCCCTTGTAACTGTGCAACCATTTCAGACCCCAATCCTTGCTTAACAAGCATGCTTACTTCTTGCCGACTCCAGTTATAACTATTGACAAATTACTTATATAATTTTGTGGGTTTTGCCTTGATAACCATCCCCCATTTTGTAGTCTGGTGCAACGCAATTCAAGAGCTTCTTGAATCTCTGTCTCCCGGGCTATAGTCCTCACTTTGGCTCAGATAAAACTCTTTTCTATTCCCATTATAGATTGTATATTGATTATTTCTGTTGACAGTCTCTATGTTGTAAAAGAATGAAAAAAAATTTTCTCCTTTGTCCCCGTGTCTCCAACACCCCGATTTCCAGAAGAATAACCAAATTTATGGGTTATAAAGTCACTGGTCCAGAGCATGATGGCAAGCTAGCACTTTAAGAACTAAATTATTCTCCAAGCCCTTCTCTCAGGCATAGACTTTGCCATCTGGCAAGTGGGGGTTCACATCCAGGCTCTGCTAACACTCAGATTCCTCCATTTGGAAATAGAAATAATTTTATTCATCAAATTTGCTGAAGGTCAAAATGAGTTACTATGTATAAAGCATGTAGAGCAGATCCTGGCATGAAATAAGCTCTCAACACTTTGAGTCTCCTGTTAGCACTAACGTGAAGAGAGCAGTGGTCTTTGTACTGTCCTTGGTGATGAAGAAAATTCCTCACCTTTTATTAAGTGCTTACAATGTGCCAGGGGCTGGACCATGTGCTTCACATGTATCCTCCCCTACTCCTGAGATAGGTTCTATCATTCTTTCACTGATGCTGTTTTACAGATGAGGAAACTGAGGCACAGAGGGGTTAATTCATTTGCTCAAGTCACAGGGCTATCAGGTGGTGCAGCTGGTGTTTGAACAGGTGACCTGACTTCAGAGCCTGCCTCTTGTCTGCTCCGCTGGGCTATTTGGTGGCAGTGGTGGTTTCTGCTGCTGTTACGAGTTAGAGGAAGCTCCCTGGGCTGGTAAAATTCTCAAAAAGCCAATTATTTTTAAACTGCTGGTAGAGGTGATCAGAGCAGTTCATAAAGAGGTGACGTTTATCAGTACAGTCGCCCTGAGAACACACAGAGGGACGGATCGGTGCCCTGGGACCAGTCCGTTAATGACTCTCCTTTGTGCAGTATGCTGATTTGCAACTCCGTCCCCACTGCTGTCAAAACTGATTAAGCCAAACACATGTTCAGTAATGCCTTTCAAAGACTCCTGTAATTGACTGTATGAGGAGAGTTATACATAAGCAACTGGATTAACAAATCTACCCACCCCTTTCAAACAAAGAGCCTTAGAAGGAAATGAGCTAATTCTGCATATGCTGTCCAGACAAGGAACAAGGTGTGAACCAAGATGTCTCTTCATTACAAGGAAAAGTGGCACTTTCCCTGGAGGTCACAGAACTGAGAAAGAGGAAGAGATCAGCGGGGTCCTGCAGCCAACTCCTTCTGTTCTCAGCTACCAGAGTGAGGAGATGAACTGAAAATCAAATAACACTTATGTCCCACTGTGGCCCCTGAACCAAGCACAGTCATAAACACATGTTATGTGATCACCAGGTGTTGAAATGAACAGGTGAAAATAGAAATGACAGCCATCATTTAAGGAGCAGCAACTATGTGCTGGTCATTGGTTGGGTTCTCTCCCATCATTTTTTTTATTTTTAAATCTCAGAAATATCCTTCAAAATTATTGCTCAGTTTGTCAGAAGGCAACCAAGGTTCAGAACATTGACTAAATGGACCAAGAATACAAGCAAATGAGGGTCAAAGTGTGCCTGGGGCCAAGGGCACCATGTTCTTTCCACTCTGCTGCTTTCTCACTGGCCCTCAACCTCAGGATGCTGCCGGCAGCACAGGGTGGTGGGACTCCAAGATGAACCTCCAGCATCAGGGCAGGGGCTAGGCAGCTGGATATAGGACCGTAAGGAGGAGAGAAAATACAGGGCACAGAAGAATGCCATTCCTTCCAAAGATGTGTGTTTCAAATCCATTCAGGCCAAACAAGCCTGATCTTCATCCTCATGGATATGGCCTGTGAGCCATCAGAGACCCAAGAATATTGCACCCTGCCAGCTCCCCACGATGACATGTTCATATATTGTGTCTGCAAAGATTTGCTTGAAACACTTCCATCAGTGAGCTGGCTTTTCTCTAGTTGTTGTCAGCAGCACTTCAAAGGTTTACCCACGACAAAATGACTTACTTCACTTACATATTGGGGAAAGCTGTGATTCTCAACCTCCTAATTCCTTTACCAAGTCCCTAGAGACCAGCCTTTAAGCTACAGAACAAAGCTTTCCATTTTTCTGTCTTACAGAGTGAGATCTGTCCTCAACATATCTTCAAAAGGTTAATTCCATGGAAATTGATATGTTTCAGCTGGCCAATGATATATCATATCTTGGAAAGAGAACAGGATAATCGATGTACAATAGCTTCTGAGAATCTGGGTGTTGAAAGGATAATCAACTCACCCAGCTATCACATAAAGCTGTTACATAGAATTAAAACTGGGTTGTAGAATTTTAGAGAGAAAAAGGCCCTTAGAAGTGATCTAGTCCAATCATCATATTTTTGCAGGCAAGGAAAAATTGAGATTTTATATCAGAGAGATCAGTCCATAAATCTCTGATCTACCATATTCCTGTGTGACTTTGGACAAAACGCTTACCCTACTTTTTTTTTTTTTTAATAAATATGGATAGGATAACACTCTATTTTTTTTTTTTTTTTTGGCTGCATTGGGTCGTCATTTTTGCATGCGGGCTTTTCTCTAGTTGTGTCGAGCGGGGGCTACTCTTGGTTGTTGTTCATGGGCTTCTCATTGCGGTGGCTTCTCTTGTTGCAGAGCATGGGCTCTAGGTGCATGGGCTTCAGTGGTTGTGGCATGCAGGCTCAGTAGTTGTGGCTCGTGGGCGCTAGAACGCAGGCTCAGTAGTTGTGGCACACAGGCTTAGTTGCTCCGCAGTTCACGGGATCTTCCTGGACCAGGGCTCAAACCCGTGTCCCCTGAATTGACAGGCGGATTCTTAACCACTGGGCCACCAGGGAAGTCCCCTTACCCTATTTATACACCATTCTCCTCAATTGGCTAATGGAGGTAAATACTATCACCCCAGGGGATTGAGTGAGCACTATGGGTCTCATTTCTGATGTGCCTACATCTGCATACCCAGCACCCAACTCAGCACCTGATACACACTAGTGGTTAATACATACATGTGAGTGCATGATAGACATGAAAGCCTGGCCAGCACATAGCATGTGTTAAGTTGTAAATGATTCCTCTGAGGTTGCAGAATAAGTCATTGACTTGAGATCAGAATCTGAAGCTGATTCCTGCTCCAGTGCTCTGTGCCTGGTGAGCTAAGAATGGAGGAAAAAGTACTCAGGAACAGGTCAGAGCTACACAGCTGGAGGAGATTAGGCTTTCCTTTGCCTGGGGTAACCTTGAACTATGACTTTTTCTCTCATTTATTCTGAAATGAGAGAAATACTCAAGTCCTACCTTTCCCTGCCACAGCTCCACCCATACTGGGGGGAGTCCTGCTGGCAGAGCTGACCCACTCTGGCTAATTCAGCCCAGGTGCCCACCACCAGGGGTCAAGGTCTACCTGTTCAGAATCAAAGCCCAACTCGTAAGCAAAAATGAGCTCCTCAAAGGTAAATAAGAAGGGGGACACTTACTGAGAATTCTACGAGGACAAGTCTATCCTTTTCCAGTCGCATTTCAATCTTCTGGTGACAAATAGTGCCGTACACGTCATGCACATGCTCGGTCACTGCAGAGCTCTGACGCTGGCTTGACTTTCAAGGCCCTGTATGCTCTGGGTCTTGGCGGCTGCACTAAACCATCTCCCACATCCTACCACCCATGAGACATGCCCAGAGGCTCCTCATCTCAGGGCCTGCGAGCTATCAGCCCTCAGATTCCTGTAGTGGCCCCTTCCTCTGTGCTCCCACAAGACTAGGTTTGCTCCTGGACCTCTCACGTATCCCTGTCTGTATTCAATTAGAATTCTCCCCACGTGACTTAGAGTCCCCCCACCCTTTCCCCAAATCACGGCCACATGTAAGGTTTGTGGTCTGCACAGTGCCCTGATCAAGGGCAGAGCTGCAGAGGTTTATGCTGGATACATGCTTCTCTCCACCATCCCTCAGCATGTCTTTTTTTTCTAAACTCACAAGCCCTAGTCCAGCCATGGAAATATCTTTCTATGGACACCTTTCTTTAAACTTTTTCCTTCACTCACCACTTTACCTAATTAATTTGTTCTCAGGCAGAACCATAAAAACAAGATGGGGGGAGAGGTCCCTGCCCCTAACCCCACCATACACACAAACACAAACACACACACACACACATTAACCCTGGGTATGCTCTGAAATCTCAATCTTCCTAGCTGGCTGGTCTGAAGTTTGTGGGAAAACCACAAAATCCAGTAGTTTATGGTTGAATCCAAACTTTGTCCCTCTGCATGGATTGGTCAAATAATAAATATATCATCAAAACAGAGATATTTTTGTGAGTGACAGGGGCACTGTAATATTAATAGGACAATAGGTATAAACTGTTGCCTTGTTAGAAAAACAGAATGCAGTCACATGAATTAGTCTGGTATAGGGAATCTGAGGTAAGTTTTCCAAGAATTTATAAGCAGAAAATGCTAAGGAAAATGGTGGGAAATGAGAGTGTAAGTGGACACACCAAACCCAAAGGCCCTACTCCAGTGCAGGTGGGAGGTGTGGACTGCTCAGAACATCCTTTAATTCCCACCTCATTAGAGCAACCCATGCTCATGTTTCAGGAACATGGTCTCCTATTTGGCCTATGGCCTCCCTTCCAGGCTGACAGCTGTGCCTTTTCACATCTGTCCCTGTTCTCTGAGTACTTCCTCACTTTCTGGAACAAAGCATTTTGGAAAGATGGTAGGTACATCATTTCTCTTGTTCTTACACAGTGCTGAAGTGGAGTTGAATGCAGGCTAACTAGATTTTTTTAGAATTTATCCATGAGAAGGGATTTAAATCCTAGAAGCATTGTGTGCCTAGGACCTTAGAGTTTGTCTGATCCAAACTTTCATTTGCAGATGGGAACCTGGGGCTCAAAACCAGAAATCTTTGGTCCAAGCCCAGCAGTCCAAAAAGAACCCATTTTATAAAAACCCATCAGAATGGGCCAGAAGAACAGTGCTTCAGAGACTCCAGTGTAAGTGAAAATAGTATTA